>NW_025767723.1:0-600000 GCF_003918875.1 Haliotis rubra
TATGGAATACGTAGCTGCTTGTTCAGTCAAATGGCCTGACGTATTTCAGCAGATCTATCAACATCGACGAATTAATTGTCTCTCATAAATCAATTTGATTCGAACAGCATCTTTAACAGTACATTTGCGAGTATAAACGACCATCAAGAAGAATCAGTTCATAACGTTTTCAAAGTCCATACGTTGTTGCACGATCGTCCGAAGCCGTAACGAAATCGAACATCTGAAATACGTTAGTTTATTGAACGCCGCAAGATTCACGATCGCAACGGAAATATTTAATCTTCGAACCGCAAAACGACGATCAATATACTACGCTGAATCGATGTCAACACGTTCCGTTACCAGGTTCCCGAATCATATTCAACAGCACGATTAAGCGTTTGTCATCCGTCATATCAACTTCTTAACGTCTACTGCAACCTTTCGTAAACTGAGTAAATAAACGCCGTATGTTCAGTTCGGTTTCGTTGTTTGAAGCGTCAATCGCGCTGGTTGATTACAGCCCAGTCAGTATTTCGTCAGGATATCTGTTTCAAGAAACTCAATATTCGCACGTTACGTTCGGTCAACGTCGAAATAACGTGATCGACAAACGATAAAATCCCCGAAATCGTTTGACCGGACTTCAAAATTCATACCGAAAACAACAAAGACCATCATAAAGATGATGAAAAAGAATTTATCGACGTATCTGGTCAAATTTGATTCCCTTTAATCTTAAATTCATTGTTGAACTTCGATTTCATCAACGTACTGATAGCGATTCACAACGAATATTCATTGAACGATCTGCAACGTTCCGGCAAAGCGCCTTTAGCAATGGAAAAGCTTTGCCCGAATACGGCTATGAACAATAATGCAAAACAGTAACTTCTTCAAACAGTTTAAACGTTCGACAATATACAATATGCGCCGAAGTTATCAGCCGAAACATAACCGTCAAGACAAAATTGAATTGTTTGGTAATCATCATTTAAAGATAACCGGTATCACGATCCATTCAATGTAGATCATCGGTCATATCTTCGGCGGTCATTTTATCACGAATTATTCGGCATAGAGAACGGTGAAAACGAAATCAAATCAATCATAAAGCACGCAAAATATCGTCTTGACATACCATAAGACAGTCTTTCGCATTATCGTTATTCGTGATCGCAGTTTTCCTGTTAACACAACGAACGATATGCGATAAACACGAAGTTCAATTTTCCGAAACGGTCTCACGAAAACGTACCGCGAACATTAATAATCACAATGTTATAGTTGTTGTCCTCCACGTTATCATTGTTAATCTGGGATATCGAATCGTAAACAAAACCGTTCGTGGCGTGTTAGATATCCGTCCCGCATCGATCCGATCCATCAAAGATGTTTATACCGGTACGCACGATCGCCCGGAAAGTCAGCACGTGCCGAGCGGGGTAATTCACCGGTGATTGATGCAGCATCCGTACAGCGACCTTAACCGAAGCCATTGGCCAGTACGCGTCGCTAACATATGAATGACGCAGGCTCGTCGTCAATATAAAATATTCAGCCACCCATCGCAACCACTACCTTCGCTCATCAATACGTAAACATGAAAGACGCAAAACGTTGAGCGGATATTAAAGATATCGTTTGATCAGCATCGACTGTTCTGATATCATCGTATCATTGAACATAGCGTACATAATGAAATAAACGAGCTTATGACAACATATCGACAATGAAGTACGCCAAACCATCTTTATCATCGATGTTATCACTGGCCTGTCGACGACCGCCATGCGCTCACATACATCATGGGTCGAGTCATTACCGACGAAGCATGATAACACATTACCGCATCGCCATATCGGCAGTCTTTCAAACGTAAATTGCAGTTCAGACCGCCAATACTTGATGCCCATACATACGAATGCCCGATACCTTCGTTATCGTTACCGCTAAGAATATACGGTATCATATAACCAATTTATAACATATCCGTTTTCCGCGACAGCCGGATAAGCGGCGTAAAACGTCCGAAGAATATAACAGATACAAACAGTACGGTATGACGAGACCATTCAATAAAACCGATCATTGATAAAATAACATTAACAATCAAAATCATTGTGCGTCATCGTCGTTCATACGATAGAAGCGTATCGTGCATACATTGAACAATGTGCCGTAAACAATATTACCTACGAA
This sequence comes from Haliotis rubra, assembly GCF_003918875.1. Lineage (NCBI taxonomy): Eukaryota > Metazoa > Mollusca > Gastropoda > Lepetellida > Haliotidae > Haliotis > Haliotis rubra. Next base: position 2,185 of record NW_025767723.1, read on the forward strand.
TAATAAGCCGTTCCGCCAGTTAACGACAGCGCACTTTCCGTCTGATACGCGGTTCAGATCGAGTCCAGCGATCGAGATCAGACAACGATCGATGCAACGATACGATTTATAATATTCAAACAATCGACCACCAACTCGGCAGTCACTTCACGAGCGGTTGCAAAGACCAAACCAAAAATGAATTGAACGGGCCCATAAAATGGTCAAGACGTTGGCGATATATGCTAAGCGTTATCACCGATGAAGTATTGCGAAAGAATACCTGGCACGATCACAATCACTATGCCGCCGATTGAACAGAAAGTCAATCATTGCCCAAATTCAAAATACAGCGGCTCTGGCAGCGTAAGGGGATATCGTTACTGGTTGCCGTTCAGGCCTGCTCCACACAGTTGCCGTTGCCAGCGTTCGCGTTCGTTCATCAAACAAACACCTTCATAGTGCCGATTACATGGCGATTTTCGCTCTTTGTTCGGTGACCTGGTACGTGCGGCGGGCGGGGGCAGGTTTAAACAGACAGACAAAGATAGATCGATGACGGTGCTTCAGTTCAACGAGTCGACAGTAGCGGCATGAACATCGGTGCCGCGCCGGGCGTATTAAACGCCTGATAAAGCGCCGGGCCTACGGAGCTCGAAGTCAGACGCCATTAATCAAGTCGTCGTGTCGGCCTACTTCGATATGAAAGCGCATTAGCACCAGCTCAGCGTCAGAATTCACTGCATTTATTTATCATTTCAACGTACAAATAGCTGGTTTTATTCACTTATCATTTTGCGGTTAAATCATGTTAAGGAACACGCCCAGCCATTTGTTTATTCCGTGATGACGTCATGTCACGCACATCGGGTGCGACGAAGTCAAGTTATGACGCAGCATGGTTGATAATCATTAAAGCTCAAGTATCGTTACATCGGGTGTCTTCAACAAATGCAGCATTGGTCATAAGACACAAAATGGGGCCGCAAAGTTCATGAATGTTTAGACGCCGTTTGACGTGCCACAGCCACGAAATTGCTGGCCTGGCTATCGCCGTTTCTACGAACAATATTGTACCATATACCACCGAGAATATATTCACGCCGCGATGCCGTTGGAATACACAAGCCGCGAAATCAACCAGTCGCCCGAGACAGAGCTAATATTAAACAGACAGACAGCATCAGATTCGACTAATAAACCACCACAGCGTATCAACACAGCATCAAAATCATTAAAGGAAATCGACCCGTCAACATAATAGCAGAGCAGTATTACACGCTACGGTTAAAATCGCATCGTCACATTTGAACAATGCGCCGTAAAACACGTTATGCCACTTCCATGAATAATAACATTGTTCCGTTAGCCAACGCCGCGTTATCTTCCATTCAGCAGCGATGAAGTAATTCAACGATCGAAACGATCGATCAATCCAGCGATTGAGATCATGACAACGATTCCGTAACCGTGATTAAATATTCAGGTCAGCATCAATCTGCTACGAGCGGCTAAAGACTGCAATAAAAACGAATTTAACGGGTTCATAAATGGTCAGGTTAAGATGCCATGATATAAAGCGACAGTGGCATTTATCTCGTTTGCGCATAGTTTCAGAAAGAATACTCGGCAATTTTCGACACGCAATCACTTTGAGAACGGTCAAACACGCTATGCCGTTTATTGAACAGAAAGTCAACTACCGCTCAAACCCAAAACAAGCGCCGGCCCCAGCGTCACGGGCGTGCGATAGAGCAGCCGCTTTTGCGTTTGGTTGTTCGGCTTCATCGTTAAGCCGTTGTTTTTTGCGTGTCATGTTCGTTCAAACAAACACTTTCGATATATGTTGATTTTGGCACGGTTAAGTTTTTGTCTGGGGAGGGAGAGGATCTGGCATGTGCGTGGCGGGTGGGTGAGTGCTGCGGCCGAGAAGAAGAAGACAGACAGTAATGACGATTACGTATCAGAAGAAGATGGGTGTTTGGGTTCAAAATCCAGGAAGCGGCATCGGTCACTGAGCCGCCGGCGTATTAAAGCAACGCTTCAGATAAAGCCGCGCGAGTCTGAATAGCAACACACTGTGCCGCGGAAACATTGCTGGCCTTTACCGAGAAAGCGATATAATAGCCCAACAGAATTCAGATGATACTCGTTGCCAATTCATTAAAACAACACTGAGCGGCGATACTTCAGTTTTCCAGAATATTGAGAAATCTTTGTTTCATAATAGCCGATGACAGAATTTTAAAATAGTGTCAATATTAATGAAGTACGCATCAGTATGGGGAGGCAACTTCGCAGGCTTGATGCGAAACTGATTGTTCGAGTAAGACTATGCCGATGCATAGACGACAGAAGAAAAGTTGAAAGAAAGCCGATTCGATGATTTTGAAAGGATGTGACGCAAAGATTTAGCCGGTAGAAATGGCATATCTTCCGGTTCATTAAAGTATATCGAATCCTCGAAGAATATTCAGTCAGGAGAGCCGGTCAGATTGGGAAATGAAAGCGCGGATGTAACATCAGAAATGGCATTTGGCGTCCTCACGTCCCCAGACAAGACTAATAAAAGATGCTACCGTTAAGAAAGACGTTTAAATCGGTGAAGCTCACGAACATCAAGACAGGGGATAATGTTTTCGATGAAAAGCCTGTCACCTTTCCGAACTACGTGAAATTTCCGGGACAAAGACAAGAAATAATTCACAAAACTCCAAAAACACATGCGGGTGATATCATCACGCTAACACCGGTGTCAAAAATACTGCATTGCCAAAGAGCGATAAATCTGTTCCTGCCACGGGTCAATAATAAAAATCAGTGGTTCGACGAATTAAACGACTGGCCCGTAATAGCTCCGGTGCTCTTAACTTCATACCGAAGACGTGGGGATGAGTTTATCGGCAATGTGCGACTCTCGTAAGACTGGAGGATAAGCGAAGCCGAAAGAAGTGTCGAATAGGTTGGGGATAATGCCGTCATCATCGTTTTCTCAAACTTCGATCGATTAATGAATAGCGCATTCAGTCGCGGAACAGCACGAATGACCATCGCAGCATTAAAATATCGAATAATTGAGTCCGCTAAAACTCATTGCTTCATACGCATTTCGATAAACGAAACACCATTCAATACTTTCGAAACAATATATGTTACCGAAATGTTCAGAATTAAATATCAGCAATTCGCCATACCATACGAACATATTTATTTGAGCCACATGTTAGGCTTATTCGTCATTTCCATATTCATTTCGAATCCTTTACAAACCGCATGGCCCCTCATTACAGCATCTACCTTCAAATGTCGGGTAATTCATGTTCGTTTACGGTTCGTTATTTGGGGCTTCAGTCGTTTCAGATTTACCGTTGCTTAAATGGATATCCGGTGACAGCAATTGTTTTATCGTCAATTTACCTCTTTATCTGATGATAATAATTAATTGTTCGCCGATATACGACGACAACAACACCGTTTATTCGATCTTCAGCATTTCATCACCGCATCGACACAACTGACGACAAACTTCGTATTTACACCGAAGTCGATTGTAAGTATGCCTGAAAAACACCGATAAACAGGACGTTAACCATAATCCGGATTACCGCGGTTTTATTAGATTCGCAGATCCATTCAGCCGTGCGTCATTTACGTTAAAATATTCGATTCGTATTGAAGTCCCGTTCACCGGCATATTATTAGGGTCGATGGTCGATTTTGTAAGGAAAGCGCCGTATTAACAGTAGTTTCGGTACACCGAGCATTAAATCATCTTCGCGTTCCTCAATTTCGTTCCAGTGAACAGCGTTCCCGATAACGTACATTGCGCCGTAAATAAGAAGCAAACACGACGTGCTTTAACGAATCACAATTACGAATGAGTTACAACAATAATACAATATTATCGAATGGTAATTGCGCACGTCAAAGACTCGAAAAGTAAAACAACCGAAAATACGTATTGATACAGCAACAAGACTATCTTAAACTTGAATCGCCGTCCGGTCGGATGAGGGGCTGACTTTGAAAATCAACCACATTGTTATCTCCTTCATTTATCGCAATCTTCCAGCCCGGAAAACACGTCTTCAAGCTGACAGTCATCGACCGCATCATGCATATGATGGTTCGTTCACATTGACAAATATATTAAATAATGAAGATCGATGCATTATGTTCGTACCATAGCGAGGCAGTGGCTCTACTGTTTGTCGATTTATCATCAGATCTGGCGAATTCGTTTGAATATTCTGAATAGACGGTTGTACCTGTATCGATATTGTATATCAGTTACGCCGAAAGACACGAAACTCGTTGTTATACACCTGTTTCGCGTGTAAAGCCGAGTATACGCGGTTGCATTTCCTTTCGAAGTTAATGTCACGAAATATACATTTAATGCAAAATAGAAATATCATCTGTTTGTATCGTCCCTTAAACGCATAGAACATCAGCCACCAACTATAACCGATCATCATCATCATCACTTTCGGAAATCTCCATAATCCATGCACGACGTCGTTGGTTAATAATTCCGGTTTTGCCGGTTATGCCAGTTTGCTTGAAAGTTAATGAAAAATAGCGTATCGTCATATTGAAAGTTAATAAAGTTAAACGAAGTTGGCCCAGGAAGGTGCCCCGCGTAGATTTCAGTAAGAATATTACGACGGCGAGATTCGTCGCCAGCAGATGCCGATAACGTCACGTAAGTCCAATATCGCCTCGCGGCCACTTTACGACGTACGCGTAATACTTTTAGACATGCAATATAAATCGCTACGAGTTTCAGCGAATAATATGAGCATTCGCATGTAACTGCTACCATCAATATCGGGCTTATGCTCCACATCTCCGAATATCTAGTCCGACGCTAACATTCATTAGTTTTTGCTTAACATTCAATCAGCGGCGCGATACAATAATAAATATATATCGGTGTTATTTTGTCATTTTGAATACCTGTTTTGGGGATTTAATGGATGAACAAATTCATTTCGCAGAATTCGGCAAATGCCTGCGATTGACAACTGAAATACAAGATTTGCGTTGCTCGAACGAACAGCCAATAATAGTTATCAACAGTTTCAATAAACGCGTTTCTTCCTTTTCAAGTCGTATCGTGCGTTTTACCAAATGAATAAGCAAAAAACAGTTACCAGTAACAGCGGTTCACGATATTAAAGAAAACATTAACAACAGAATATTAATGTTGTTAAAAGAATGTCAATAGTGTCCAGAAGAACGAGTCGCCGTTCGGTTTAACGAATACGAGTTGGTCACGAATGCTCATTTTATTCAAATATACCGATGCACGTATAATACAGGCAAGTTCAATAATAAGAATATCTTCGTACGAATTCAACTATACGATCCTTCATATCTTTAACATTTTAGATCAGACCGCCAGATCACGAACCACCGATAAACAGCAAATAGATATATTCAAAAACAAAGAAATCAATCTTACCAGATTATCGATTACGAAGTTAGCAGCCTTTTAACGAACAATCATGTAAATGCCGTTGTTTCCACGATCATTCGTCATTTGGTACAGAAAATAATATGGGGAAATGGAGATTACATGTTCGACAACTTCAAAATAACACCTCAGAGGTATCGCTGATCAAGGGCAGATAATAATTTTGATAATCGATATTCGTCTGTTAAAAGAGATACCTAAATATTTCATAAAGTCCTTCGATGACCGGTTCAACTACCATACCACGTATGCACACTTTTCCCTCATCAATATACGCCAACAGTAATCGTCATTTCCGGTTATCAAAGAACAGGTTTATTCGGGAACATCTGCCGGTATTTGATCCGCCATTACACAAAACGCCGCACATCAACGCGAGTCATCGATGTGATCGAATGCACATAATACCATAAGAATCGCATTTCAGCTCAAAATACGCATAAATACGTTACGGCTTTCATTCCAAACTGGTTGTAATTTTAGTTTTAAGGTTAATATTCATCGCTCAGTTATCTATCGCAGTTATCGCCCAAATATTATTGATAGCTCAGAAACTGCGTTTACAACCATACGAAACCGCACACGCAAAGCCCATTAGCCGAATGTGAACATGCATTAATAGCACATTGCCTAAAACGACGCTATGAACTATAGAAACGCATTTCAGCCGACGTGCGTAGTAGCTCTCATATTTATCGTCACAGGCAACGTTATAACAAAGAAATAATTGGATCAACTTCAGCGGAACGTCACGTCGAATTCACCCGACCGGTAATATTTGGAAAGAGTCGTTTCCAACACGTATATCACGCATAGATACGTTGCAGAAGGCTTCAAATGAAGGAAGGCGCCTTCCAATCGGAAAGAAACGTGAATGCAACCGCTTCATCATATCCGTTACGCGTGTAAGCGTTGATGATAAAGCCTTCACGGGGGGTCGCCGAAATCTGCGGTCAATTGGGAAATTAAGTTTTGCATTACCGTTATTTATTGCCTTCGTAGCGACAAAGTTTCACTCCACGTCAATAAGATCTGAACAGAAGCAGCATATTTGCCCACACGAACAATGCGCCGATTGACGAAATTCGTCGATGATTCTGCTTTACCAGGAGCTTATGATAGTTCAAAACAATAACGAGACAGAATGGTGCGATGTATACAACAAACTTTCACCTTCATATCCGTTTTAAAGAGGTAACAGTAAACGTCATTCAGCAACAGCCTGTATGGTCGCGAATCACGTTAATTACCTGACTGGTCAGTTGGTGTCCGCTTGGCCCGTTCTTCATATGTTACATTAACGCCTGAATAATGTTAACACATTATCGAATGCGGAATCTCGCATATCGTCACATTTAAAACAAATCATCATATCCGGTGATCAAAGCTGAAGTCCTTTCATGTCATCGCGACATCATCGGAATATTTTACATACTAACCGTTATTAACAAAATATCATACGGCACGCTACGCAAAATGAAGCGTATTCAAGTTATAGCCTAACGATTTGCGTAGTACGGCGCCGGTGATTGCGGGTAGACGCAGCAAGTGAAAGTTGTTTATCGCGTTAAAAATAGGAATGATCATCGAACATAATGTTTATCGTTGAAGCAAACAGAAATGTCCCCATTATTTCATATCACGATTGATATTTCGGAACGCCGACGATATCGGTCGCCGCACCGCGACGTTCTCGAACACAGACATAAGACGCTTCGACAATTCGACTGCATATCGGTCAGAAGCTGCCGAAGGAAGGTCAAGAACATCGATTGTTGCAGAAGCCTTCGGTACAGGCATGGTGCCGACAGTCGTGAAATCAGTCAGATCAATCTTTCGAACTCAGTAGCAAGGATCCTGCCCAAAGTTGCAACTTCGTATTAAAGACCGCATCGCATTGACGCGCGTCTTCCCCTTATGGCGAGTATGTACATTGGTTGACGGCAGCTATTGGGCCCATGGTTAAGACTGGTCACAAAGATCAGTACCGAGCGTTTGTTCTCAGTTAAAGACATTTTCAGCCCGCTTGCCAACCTTCCACGCGGCTCTCTTCAGATGATTCGATGACTTTGCTGGCTCAAGCGTTTATAAGCCTCGGCAGCTTTCTGGCAATAAAGCCGTTTCAGTCGAGGGCTCGCCCTACGTTTGCCTTAAACAGCCGCTGGTGCTCAATTGCCACAGCATCGTTCGCTTAACCGTCATGCTCTGTTCGACAGCATTATGCCTGTTAACGCCATCTACGACAATACAAGCTTTTCGCTTACGCCGTACTGTTCGCGATAACGCTTCAGTTATTGCAGTTTCGATGCCATGTCGAAATCGTTTTACCGAAGCCAAGCGGCCAGGCTTCCTCGACGACAGCCATGATGTTGTTTATTTGCCTTAACTCAACACCACAACCGAAGCATGAAGAACATTTCAGCGCCCGCAGCCCGTACCATTGCCACCGAAGTATCATTGAAGCATCATTGTGAGCCTACGGTAAGCCAGTCGTAGACAAAGAGCAAAGAATGCAATATTTCATTCCGTAATAAGCCTAAACGTTTCTTTCATCAAACTGGTCAAACAGTTTTTCACGACTGGTTTGTTCCCTGTACCAAACGGAATATGAAACAAAATGTCCGGGTAATTTTCAGGCTGATGTCCCATACTAGATTACACGCGACATAGTGGTCTACCAGATCGTGGTGAAAGACAGCGAGGTAAGTTCACAACCAACCGGGTAACATTTATTTGTGTCAAATTGATATGCCGTTTATTCATGCGTGATATGATACGTCCTGAATCGAAATGGGAGTAGATAAATTTTGAAGAAACCAATGTTGGCGGTTTCAAAATACGGTTGTCAAAAATCGAAAATCGGTTCTCTTTGTTCATCTTCCTTAACAAACACTATCACAAATATTTAGCTTTATGTTTTCTCTAATACGCGACTGCATACGTAACCGATCAGGCAAACAACGAATTGATGCCCAATTTACCGACCAGTGTCGATTTATCGTTGTTGGCGTTCGTTCTGGGGCGTTATATTTGATGCGACGAAAAGGAACCACCATACTTTAAACGTTTCAGGTGCTGGTAAGTTTCTTCTAAAGCAGCAATATTTTGCAGACAGTCAATCATGGGTATTCTGATTACCGATTGGGTTACTGCTGAACGCGTCTTCCGAGATACAGATAAAATAGCATAACGTGCCGAATATCAATTGACGATATTGCGCCAGTTGAATATCTACCATTAGAACAAATCGGCTGATGGTATTCAAGATGTGTTCAATACCGTTTCATTTTCATTTCAACTTTGAAGGATTATATTTTGTCAATTAATGCTACCGTGATTCATCGCTTCAATTCAGCAATTAGTAGTAGCAGAAACCATTGGAATAAACGGATGGCGCTTCATTCATACATTTAGTTGTATTGTAAATTCAGAATTTTCATTGGTTTAACAAATGCGATGCGCATAAAATGATATCGATGACGCTATTTAAACTTCCTCCTTTCATTGAAGGCGGCGAATCATGTAATATTAATGTGGTGAAAGACATTCTACCTAAGGCATAACATATCTTCCTTGGAAGCGGCGAGCAGTGACAGATTCAAATCAATCGCCGGTATAATGCCAAATCTTGAACTCGACACCGAGACCCGATACATGTTCTGCATGCTTCAATGTGCTTCAGAGCTTGAAATGCAAACGATCAATTCGTCAAAGGGACAAGGAAAGCCAGAAACGTTGCATAATAAAGAAGAAGCTGATCACCATAACATTAGTATTAGAAAGCAAAAATATCAGAATCACGTAGCAAATGTTAATCTGTTATCCGCATTCGTATTGTAAGTTCGAGCCCGAAGCACCGAAATAAACGTTCGGTGCCGACATTGAAGAATAGAGCGCCCAGTATTGACGGTCATCGTATGTACCAGCAAGAGACAAATGCATAGCAGCGGATTAAAGAAAATTGAATGTATGTCAAAACGTCATTTAACGTAATGATGAAAATGAAGTTATCAATTCGGGAGCGTGGGTGAGTTGTATCGTGAACAACGAATGAAATTATCATCATTACGCTTCCATGTCGTTATCGCAGCACTTCCAGAGCATCAACGCGTTGAGTTCATCGACATGGACGAGTTCATTTCCGTATTTTTCTCAACAAATATTTAGCTCCCTTAGTTCTATAAGCAAAGATTTGTTCTTCAGAAAGATTTTGCATTCTGAATTTGTTTTGCGTTGATTTATGTTCGATTTCAGTGAGCTTTGATGTAGCTCATGGGGTCAAACAATATCGACAACGTTCATTATAGTGATGATACCGAGCAGCGATTACGATATATGATAATATCATCACTAAGTCATCAAAATAATGAAGTCATTAACAATGACATTAGAATGGCCATTACCGAAGACCGTTGAATGAGCCAGTAACTCCGATGCCATCAAGAGATTAACGGATCAGGTCACGACCTGGCTGCCGCTACGATTACTGCATTCCAGCCGTAAAGACGATGCCCGGCGATGCTGATCACCGGCCCGTCTCTCGTCCAGGCCCGATTACTAATCGCCGCCATAACCTAACATCGCCGAGTTCGGCGCAAAACCAAACTCACCACCAAACGCAAACACATGCCATACTGGGATCAGATCAAAGCACAAGATCCCAGCAATTCCCTCGCCGGGCCGACGGATGACAAGGCAATCTTCGACCTCGAATCCCGGACGACCCAACCCACCAGAATCCGCACCGGTACCGCACCGAGAAAGGCAATCCCCAAACATGAACATTATGTCATTGTTCATCCGATATGAGGAACACATCGCATGTTACACCATTACTTCCATTTAACAATATCACATATCGACGAATGTAAAGTACCGGAAGATTGAGAACATCGTCAAGGAAGTACGGTATAACAGGTTATGGGTTAGTAGCGTTCAAGGAAGCTCGTTCAAACGACGTTTAACCTCATGTTCACGTTACCTGCTTTAAGTGGTGGGCGAACTGAAGAAAGCGCCAGGTTGGTGATTCATGAAAGCTTTGAAGATGATGAATCGAAACCGGTATATATCAGATGGTGGGTCACATGAATGCGTAAACACCTGGCAATAGCAGCAAAATTGACAGCAGCCCAGTTCAATTGTGCTGATCGATACCGAAAGTCATCAATGATTTAGCGGTCGCAAGCATGTTCCGAGTTGGAGATTGATCAACAGATGTCGCCGATGATAACTGTGCGAACAGAAAGCTCTGGCGAGCAGCCGAAAGCGAGCGATATCGGCGCCATACAAAAGTTAGCATGTATTCATGCATGTAGTTCATTACACCAGCCTTCATAAACATTAACGCCAAATGCATTTCGAGATACGCCATACTACGACAACACCATACCGTCGAAAACGAGATTCCAGGGCTTAACGGTGATTACGTTATCGCCCTCAATCTTCATGATACTGAACTCAGTGTCGCAAAGTCGGGTATACCGACACCAGATGTAAATATAAAAAAGAAACAGGCAGCCAAGTTAAATGCATGATCGTAGCTCAATACGTGTGTCGTAAATGAAGAGCTGGTATCTATTGACGAAATTCGATCAATCGCCCCTAATACCGTAATTAAGAGCGAAGACGCTTCAGATGATTAGAGCCGCTGAAACAGTATATCCATTGTGTGTGCCGTTTCTGCTTTACATTCGAGCCAATTCGCGGAGCTCCGGTACAGTACACAGACGCCGACGGCGAAACGGCGTTAACAGTGTCAAGCGGTCATATCAAATCGCCGCGTATTATTTATTTCGTCTTTCCTTCACTCTCATTGAATTTATGTTAAGGGTGCCGAGAAGATGACCGTACTCTTCAAGACATTCAGACTTCGAGCAAGCCGATAGTAGTAGCTCAGTTTTTAAAGCAAACAATAGCTTGACAGAGTGTCATCAGCAATAACACCATGGAGTTTGAAGCCGTTCCTTTATTGTACAGTTACAGTTCACGCTGGAGCTCATTGGTTCATGAAGAAAAAGATAATGCCCATATTCGATAATGGGTAACAGCTTCATTTCAAAGCACCAGTCATTTTGTTGTTCTCTGGTCCCTCATTTGCAACCATAAGATTGAGAAAACGCCATTTTCCATTGAAATCAATCACGCATAATATTCATCAAAAGACATCATCTGCAACGACGCAATACCGTTTCACATATATATACCGCATATCTCCGCTTAAACCTTCAACCAAACACATCACGAGAATAAATATGGTAAGTCAATATTAACATGGCGAACTTCCCGACGATGCAAGCAACACATCTCGACCTTTCATAATCAAGATTTCATCAAACCTTTGTACTGAATATAGCGTCACCAAACGTTAATATATATCTTCCACCACCTTGACAAGGTAATAAATACCTCTGGTCACCTGCCACATTTTTCCTTGGACACAAGTTACGAAGGCAAATGTATTATTCATCGAATTCCAAAATAACACGTTCGGTTCGTAAACAGGACAGAAGACACATTAAGGATCGCACCGTTTGTCCGAGATGCTTAGATAGTCGCCCGTTCAGTACGGGAAAAATATAAATTACGAATAACGCACAGGTAAGAATAGTTCACGAACTGCACAGCAGAGTGCCAACATCATAAATCCCATCTATAAACATTAACATTGACGAGAATATTGAGTTTGCGCGCCAGACTGGCGATAAGATTACTCACATTTCGAAATACGTTGTTGGTGAAATAGTTCTCGATAGGCCGCTTGCGTCAAAAGAAACACACTGAACAAAGAAACACACAGATCACAACAAAGTCAATAAACAACGCTTAAGAAGCGACTTCGTTACCACCGTTACGTTGAAGCAATGTTAGCGAAATTCAAGGAAACGTTATCAAAGTGCGCATAGCATTCATTGAAAGCCGCGATCTGACTCCCTGCTGACATACAGACACCCGAAAGCCTCTTACGCCACGAATAGCACACAAAAGTCATACGCCAAATTGAGCTTCCATACATGCCTGCGAAGTCCGCAAGCACACAGTAACGCACATGCATTATATTTACGCATGCAGCGCTGCATGCATGTATGCATGCATGCATGCATGTATGTATGCATGTACGTGGCGTACGTATGCATGCATGCGGCGCATGCATGTACGTACGTACGTACGTGCCGCATGGGCGTATGTACGTACGCATGCATGTGGTTACGTATGTACGTACGCATGGCTGCAGGCTGCAGCCTGGTATGCATGCATGCATGTATGCGTGCGTACCGTCCGTCCGCAGTAGGTAGGTAGGTAGGTGGTAGAAATCACGGATAACGAAGGCATGTTTTGAGAGCACACCACCATGCAAGAGTTGGCGAAAATAGTCGTAAAAATAAAGAACATTCTCAGCCACAATAATCTTCGTGAGCGATGTATCATGCCAAACATTTTGCGTTCAAAATATCATGCACACGGCGACGATAATGCAACAGAGCGTTGATCGACTTCAGACGGGAGCCAACGATACCAACGCAACGGGCAATCACAGCAACGATAACACCGGCAGTACGCATGTACGTACGTATGCCGCATACGTACGTATGTACGTACGTATTGCATGCATGTAATACGCATGCACGTATGTACGTATACGTATGCACGCATGCATGTATGTTCGCGCAAGTACGCATACTGTTTGAAAACGCCACAATCAAAACATGCCATAATACAAACGTAATAATGATTCACCATAGCACAGATCCAGCCGGAATCCATCTTTAACAAAAATACAGAAAATATAATATACGTGAGTTTTCATTCACCCCGATATTAATTCCACGACATTAACGAACGACGAAATATTTAAGCGCGAAAGCGTTAGTGTGTCCGCCCATCTCGAGGCCGTTTCGATTTCTTTCCACTTCACATTGCAGTAACACCACGTATTTGGGCAAAGACGTTTGTTTTCATTAAAAGTAACGCCAAAGATTATCGATGAAAGAGAAACGAACTGGTCGAATCGGTCAATGCCCGTTAACCGACATTAGCCGATTGAAATACCAGTCATTAAACGTTGTCTTCGGTGCGACGTATGGTTTATGTTCGACGCAGTAACCGGTGATTTTCGTTACGGCGTCCTCGCGTTCAAAATCGGCGTTGAGGATATGGATTTAAGCTTCAGCAGCCGGGCATGAAGAAGACGGTCGGCAATATTGTCTCGACATTTCAGTATTGACGTCGTCGTTCTGAAATAGTCGTACCGAACATAAGGAATAACGCATATCGTTTTCAATATACCATTCGCTAATAAAGACGTCATTCGATTGTTGGGAAATCATCCTTCGAAGTGAATGAAACTTCAAAAGCGAAATATCCATTTACGCACTTTCGCCGACAACGCTTCGAGCAGTCGTAATAACTGTCAATTTGTCATCGTCATTGCCAGACAAAGCGGCACCTTCTTCCAACAGATGCCGTTATCCTTTGGCCGTTATTCTGATCAACGCAGCCGACACGGCACCTTCGACCATTTGCGCCTGGTTGATCACGCCACTGAACGAGCTTCTGGTTCGAATGACGTCTCTTCTGTCAGCGAAGATTTCATCCGAATGATCAGCCGATACTTCAGCAATAATTATACGTTCATTGTGGTGTGATTGACAATGAAACAAAGCGAAATGCATGAACTTTTTTCCGTGCCTTAATGTACCATATTCGTCAGGGATTGTCCTGCTTCGGATCAATGATATTATTCGGAGCGCTTCAGGTTATCGCCCATCAAACCTCGAGAAAAGCCATTCATTATTCATAGTTAGCCGACAGACCGCCCGGCGGTCGTCACCATGAAAGACAAAGCGATGACGTGCATTTTCGACAAAGACAACAAAACCTGGCTAAACGCCTTTCCGTGAAAGACGATGTCAGACGCCTGTCGGTGATCACCATTTCGGTAGTCAATACCGCACCGCAGCCGATTTTACCATCGGCGTTCGTCGGTGATCTGATAGGCGCTTTGGTTCAGATCAGCCCCTGCGATCAGGCCAGTCGATAATAGTTCGACCATGTAATGTCAAAACAACCGCCTGGCACAGATTCCGATTAATTCGAGACCGCTCATGCCTTTCGATCATCATCTTCGATCATCCGTCATCAGGTCGTACCTTCGAGATTGAATCGATGCCAACATTCGGTCTCCTGTTGATGCCGAACGCAACATCCATGATTGCATTTAGCCATCTTCGATCTGTTCGTTCGATGACCAACGTTACGCCACATCAATAATCAGCGTCACGCCACAGTTTGGCAGAACATTTCTTCGATTATCCTCAAAGCCAGTCGCCTCGGCGAAGCCGAAGACACAAGACCAAACGACCTGGTTCACATTGGTCTGAGCTTCTTGTCCAACAGTCGGAGACCGACACGATTCGCGTTCATTCGATAAGGATGTGCGAAACAGCATACTTCTCTGTGTATCAGATCGTGACCAAACGACTCATTTTAAATTATATGTTCTTTCAGCATGCCCATATTCAGAGGACCGTTTACAGTTCCATCGAATACTCGCCAGTTGTCTTCGAGTTAACCATTACCAGCAATCATAGTTTGTTCATCCAGTTATTTCAAAGACAGATAGCCACGAAAACAGCTAATAAAACCAGTGATGCTCGTCGTATTGGTAGGAAATCAGAGGCCCAAATTAGATGCATCTTCGTCGTTTCAAAGAACTCATCCTTGTGAATCGCTGCGCCCAAAGAATAACCCCTTCAAACAGGTTGAAACGGTTTCAAAAGTCGATCCTTATTTCGATATCGAACATCGCCGACCGGAGATGTGGTCGCGACCATAATATCCATCGGTTACGTCATTTCCTCATTAAAGTTTGCCTGACTGGATACCGCCGACAAGGGTCGGTTTACACCTTTGAATGCCAGATACAACACGTTCATCTTGTCTCAAAACACCAATAACAAGCGTATTAGCTCCGTACCCCAACAACAAGAATTGTGCGTTTCCGAACCGTTAAAGCCGCCGTTCTTCGCATTGAATCTTCATTACCTTAGACTGCCATAAAGTTAATAGCAGTGTTTCGTAATGTTGTCCTCGAACGAAACGCATATCATTCGTTTATTTCTTCATGCGCAGCAGTTTCGAATAAACATCCATTTCCGGATACGCGACACCGCCAGTTCCAGACTTTACAGTCGCATCATTCGAATGATATCAGCTTCAGCGATGCTGCCAAGACAAACCACGCGCGGCAATTGTTGCGTTACCTGTTGTATTGAGAAAGTCGATACGACAACCTTCGGTATTGCTTCCGTCAGTAAACTGTCACTATCGCCCGTACTATCGCTTCGCATATTTCCTCACTGGCGTATAGAAAATCAATATCTTTCATGCCGGTATCATCACGTTGGAATAGCAAGAAGCCAGCATAAACTTCAAAACCAAATTTATCTTCATGAATATTCAGCGCAACCATTGGGGACAGCGCAACAGCATCCGACGTTATAGCGCAAAGCCGCCGATTCAAATGGGACCGTTATGATTTTCAGCCGAACCTTCATATTCATTGCCCAAGAGATACAGAACTTCAACTGGCAGGTTCTGAGCGAATCGTTGTTAAACCGCAAGAAAATGTCATTCGTTCTTTCGCATTGCCGACATTGTAAAAGAAAGGCCGTGATATTTCTTCGACTGAATATACAGTGTCCAGACGTCATCTCGTCCTGCAAAGGTCGGTTCCGAACGTTCGTCCACAGTCTATGAAGGCTGGTTCGTGCCATTTATCTTTGACATCTAAGACTGCGCAGATTTCCATCATTATGATAGCCGCATCGAGCCACCATCGTTACCAACATTGAGATCCAGTGATCACATTTAGTTCAGGACTTTTCAACACATTCGATGCGCCCGAATACTTTCGGTGAATAAAGTTAAAGTACGATTTTCATTCGGGTTTGGTAGTCTTATCGGCGATGCCATTGTGACACGAGCAAGGTACTTGATGCTCTCGACATTTTGGCATGAGCATTTTAACATCTTTCTCCATTTCACTATTGTCAACAAAGTGAGGCTGATTGAACATTGTTGTTATCCAGATGACTTCGGCTGCCCGCTGGAAGACGTTACAAAATAATGGACATATGGTGAACTTAGATTGAATATTCATCACTGATAACCAGGTTTGTTATGCCGTCAGTGTCATAGCCAGGATGTATTGCTTCACTGTGTATGCAATTGCCTCCCGACACAAGCGACTGAGTGACCATGGCTAATGTGCTTTCAATCGCAGTATGACATGCCGTTGTCAGCAGATTGCTGGTCATCACTTTTCGGAATGGTCAACATATCTTTTCAGCCCATCTTCTGACTATCAATGTATGGAAGAGCATGTTTTTACATCGCGTGACAGTTGAGAAAGCCGCCTGTAGCATGCCATTTGCGGATGGTGAGGATAAAGTTTCTGAAAGTTAGATCCGGGTCTGCATAGTGAGGTTATTGTTATTGCCTGATATTGAAATCGTTGGTTGCCGTCGGGATACATTTCTCCAACCGTTAAGATGCAAACAATTACTTAGCTAGAGAGGAAATGTATCAACATTTGGCAGCCAACGGCTCTTCAACTACGGTGAATTCGATGTGTCCGTTGTTTCAGGTAGCCAAACAGCTGAAATGAAAGCCTCATTGTACTCTGAAGTTAGATCTAAGCTCCAGAGAGCACCTAATATCACTGAATTCTTCGCCCTGCAATACTAGATGGCATGCCACAGACGGCTGCAAACTGTCACGCGCGTGATAAACATGTGCTTCCATACTCTGTAGAACATTTGATAGTCAAGAGGAAGACAGACAGAAAGACAGTTATTATTACATTTGAAAGTGTTGCATGAAGAAGTGAATGGTATGTGTGCTATAGCCTGTCACTGCTGACAACCGGGCGGGCATGTCATTGCACACGCTGGAAAGTAAATTTACATTGAAAGCCATGGGTATAGAGTCCTTTGATGCCGGGAGTGCTGCATACACAATTGAAGCAGAAGAAATACACATCCTGAGCATGACACTGACAGCATAACAAACCTGGTTATGTTTAGTGATGAGATGCTCCAGTCCAAAGGTCCCCAAACTATCCATGGACAGTTCACCATATGTCCATTGCCATGGCGATAGCTATGTTCCAGACCTTCGAGAGTAATCTGAATAGTAGTAATGTTTCAATCCAAGCCTCACTTTTGTTGACAATGGAATGGAAATGGAGAAAAATTGGAGGAGAAGATCATGCCTTTAAGATCTCTCATACTTAAAATGTCAGAGCATGCCATCAAGACACCCTTGCTCATTATCACAATGGCATCACCATTAGACTACCAAACCCCAGATAGAAAAATCTCATGCACTTGCTTGCATTCACGAAAGTATTCGGGCATACATCAGATGTGTTAGAAGGAATTCACGAGGCTAAATGTAAAATCACTGGATCTCAATGTTGGTAACATTTGACCAATACGACACTGCAACTATCATAATGTCTGAAATCTCGCAAGTCTTGAATGTCAAAGGTCATGCTGAATTCGAAAGCCTTCATAGACGATTGTATGGACAGACGTTTCAAAAGGAACCCGACTCAACACCGCCATTTAGACTGGACAGAAGATGGCCAGTCTGGACACTGTACTCTATTCAACTCTCGTCCGAAGAAATATCACCAGCCTTTCTTTACAATGTCAAGAAACATGCAAGAAAGGGCAAAGATGACATTTTGCTTTCTGCACAGTTTGTAGCAGTTCACTCTAAATTCCTGTCTGAACAAGTTCTGTATCCTCTTGACAATGGAGGCTACATAGGGAACCAACAAGGGAAATCCTGTAGTTACATTTGAATCAACTGGCTTTGCACACGCAAATAGCAGAAGAAAGATGTACATTGTCTGCTGTCCACAACAGGTGAGATATGAACACTATGTCCCAATGAAATTTGCACTGAATGTCAAACACTTAGAAGGTCATTTTGAGACAGGATTTATGCTGAAGCTGTACTGTCTATGGCGAATGTGTGGTGAGTGCAGCATGAAAGATGTGGTTATACTCTACTCACACCAGACAAGGAAATATGCAGAAGCGATGGAAATTATATTGTTGTCAAAACAAACCAGGACAGTTTCTTTACTGACTCCAGAAGAAATAACAAGCCACAAAAAGGACATCATGTTCTCATATCAACTTCTCCAAATTACAACAGAACTAGCACAACAGATTGCCCTTGCATGGGACTGTCTTGAACAGCTTATATATCATAGAGAAGCTGATATCATTCAAAGTGATACATTTGCTAAAGTCTGTAAAGCCAAGACTGAAAATAGCAATTGTCAGGACCCAGGAGTTCCTTGCCTTCTGTCAAATGGATGAACATATTCCAAAGCTATACACATGGATAAAGAAAAATAAACAGAATATCACAAAGATATGCATTTCATTCAGGGACTGCAACGACATTACCTTGAAACACCACCATAGTGCTCCTATTAACATAGCAGAAGTCCTAGGAACATGGGAATTCAACATGCAAGAGAACAGCAGCTTTACCACAACACAGTTTAAGGTACCTGAGATTCTCTTGTTTGACAGGAACGGAATGTACCTTGTTGTGGGTGGAATGACAGGACTAGGATGGGAATGTGTCTTGTATCTGGCATTCAAAGGTGCTGGGTGCATTACTATTATCAGCAGGCGTAATCCAGATCCAAACAAACAAGATGAAATGAAGCATGTGTCCGAGATGTATGGATGCATTGTTACATCTCAGTCAGCTGATGTTCAAGATATCAAGGAAATAGGATCAGCTTTGAAGAAGCTAGGAACCCGTTTCCCTGCCTATATTTTGAAAGGGGTATTCTTTGGAGCTGCTGTTCTAAAGGATGGAATTCTTTTAGAAATGACGAGAGACAAGTTCAAGATCGCATCTTCTCCAAAGGTTGCTGGATCCTGGAACCTGCATATCCTGACAGAGCATCTCCCACTGGACTTTTTTGTGCTGTTTTCATCAGTAGTATCTGTCTTTGGAAATGCTGGACAGACAAACTATGGTG
Organism: Haliotis rubra; assembly: GCF_003918875.1. Classification (NCBI taxonomy): domain Eukaryota; kingdom Metazoa; phylum Mollusca; class Gastropoda; order Lepetellida; family Haliotidae; genus Haliotis; species Haliotis rubra. The sequence goes on from NW_025767723.1 coordinate 21,717, forward strand.
CTGGTAATGGATTCATGGATGCCCTAGCTCATCTCAGGAGGCAAACTGGCAAGTGTGGTCAGACTGTAAACTGGGGTCCTCTGAATATGGGCATGCTGCAAGAAAGACATATAAAACAAATGGAATCGTTTGGATACGATCTGATACACAAGAGAAGTATACCTGACTGCCTCACACACATCCTTATGTTGAATAAGACACAGATCATTATGTGCGGTCTCCATTTGGTAAAATTTGGACAAAGCCTCCAAAGAGAGACCAATGTGGAACTGGAGTCTCGATTTAGATCGGTCTTGTCTCCATTTAAGGCAGCAATGTCTTCAGCTTCACCAAGTAATGTGGAAACATTTAACTTTGAGGAGATGAAGAAAATGTCAAAGGAAAATGTTCTACCCAAACTTGTGAAGTACGTGAAGGCTGTGGTTATTGATGTAGCTATGCTTGACGAATCCTCTCTAGATGTGGAGCAGGGAACCAGAGATCAGGGAGTTGACTCAATGAAGTTCATGCAAATTACTGGGAAAATCATGGATGACACACACGTTCAGCTATCATCAACAAAATTGAATGTTGAAAACGCATCGGTGTCTCCCAAATCTCAAAGTACATTTATGATGACTGGATGATCAAAGGGAATGGTGATCAGAAACATGAGCAGTCTCTTCCAGTCAAAGATTCATCAGAATCTGACGCAGTTCTTCTCCCAGGAGAACAGTTTGTTTTGACAACTACATTGAGAGATCCAGACCATATATCACATTTAATGATCCTGGAACTTAAATTGCCTGATGTTTCTGAACCAAAGCCTATCAAGAAGATCCTCCACGAAAACGTCAGACGACACCCGACATTGTAGGACAGCTTTTCATGTTGTGAATGGAAAGCAACAAAATCAATACTGAGTGCCGGGGCTGATATTGACTACAGGATAGGTGATCTGACAAACCGTCCTGACGTATCACGTCTCACAGAGGAGCGTTTTTATCTTGATCGCCAAGGACCAATACGATTTGTCTTTGTCAAAGGAAATCCCCCACATCTCATCACTGTCTTTCATAGAATTGGCTTTGACCACCAGGCAATTACAATCTTCATAAACGACTTCATGAATATGGGCCAAGCTTTCTCACAGGGACAGTCTCTGGGCGATGTACAAAGTACTCCAGATATGTCCATTGGTCCAGAAATAAGGACAATCCTTCAACCAAGATATGAACACATTAAGGAATTTTGGAAAAAAAGACTTGAAACAGTTCCATACATTTCCTTTGCAGACAGGCCCGTGTCATCCACACCACAAATGGACAGTATAAGTGTACAGAATATTGTATCAGCTGATCTGTTCCAGAAGTTGAAATCTTTCACTGACAAAGAGGGGTTGTCACGGTTCAAGTGCCTTGTAGGGCTCGTTCAATTGCTGTGGTCAACCAGAACAAATGGTCAGAAATTTGCCATGTCAACATACGTTGATCAAAGAATCTTTAGCCCAAAGTTAACAACATCTGTTGGAAGAGGTGTCAATTTTACACCACTGTCCTGTGAAGTAACAGATGATGGCAAATTGACAGTTGTTACATTTCTCAGAGAGAACAGTATCATGCTTGAAAAGTGCATAGAGAATGGAATATTTCCTTTTGGGGATTTGATGCATTTCCTTCCAGAGGATGACTACAACAATGAAATGACGTCTTTTGTCACATTTGGGAGTGACGAGATGAGGAACATGGGTGAAGGAAACGATATGCGTGGCGACTTTGGTGCCACTGTTCGAAGTGAAAGCATTATTTGGCCCTAACACAGAACTTTATTTTGACATCTTCAACAGGAAAATGTCCAAGACAATAGCCATTGTCTTGTATGCCCGGAAAAGATTGTTTCACAGAGAAACGCATCCATATGATCCTCAACGCATTTTGGGCTTACTTGAGGACACTGTAGCAAATCCACAGATTACCGTCCGGACACTACACTCTAAACCATACATCACACAACTTCAAGACAAGAAAACACGTTTGTGACTGGTATTTCAATCAATATGTGAAGTTGTAGCATATTCCATAGGCATTGACTACATTGTTAGTTCATTGTTTTCTCTCACATCAATAATGCTGGCATTTACTTTGTAAAGAATAGCGATGCTGCTTCAAATACATGGGTATATTTTACTACAATGCGGAAAGAGAGTGGAAAGAAAGCATCAAACAGCCTCGAATGGGCAAGACGCACTAAAAGAAAACGCTTCACACGCTTAAAAGTGTCTATATTTCGTGTTCGTTAATGTCATGGAATTAATATCAAGTGAGGTAAGAAACTCACATATGTACTATTTTTCTATGTATTTTTGTTAAAAGGTGTTCAACTGGATCTGTACTATGGCATGAATATTATTGTACACATTTGTATTATAGCTATGTTATGTATCACGATTGTAGCCTTGAACAAACAAACATGCATGCGCACGCACGCAGGCACATACATGCATGCATGCATACATACATACATACATACATACATACATACATACATACATACATACATACATACATACATACATACATACATACATACATACATACATACATACATACATGTTGCAGTGATATGTTATATATGTTACCTGTTGCATTGGTATGTTATAAAGCTCCCCGTCTAGTGTCTTGAATATTATACAGGACACTCTTATTTGCACATTGTCGTCTCGTGTACATGATATATTTTGAACACAAAATGTTTGTATGTCCTACATCATACGGAGATTATTGTAAACACAAGAATGTTCTTATTTTACGACTATTTTCATATACTTCTACTTACATATGGAAGGTGGTGTCTCAAATCAAAACATGTACATAACCTTCACGTTAATGTTCGTGAGACCTACCTACCTACCTACCTACCTACCTACCTACCTACCTACCTACCTACCTACCTACCTACCACACACAGACAGACAGACACACACACACACACACACACACACACACACACACACACACATACATACATACATACATACATACAAACATACATACATACATACATACATACATACATACATACATACATACATACATACATACATACATACATACATACATACATACATACATACATACATACATACATACATACATACATACATACATACATACATACATACATACATACATACATACATACATACATACATACATACATACATACATACATACATACATACATACATACATACATAAATACATACATACATACGTATGGTTACTGAAGGCCAATATTCTTACCCGGACCTTCACGGGCGTGTATATATGGAAACTCAATTTGGCGGTATAATGACTTTGTGTATATTCATTAACGTAGAAACTCAGGTGTGCTATGTCAACCAAGTCCAAGATCATAACTGTATTGACTGTGGATACTGCTCACACTTGCAATAAGCTATACTTTGTATCTTGGTTTTGTATCTTAGTCAGATATATGCTTTATTGCTTCAAACATGCAACGGGTGAATGGCAAAATTGCACTTCTTAGAAAATCCTTTTCAGTGTCCTGAATGTTACATTGGACACTGTTATTTGTTTATTGACTTGTTGTGTTGATCTATGTATTTCTTTGTTGAATTAATGTTTTCTTTTTGACACAAACCAGCAACCCCTGTATATGTACCCCTCGAACTATTTGCGCAGTCTTCATAACAACATATTTCAAATATGAATAATCTTATCGCGAATCTGAGCACAAACATAATATTCTCGATAATGTTAATGTTTATAAGATGGGATTTATGGTGTTAGCACTCTATGTACAGTTCATGAAACTAAATGCCTGTACGATCTATTCATGAGAGCATATTTTTTCCATGCAGCCGTATGGACGTCGACCTTTATCTAAGCAGTCCAAAACATATCTCGAGATTAAACAATTTTCAATTATCAGTTACGTCCATATCATTAATCTTCTATCCGTCTATTTTTGGAGGTCAGAATTTAGATGAACGTGATTGTTTTATTTTAGATTCTCTGGGAGGATTCCGTGGATAATACATTTACCCTTCAGTAACTATGTCCAAAAGGGGAAAAAAGTCTTAACAGAATTGATAGAAATTGTTATTTATTTTGCCCAATAAAAGAATTGGTGGGAAGATATATAATTAACGATTTGAGTGACATATATTCAAAGCTAAAGGTTTGAGTGAAATCTGATTATAGAAGGTCAGATGTATTTAGCACATCGTCAGGAGTTCGCCATGGTTGCATGTTGAGCCCATTTCTATTTATTCTCGTGATAAATGATTTAGTTGGGGTTTAAGCAGAGTGCTACGAGGGGTATATATGCTCTTGAAACAATTGTTACTGTCATTTACAGATGATCTTCTTTTGATAGATCTTCTCTGTGATTGGTTTCCAATGGAAAATAGACGTTTCTGTCTATAGTTTTAAATGGGGATTAGAGAATAATAAAAATGACTGAGACTGAAATGAAAGCTGTTACTTATTATGAATATATAGGCATTATCTTTTCTTCATGGTTAATGGGGCTCAAAATGTATGAAACTATGACTGTACAAACTAAAGAGACAGCTTCAAACTCCATAAATTGTTGAAAACTGCTATTGACCTCTGTCAAAATATTATTTGCTAAAAACTGAAACTGCCTACTATCAACACTCGAAAATTCTATACTACCCGTTCATGTTTAGATGTCTGCAGAAATTTTGTCCATCTCAGCACACTTAACATAAATTCAATAAAGTGAGAAGGAAGACTTGAAAAATAAATAGCCACGGCGGATTTGATATGGTACTTGACTTGTTAACACTCATTTCTGCACCGTCCAGCAGTGCAGTAATATTTTATTACTATTTTAGACTCCACCCAAAGACCCAACTCAAATGTAAAGAAACTTAGAAACAACCTACAAAACAAGTTATTATACTGTTTCAAAGCAGCCCTAAATATCTAGAAAACATTCTTCATACTGAAATACAATTATTACGGACGATTGTCAATTTCATTAATAGATTCTATCTCATTTTATTTTATGTTTATGTAGGCTACGATCATGCATTTGAACTTAACACATATTTCTTTTATATTTACATCTGGTGTCGAATACCTTTACCCGACTGCATTTTCTTGGGATTCAAGTTGACCTTATCAAATATAAGGTGAACGTGTATGTCCACGTTCATCCATGGAATCCTCGTTTGTTGAAATATGGATATTGTCATAAATGTACGCGCCTAAAACACTCAAATGCATTTTGGCGTTGATGGCATGTATTTTATGAGAGCTGTATGATGTTTGTAATGAGATACATACATAGATACATACTAACTTTTTTTTGTATAGCGCCGATATCCGGCTCAGCTCAGCTGCTCATAGGCGCTTACTATTGTTTCCCCTCGTTCACTGGATATCAATATCAACGGCACATCGTATTGTCAATCTCTCAACTCCCTGGGACATACAACTCTTGCAGCCACTAGGCGCACCGATTTATTATGTGGCTTTCCCATCCTTACGAGGTATCCATTCTCAGCTGGGTGGACTGGAACGCATAGTCAGAGTACTTTGTCCAATTTACTGCACGTTGCTGTACCCGAAACTAGGTGTTTGCACGTATTCATGTGGCCACCATCTGGTCATATACCAACGGATTCGTGGGTTCTTTCAAGTGCACAGGGTTGTGTACTGTACACTAGGGGTTGTGACAACACTGAAAGAGTCTGCACACAAAGTTGACTCCAAAGATTTTACACCCGGTCACAGGTGGGCTCGATTCCGTCATCTCAAGCTCGCTGGATCACTAGCCTGGCGCTTTAGCCAGTTCGCCCACCACGCCCCGTAGATAACGTAGACATGAGGTTAAACATGTCATTTGGGCGAAACCACTGACCTTCTGCTTATGTATGTATACCGACACCACTGTTCCTTGACGATGTTCTCAATCTCCAGTTTCGTTCCACTTTACATTCGTGGCTATGTGATGTGTGTTTAGTACTTTAAATAGAGTATGGGTGTAACATCACGGTGGTATTACAATATATGGATGAACAAGTAACATATGTTATATTTGAGATTACCTTTTCTCAGTACAGTACAGTACAGATTCTAGTACTTTTGTTGGGTTGAGTCTCATCCAGGATTCGAGTCAGGTACCTTATCGCCAAATCAACCCAACAAAAGTACTAGAATCTGTACTTTACTAAGAAAGTCTAATCCCAAATATAACATATGTTACATTTGAGTGAGTGAGTTTAGTTTTACGCCGAACTCAGCGATATTCAAGTTATATGGCGGCGGTCTGTAAATAATCGAGCCTGGACAAGACGAGCCAGTGATCAACATCATGAGCATCGATCTTCACAACTGGAATACAATGTCATGTAACAACCAAGTCAGCGAGCCTGACCACCCGATCCCGTTAGTCGCCTCTTACGACAAGCATGGGTTACTGAAAGCTCATTCTAACCCGGATCTTCTCGGGTATGTGTCAATTTTGACCACATTCTAAATATCATTGTGTATTAAAGGATGAACAACTTCATTGTTACAGTGAGAGCAAGTGATGATATCCATATATCGTAATCCCGAATCCTTGCTGCTCGAACCTCTAAATGCCTCTCATAGACGTTTGTGTGTGACATTTACATCACTGAACACATCAAAGTCACTGAAATCAGACATAAATATTAACACAAAACACTAAAATTAGAATACAAAATCACCTCTGGGAGACAAATCTTTACTTTATAGAACTAAAGGGCTAAATATTTGTTGAAAAAATACAAATAGGGGCTCGTCCGTAATGATGAACTCAACCTTTTGTATCCGGTTGGTGCTTTGATGTCTAAGGTGCCCTTTTGTGCGGTATGGAGCGTGTAATTGATAAATTTCATTCATTTGTTCACATTTTCAAACTCCCACCCATGCTCCCCAGGGCAGTTAACTCATTTTCATCATCATTACATTAAATGACGTTTTGAACGCTACATTCAGATTTTTTTCTTTAATCCACTGCTAGCTGCATTTCTTTATCTCTTACTTTCACAAAGGTACATACGATGTTCATTAGCAACCACTACTGGGCCTCTATTCTTCAATATCAACACAGACAGTTTATTTCAGTACTTCAGGCTCAAGGCCCCTGGTACGAATGCAGATAACAAATTAACATTTGCCACGTGATTCTGATATTGAAATTCGATTACTTTTTTACTCTAATACAAAATATTATGGTAGTCAACTTCTTCTTTATTGTATACACAACGTTTCTGGGCTTTTCCTTGTCCCTTTGTCAGGTGAATGTTTACACATTTCTAAATACAAACACATTTAAAAAAAATATACAGGAACAGCATGTATCAGATCTCGAGTGTCAGAGTTTAAAAGATTTAGCATTATCTGGCGGTGTTTGAATCTATCCTGCACCATAGGGAGATATTTATACCTTAAATTAGAATATCTTTCACACATTAATAATACATGATATTCGCCCACTCCTTCTAATGAAAGGAGAGTTTGTAAAAATAGCGTCCATGATATCACTATTTTTGGACCTGCGACATACATTTACATTAAAATTATGCAGAGAAATTCTGAATTTACAATAAGCTCTAACTAAATTCTTATGGAGTAAACGCGTTACATATCATTCCGTTTGAAACAATGGTTTCACCTTACTATAATTACTGAGGTAGAGCGATGAACAAATATCACAGTGCCATTGTTGACAAAATATATCCTTCAAAGTTTGTTTAAATGAAAATAGAAATAATTGTGAACCCCCCACATCTTGAGATACCCATCCATATGAAAAGCCGGTTACAAATACTAAATTCCTAACACCTGAAACCCAAATATTCTTGCCTTTATCATCAAGTGTCTTCAGCATTATATAACACTGATGTAGATATCTATCTGGAGACGTTCTTAGTAACTTAATCCAATATCAAATTACCCTTAATTGACTGTCTACAAAAATGCTACTGCGACCAATTTCACCACGGATTGCCTCTTTAGAAGAAAACTTACCAACACCTAGAAAACGTTTAAGATATATAGTGTGGACCTTTTCAATCACATCATAATACTTAACACCCCATATTTCAGAGCCATATAGGAGAACAGGCATAACCTCGCTGTGAGGAAAAACACAAAACGTTAATCTATTTTTTCGTGAATAAATTGTAAAGGGCATAATTCATTTGTTTGCCTGAGTAGCTAATTGCTTCAGTTTACATGCCACAGACCACGTGAGTCTAGAAGAAAACATAAGCCCTAAATATTTGTAATAAGTGATTACATTTAAGGAAGATGAACCAAGAAACCATTTTCATTTTTTGCAACAACCCCATTATTTTTAAAAACCATAACATTGGTTTTGCTAAAATTTACCTCTACTCCCCATTTGGTTCAATAGGATTGTATCATATCCACACACATAAGAATTAACCTTTAATAATTTAACCTAAATACATGTACAGTTAATTTGTGACTTACCTCATATCTTTTCCATACATTCTGAAATTGTTATATGTCGCATGCCTTAATCTAAATATAGGACGCCAGCGCAAAGGAATACCCGTTATTTTTTATTTCATGAGAAACATATTCCGTTTGGTTTTAAGGAACAAATAGTCGTGAAAACTGTTTGATTAGTTTGATGAAAAGGGGAAAAGACGTTTAGGTATAATTGCAAGATAGATATTGCATTCTTTATACTCTTTGTCTACATTTAAACTTACCATCAAATCCTGGCGATGTAATGATAATACTCAATTGGCTTAGTAATTTGAATTTCACGAGGCTTGAAATCATTCTTAATGTACTTCCAGTTTGTGAGTGATTTAGGAGTTAAGGCTTCCGCTTGTCAGCAAACATCATGACGTGTCAGCTTGGTCTGGGGGGAAGCCTGAAGAGACGCAGATCTTGCAAATTTATTACTTTGAAAAACTTCGACAAACCCTAAAACATTGATTTGGCGAACAGGATTTCGAACATAACATCCTAATTTTCTGGCACAAATAAGAAACGATTATCTGCAGAACGAATTGTGGCGCATTAGACGACTGGGCACTCATGGTCAGCAAGCTTGTAATTGTCATAGCAAAGATGTACGACTAACAGGCATAAGTGCCATCGAATAAGAACATGACAGTTAAATAATTGTCTGTGGCAGATCGTATTACAATTTTCCAAAGCGACTGACATGTTTAAAGAACGATAAACGTAGGGCGAGCCCTATTTAGAACAGCATTGTACCAAGAAGAAACTACCGAAACTATAAACGCTGAGCTAGCCCAAGTCATCAGGTCATCATATAAGGAAGAAACCACGTAAGAGTGGTTGGCGAAGATAGAAGCAGAACAGAAAATGTCTTTAATACAAAGAACGTTTTCATATGTTACTGATCTTGTGATAGTCACAATATGACTAATAAGCTGCCGATGTGAAATTAATTTTACTCACATACTCACTATACCGAAGGAGGACGCGCGTTGTCAAATACGTCACGGTCTTTGTACCAAGTTGCAACTTTTAAACTGACCAGGATCCCTTGCTACTGGGTTCGAATTTCAGATTGATCCTGATAATGGTTCCCAGTTTGTCAGCACCGTACCTGTACCAGAAGACTTCACAACAAATGGTCTTCTTGGCCTTCCCTTCAACAACTGTTGATATACAATCGAATTTGACTTCAAAGAGCGTCTTATGATGTCCTATTGTTCGAAAATGTTGTTTGATCATGGTTACAACATTCAATACCTCAATAAAGCATTCAAAATGTCGTATTGTAAATGTAGGGACATTTCCTAAATCGACGCCTCAGCGATAAACATTATGTTTGGTGTCATTCCCTATTTTAACTTCTGATAAACAACTCACTTGCCTTTGCATGTCCTACCCCACCATTGTCACCAGCCATGCTATTTTAAATCGTTAAAGACATAACCGGATACACACTCGACTACATCTAGCGTGCATGTTAATGTACATTATGCTTGGTTAAGTATGTAAAATATTGATCTGTGTGTCACGTGGTATGAAGGACTCGCTTTGATCACGAGATCACCTATGATGAGCATTTGTTTTCATGTGGTGATGTGCAAGTTCCACAGTTATACATGCACATACATGTATTGTATTATTCAAACATTAATGTGCTTATATAGAGAACCGTTAAATAGTTTCTGCTATTAGTCGTGGGATGCTGTGGTCTTCGCGACCATACAAGTCTGGTACTGAGATGACGATTTATTTTTTTTTGTTACCTCTTTAAAACTGAATATAAGAAATTGAAAAAAGTTTGTTGTATACATCACACACCATTCTCTGTCTCTCATTTATTGTTTTGGGCGCATATGTATCATAAACTCCTGGTAAATAATTAGAATCATCAACCAGAGACTGCATCAATCAGCGCATTACAATTTCATGTGACAAATACCTCTGCTTCTGATTTCAGATCTGTAGCGTAGGTCTTAGTTAAGGGGCTCTTTGGTCACTACGAAGGTAATAAATGCACAATGTGCAAAACCAATTCCCCAGATTGTTACACAGATTTCAGCACGACCCCCATGGGAGCTGTATCGTCGCCTTACACGCGCATGTAGGTGCCAGTGGAAGAGTTTTATTCCACGTTTCTTCCAGTGGAAGGCGCCTGCGCCATTCCATTTGGAAGCCTTCTACTTTGTAATATCTATGCATGATATACAATGTTGGAAACCCGAGGAAAAACTCTTTCCAAATAGCCTGGTAACCAGTCCAGATTGAAATTCCGACGTGACGTTTTCCGTAAGTTGACTGAAGTCCAATTCTTCTTTGTTATAGCAATTTTTCGCCAACCTCATGCAGTCATGATATAAGGGCTACTACTCTTACACATCAACTAAGAAAATGCATTTCTATAGTTCGTTTGAAAGCCATTTAAAGCGTGTTTTAGACAATGTATAATATGCACATGTTTCACATTCAGTAATGGAGCTTTATAAGTATTAATGTGCGAACTGCAAAATATATGGGACGTTATATGGATTGGCGGAATTTACATGAATCGGTACACCGGCTATACAGGCGCTAATATTTACATCTATAGTGCATTCCCAAGATCATTTATGTGTGGTTCTGGAAATATGTAATATGTTGTTGTGCTACATTAGATAGCTGAGCTATACAGAAATGAATATGCTTGACAAAACTAAAATTACAATAGTTTGGAATGAAGCCATAACAGCAATACCTGTAGTCTTTATACATATTTTAAGGCATTTGGGAAGCCCTTGAAAATGCGATTCTGCCAAGGTATTATATGCATTCGAATCACATCTGATAGTCGGGCTAAACGTTGTGTACGGCGTTTGTGCTAATGGCGGATCAAATCTGTGATCTAGTGCGCATGTTCCGTCGTACATGGTCTTGTGTAAGAGTGAGTGAGTTACAATTTAACGTCACCTCGGCAGTATTTCAGCCATATAGTGAAGGGAAAAAGTGTACATACACATTAAGTATAAGTAGTTAAAGAACCAGTCATCGAAGGACTGTAAAATATTTAGAGTATCACTCTTTTGTAAGACAAGGTATCACTTTATAAAAAATTATTATCTGCCCTTGGTGAAAAATTCATTTCAACATTACATCACAAGGGACAGGTAATTGATATTTACAAGTTGTGAACATGCTAATCTCCATTTCCCATATTATTTTCTGAAAATTGTTTCATGCTCTGTCTGTTGTTGGAATGACAGTCATTAAAACACCAACATTTACATGATTGTTTGTTAAATAACTTTTCTCCTCATGTCAATGTCTAAAATTAAGATGATTTCTTGTTTTTGAATGTATATATCTATTTGCTATTTAATCAGTGAGATTCTGCAGCAAACAGTCTAAAGCAATGGGATCTCCTTTGGTCCTAAAATGTTAAAGATATGCATAAATCTGAGGGGTTGATAGGTCCAATTCATGCAGGTAATACATTCTTAATTATTGAACTTGCCTGTATTAGTGTACTACCATTACATCAAGTATTTGGACTAAATAGTTTATAGGCATTCGTGACGAACTCGTATTATTCCGGGACAAACCGAACAGCGACTCGTGCCCCTCTGAAAGGATTTCATATTGGCGCATGAACATCAGAACTACTTTAACCAATAACGATAACTCTATTCCTGTTTGATTCGAATGTTTCTTAATATCACCGAACCACTCGTACATTGTATTGCTGTTTTGTTTTTACTTATTCATTTGAAAGAATTAAACCCTTTTGATACAACTAAAAGGAGAAAACATATTTGTTAAAGAAATATTGTAGTGTAATTATTACCAAGCTGTTCATACATACAGATTCAGAGCAACATATCAAGAAATCTTATATTTCCAATTTAATAATCTCAAACGGCAATTTTTTTACTGAATATGCGAAAATAATTTGTTTCAGCTACATTAAATCCCAAAACAGATATTCAAAAATGACTTAAAATATTTCTCAAATTATACATTCGTGTAACCTTGCTGCCATACCCTTGGTGGAATTATAAATGATTCGCTTAAAAAATATGAATGACCAAAAAAAATGTCAGACTAAAATATTCCCAGAGATGTGACATATAAGCCCAATGTTAAAGATTAAAGTTGCTTAGTTACATACAGATATAATATTATTGCTTTGAAACTCGTAACGATTTATAATTGCATATCCTAAAAATGTGTATCCGCACGTACAATCTGTAAAACAAGCCCGCAAGAACGTCAGAAGTTCACTCAATAGGACCCATGAGAGACGTTATGTCAACAAACGCACGTGCGTGTATTTGAATCTCTCACCGTCCATGGCACTATTCTTACTAAAATCTACACGAGGCACAGCTCTGTTAGCTACGTTCTTTGTGCTTTCAATATGACGATACATATTTTTCATGCTTTTCAAAAGCAAACACACAATGGCATAACCGACTTAAATACTGGGGATTATTGTAATTAAAGCACGGCAGTCATTACGCTCGTTATGGAGGTTACAGAAAGGGGTGTGTGGTGATGAATGGTTTATAGTTAGTGGCTGAAATGACGACATGATTCCTATGCGTTTAAAAGTTGATACAAATTGAATGTCTTCTATTTTTGCATTAAAAATGCTATAATTTTCACATGACGTAGCTATTAAAAGGAAATACAATCACACATGCACTCTCAACTACACATAAGTAAAGTGTATAACTCAAACATTAATAACAGAGTTTCATTATCTTTCAGCATGCTTGATGCCAAGTATATTTACAATTACAACCATCTATTTAGAACTATATTTAAACAGATTCATAGATCTGATGTCAGCGTCAGTAGAATTGCAAATTAAATTTTCACCTCATACATATATATGCCTATGAAATACAGAACATAATGCATCAGTCGTATTGTATGTATCAATGTGAACGAACCATCATATGCATGATGCGGGTGTGTGGACTGTCGAAATCAACTTGAAGGGGCAATGTTTTGTTTCCAGACTGGAGAAGATTGCGATAAATGGGAGATAACTGTGTAAGTTGATTTTCAAATTATCTCCCCCTCGTCCATTAGTTTGTAGTCTTCCCGAAGCTGGAGAATAAGTTTAAGATGAATCTGTTTACTGTATGTGAACAGTATTTTGGTTGTTTTTACTTTTCAAGTCTCCCTGACGTGCACGAAATTGCCATTCAACGTGTCATAGTTGTATTGGTGATTTGTAACTCATTCATAATTTAATGATTCGTTAAAAATACATCATGTTTGCTTCACCCATATTTACGGCTTTGTGTGCTTACATTTATCAGAACATATTCCTGGGGCAAGGGAGTTAATTGAGAACACCCAGAAGTGGATTTAATACTCAATTAACTCCCCTGCCTCGAAGATACGTTGCTATTGTACAACCTTTCCACCTAAAAAAACTAACATCGATTATCAGCCAATAATAATATACCAGTGACAGGACCTTCCAATACAGATCAGATAACAACATGCATGGTACCGCAAAAATGAATCTACAAAATCTAATAAAACATTTATACAATTAATCAGATTATGGATTACTATGGATTAAAGATAATAAACATTCCTATTTATCAATGTTTTTAAGGCATACCCTAATCATCAGGCCCTGGTGTAATACAAGTTTGTCAGTGTTAGTTAATGTCAGTCTGGTTGTGAAAATACTGAAAGGTCAAATGAGCGAGTGAGTTAATATTTATTGTCACATCGGCAATATCTCAGCCATATCGTGACGAGAACAATTAATAATTATATCATAGATCAAAATTAGAAATTAAAACCTTGTTGACGAAGAACAGTAAAACTCCTAGTGTATCACAGATATCCATTTAAAACTAGCAATTAAATCTAAAACATTTAAACTAGAAATAACAAGACCATATAAAACAGGCTATAGATTGCCAACAACTGAAGGTAGATCACCATAATAGGGACCATGCGGACTTTTACTTCCTGCAAGGTCCCTTAAAGTTCAAATGAATATAAATGACCGTCATACAAAACATGTAAATAAATCATATATATTTGTATAAACTATGCCCAATTACTGTCGCTAATTCACAAGACATTTCAGTAACATACATATAGTATTTCCAGAAATTATTGAGATAGTTGTTTCGGCATTTATCAAATACATGTATGTAAACTATGGAAGTTTTACTTGAATGAATATGTTGAAATACGTGTACAGTATACGTGTCATTTCATTACTGTGTGACACCTCCGTGGCCTGCAATACACGGCTGAATGCGCCTAGGTACATTATCGATCAAAGTTTGAAGGAAATTGTGTGACAGCGTATCCCAATATTCGAGCACTTCTTTCTTCATATCCTCAATCTTACGAAGTCCTTTTTGGTTTATTCTGTCCTTCATTAGTCCCCACACATTCTCAGTATAGAGTTAAGAGCTGGGCTGTACATAGCTGGGCCAGTCTAAAACTTGAACAGATTCGTCAGACCACTGTTTTGTGTAGCCCGCAGTGTGTTTGGGGTCGTTATCATGCTGGCAAATGCAATTATTTTTATTCAGTGTGCTGGTAATTGATATCCCACCCCACATGTGAAATTTTTTAGGTTTTGTAGATAGGTTTCACGGTATCTTTTGTCCAAAATTTCACATAGTTCGGAAAAGACTTGACAGAGCTTTCATCAGAAAACATTATCCCAATCTTGATGTTCGTGAGCCCTACACCAGTTTAAACGTCTTTCTTTTTGTGCACCTTTCATAAATGGTGAGGGAATTCCGCGCTTTTTCATCTAGTTAAGTCTTAGTAAGTCTTGTCTAAGGGTTTCATTACATACATGAGGACCTCCTCTATTAATCATCTCATTTCTGATATTATCCACGCTTTTCAGTTTTCCCCTACTCACAATCTGACCAAGTCTCCTGACTGAATATTCTTCAAAGTTCAGTATACTGTAGACAGAGGAATGCCATTTCTACCAGCTAAATCTTTTGCATGAGTCACATCCCTTTCAAAATCATCAAGAATCAGCTTTCTTTTCTTTTCTTCTGTCAAATCTGCCATGTCAACCATGACGCCGTCTGCTACTCCAGGTGTAGTAAGTTTCACCCTTAAGCCTACAAGAGTTGCCTCCCATACTGAGTACATTACTTCATTATGTAACACCTATTTTAAAATTCTATCATCAGTATTATGAAACAAAGATTTTCTCAATAATTCCTGGGAAAAGTCTAAGTATCGCCTGCATAGAAGTAAGTATTTGTTTTAGTAGATTAACAACAAGTATCATCTAGTAGATTCTGACATATGTTTAGACTGGTACTAATACGCTTTCATATCAGAGTAAGGCCAGCAGTGAAGACACGGCGAGCTTGAGTGTAGCATCCCCTTACATATTCCAGACTCCATACAAAATCAACGCCTTTATCTAAAGAGCGTTTGCTTTAATACGCCAACACGAACTCAATGTTACATGCCACTACACAATCGACTTCGTTTAGACCCCAAACACCCCGTCTGTGTGTCTATGTCTGTCTGTCTGTCTGTCTGTCTCTCTCTCAACCACAGCCTCACCCCACCCACACCACACACACATGCCATTTAAGATCCCTCCTCCCTTCCCCCAAGACAAAAAACCCAAAAAATCTCCATGCAAAATCAACGCCTATATGTAAAGAGTGTTTGTTTTATTGAACGAACACGAACGCTACACAAAAAACAACAACAACTAACAATAAAAACTAAACCCCTGAACAACAACCAAGCACCAAAGCGGCTCTCCCCGTTCCTCCACCCCAACCCCCCTTACATGTTTTACTAAGAGCCCTTTGCTATTTTGGAATTTAAAACAATGAATTGGCTTCCTGTTTCAATGGCAACATAACATGTTTGACCGTTCATAAAGTGGTGCGTGTCTCGAAAGAGTACCAGGTATTCTTTCCTGAAACTATACACAAACAAAGTCCAGGTTGTCAGATGCTGCCATATTTTGTACTTATATCATAGCATCTTAACCTATTATTTATAGACCCGTTAAATTCATTTTTTAGTTTTAGTCTTTAGCCACTCGTAAGAGGTGACTGCCAGGATTGGATGGTCAGTTGTGCTGACTTGGATAATGCATGTCATCGTATCACAGTTGCATAGATCGATTATCATGATCTCAATCACTGGATTGTCGATCAGACTCGATCATTTACAGACCGCCATCATATAGATGGAAAAGTGCGCGGCGTTAACAACAAGACAACAAACTATTATTCATAGAGTATGCTCTTTGTGATTTTACATTTTATTGTTCAAATATGTTGTCTGATTTTGTACATGCTATGTGCTGTGTAATACTGCTCTATAGTATGTTGACGGGTGACTCACTTTTAATGATTTTTATCTGTATGTGGTTATTTTATATGAAGTGAGACTTTATTAATTAGTCTGTCTGTCTGTCTGTTTGTATGTAAGCTCTGTATATTCTCAGACTGACTGACTGAGTTTGGTTTTACGCGGCTTTTAGCAATATTCCAGCAACATCACGGCGGGGACACCCGAAACGGATATATATTCTCAGTGGTATATAGTACAATATATTCATAGAAACAACGGTCTTGAGAATTATGAAGGCATTCAGTATGTATGAGCACATCAAATAATTTCTTAGCGGTCTAAGCTTACAATTCATGAACTTTGCAATTTGCATTTTGTGTCTGCATGTATTAATGCTACATTTTGTTGAAAGACACCCGATGTAACTTGATACGAACACAATGTGGTTATCAGCCATACTTGCGTCAATGTGCTTGAGCTTCGGCCACTTGATGTATAACATGAAGCACATGGCAATCATCACACCACGAGGAGAATCGTAAACCAAGTTTGGGCGTGACCATAACATGATTTAGCCACAAAGCTCCCGATGTCGGGAGAGTGGATTTGGGCATGCCGATAGGTTGCAATCGTGTATATTTGTACATTGAAATGTCATCATCTAGTAGATTCTGACATATGTTTAGACTGGTACTAATACGCTTTCATATCAGAGTAAGGCCAGCAGTGAAGACACGGCGAGCTTGAGTGTAGCATCCCCTGACATATTCCAGACTCCATACAAAATCAACGCCTTTATCTAAAGAGCGTTTGCTTTAATACGCCAACACGAACTCAATGTTACATGCCACTACACAATCGACTTCGTTTAGACCCCAAACACCCCGTCTGTGTGTCTATGTCTGTCTGTCTGTCTGTCTGTCTCTCTCTCAACCACAGCCTCACCCCACCCACACCACACACACATGCCATTTAAGATCCCTCCTCCCTTCCCCCAAGACAAAAAAACCCAAAAATCTCCATGCAAAATCAACGCCTATATGTAAAGAGTGTTTGTTTTATTGAACGAACACGAACGCTACACAAAAAACAACAACAACTAACAATAAAAACTAAACCCCTGAACAACAACCAAGCACCAAAGCGGCTCTCCCCGTTCCTCCACCCCCACCCCCCTTACATGTTTTACTAAGAGCCCTTTGCTATTTTGGAATTTAAAACAATGAATTGGCTTCCTGTTTCAATGGCAACATAACATGTTTGACCGTTCATAAAGTGGTGCGTGTCTCGAAAGAGTACCAGGTATTCTTTCCTGAAACTATACACAAACAAAGTCCAGGTTGTCAGATGCTGCCATATTTTGTACTTATATCATAGCATCTTAACCTATTATTTATAGACCCGTTAAATTCATTTTAGTTTTAGTCTTTAGCCACTCGTAAGAGGTGACTGCCAGGATTGGATGGTCAGTTGTGCTGACTTGGATAATGCATGTCATCGTATCACAGTTGCATAGATCGATTATCATGATCTCAATCACTGGATTGTCGATCAGACTCGATCATTTACAGACCGCCATCATATAGATGGAAAAGTGCGCGGCGTTAACAACAAGACAACAAACTATTATTCATAGAGTATGCTCTTTGTGATTTTACATTTTATTGTTCAAATATGTTGTCTGATTTTGTACATGCTATGTGCTGTGTAATACTGCTCTATAGTATGTTGACGGGTGACTCACTTTTAATGATTTTATTCTGTATGTGGTTATTTTATATGAAGTGAGACTTTATTAATTAGTCTGTCTGTCTGTCTGTTTGTATGTAAGCTCTGTATATTCTCAGACTGACTGACTGAGTTTGGTTTTACGCCGCTTTTAGCAATATTCCAGCAACATCACGGCGGGGGACACCCGAAACGGATATATATTCTCAGTGGGTATATAGTACAATATATTCATAGCAACAACGGTCTTGAGAATTATGAAGGCATTCAGTATGTATGAGCACATCAAATAATTTCTTAGCGGTCTAAGCTTACAATTCATGAACTTTGCAATTTGCATTTTGTGTCTGCATGTATTAATGCTACATTTTGTTGAAAGACACCCGATGTAACTTGATACGAACACAATGTGGTTATCAGCCATACTTGCGTCAATGTGCTTGAGCTTCGGCCACTTGATGTATAACATGAAGCACATGGCAATCATCACACCACGAGGAGAATCGTAAACCAAGTTTGGGCGTGACCATAACATGATTTAGCCACAAAGCTCCCGATGTCGGGAGAGTGGATTTGGGCATGCCGATAGGTTGCAATCGTGTATATTTGTACATTGAAATGTCATTTTCGTTTTAACCATTTATAGCACACATATGTTCCATGTAATCCATTAATTTCCTTCTGGAAACGCACGGGTATTGCATAGAACGATCAGTCTTGGTCAGCGGAATGCTAGTATCCATATAACGTTTTGCATGCTTCATGTTTTACATGTGAGGTGAGGTGAGGTGAAAGTGGATTTTACGTCGTGCTTGAGAATATTTCGCTCATATGACGACGAGCCTGCGTGTGTATGTGTATGTGCGGCCGCTTGTACTAGCCCAGACTGAAGCTGGTTTTATAGTGCTAGCCCACTGAGATACCATGTCGCAGTGAAGCATGGATACCCCACTCAGACACATTATACTGACTCCGAGCCGACCAGTCCTTGTTGTATCCATTAATGCCGAGCACCAGGCAGGGACCAACAAGTACCATATTTTAACGTCTTTTGGTATGACGCGGTCAGGGATCGAACCCGCGACCTTCCGCTCTCCGGGCGGACGCTCTAACCACTACACCACGGAGGCGGTTTGTTTTACATGTCATCATTTTGATTCAATATATTTGGAATATCAAATGTATGAAATAACATTAAACGATTAGGATTACTCCATAACACTAGAACAACTATAGCATTTATGTTCTAACCTAATGATTCCTTGAAACGTTTTCAGGTATATTAGAGACCGATTCTAGGAGCTACCACAGAGAAGAGTGGAACGCCATCTGAAAGGTTCTTCGTATTTATCACCATATATGTTCATTTGTATTAAACAGGAAAACTGCAGAGTCCTCCCTTTAGAGTGCTGGAATAGCAGTAATACGCAAAAAGAGAAGAATATGCAAAAATATAGTATATGTTTATTATTTCTCCAAGATATTTAATTTTACATGCTTTATAATTGATTTGATTTCAGATTTTCACCGTTTATCTCCTATGCAGAATAATTCACATTGTCAGAAACAAGGCCATAAATGCGAACGTTTTGTGATTGCCAAGATATATTATTAGTCTATTGAATAGATCATGATGCAATGGATTATGTCGCTAAATGAAAATGAATACAAACAATTCCAATTTTATATGTAACAGTTTATGTTTTGTATGCTTGTACATATTGCTTATAGTAATCCATTTGAACAACTTTTATGTTTGAAGAAGATTCTGTTTTTTTGCAATTGTGATTTTCGCAAAAAACCCTGCAAAACAACAAAACCAAAAACTTTCCATTTTCTCAAAACAACTTTGCCAAAGGTTGATTGCAAGATATGGTTATATAATGAGCATGTGTTTATGAATCACTATGAAACATTGATGAAATCAAGTTCTTGACTTTAACAATGTATTTAAAGATTTATGTAAATTAAAAGGAATAAATTTATTAGAATAATGTTTTGTCGTCAGGATGCGTCGAAACGTCTTTTTCATCAACCTTTACTTGAAGTAGTCGCTGTTGTTTTTCAATTATGATTTTGAAAAATTAGTCAGCAATTTCAGGGTTTATCCATTTAGTGTCCATTTATTTTTACCCTGACGTTATTGAACATAACCATGCGGGTGGTAGGTTTCTTGAAAACAAGATATCCTGACAAATACAACTGACTGTATGTATAAGCACAGTGTGCCAGCACTTCCAAACAAATCTGCTGAAACCAGGCAGACATACAGCGTTTATTTGCATGAAGGCCATCCCTAGTTTTACAGAAAAAGGTTTACAAGTTAGATGATTAAGAAAGTTATTTCATAACGGATAACAAACACTTAATGTTACTGTTAAGATATAATTCAGGAACCTGGCATTATTTAACAGGACATGTTGACATATTCTTTGTAAAATATAGTAATCATCATTTGCAGTTCTGGGAATTAAATATTTCCATTCACGATCGTAGATCACACAGCGTGTAAATAACATGTATTTCGTCTTCAGTTTCATTACAATGCTTACTCAAAACAGTTTGATCATTACAGCTTCATAAGCCTCTGCGGACCAACTGGACACTGAGGGCGTTATGACCAATTCTTAATTTAGTAGTCGTTTATACTCACAAATATTACTATTTAAAAGATACTGTTCAGATATTAAATTGAATTTATGAGACAAAGTGAATTCATGTGATGTGATGTGATCTCGCGAAGTGCACAGTCAAAGACCCTTTGACTGAACATATAAACGAATAGATTAGTATCACCTACATCTTGTGCAAACCAGACTTTATGTGCAAACCATAAAGAAATATTATACATAAGTTGCCCATATTTGGCGTTTTCTGTCGGCCGTCAACAGTAACGTTATAACATTGAAATGGAAATGGTTTCATGTACATTTGAAGCCATTACTTCATACATGAAATATGATATGCCATGACACTCTACTACATTCTCCAAAGGCCGCCACAGGCTGTCCTATACCCTGTATATAACAAATATTTCCAAAAGTTTCGGTGAACAATGTCAAACTTACTTTTTAATTCATTACTTCTTATTAAAGCAGGAACTTGCCATATTGAGCAATGGCTGATGGAATAGCCATTGTTGGCATTGGGTGCCGGTTTCCTGGCGCCACCTGCCTGGAGGAATTTTGGGATATCCTTGCAAAGGGAGAGAACCATGTGGTTGACATCCCCCCTGAGAGATGGAACATGGATGCCTTCTATGACTCTGATATCAATGCTGTAGGGAAGAGCTATTCCATAAGAGCAGGGCTATTAAAGAAGTGAGTACAGAAGTATTATACGCCAGTCATCCCCAAAACGCTTGCATAAAATACTTAGAGAAACGTTTATTAATTCAATACAAAGTAATGTCCAGGTGAAGTTTTGTATAAGTTTGTACTAACATAAACATTGTGCCCTGTACGAATATACAAAAAATATAGAACTGATATATAATCCTTCAGCTTCGATCACTTCGACAACAAACTTTTTAAAATCAACGAAACCGAGGCTGCCCAGATGGACCCCCAGCAGCGCCAGGTGTTGGAGTGCACGTACATGGCTCTGGAGGACGCCGGCATCACCAGACAACAAATAGCAGGACAGAAAGTGGGAGTCTACATAGGTTTGTTCGTACCAAAGAGTTTGGAATTTAGATTTTGGTCGTGTGTTGTTTAGTACTCATAGCAGTATTCAATATATACTCTTCACAAAAAGTTAAGCAACTCAAATTTTTAGTCTCATTACATTTTCAATTATTTACAGTCGAACACCACTCAACAACAATGTCAAGTATTAAGATTATAATGACGTTGTCATTCATTAAGTTTTATAAGTAATTCGAAACAGCCATCTTTGTGGTAGTGGTATGCTTAAATGTTCTTTGTATTGCATGAGTATACATCTAAAGAAGACACACACGGGCCAGAAATAAGATGCATTAAACGTATTTAAGTGTACATAGGTCGCTTAAGCTTGAACATAGATAAAGGAAATTCGGCACAGGGGGCGTTCAGGTCAGTACCTAGCAGCTGTCACTGTTCGACACCGCTTTGGAAGGGATTAAACAATTCGTCGGATTTTGCTTTGGGAATTCTTCTGAGTATCCAAGGACGATGGTGACGTTTACGGACGCGTCGATCAAGTTCGTCCTATACATGCTCGGTCTGGTTCAGATCCGGCGATGTGGAAGGGCCAGGGAAGATTAGTGACGTTTGCATTGGCCAGATACGCACCTGTTACACGAGCTGTGTGGGGTCGAGCGTTGTCGTGTTGGAACAGCTCCCTCTGGCGGTTAAAAAGTGGGAGGAGGTGAAGTCGCAATATTTGGTCGATGTTGCGATTTGCTGAATGCCATGAACCACCACAGCTATGATCTACCCGTGTAGTGCATGGCACCCCACACCATAATGCTATCTCCACCAAATCATCACCTGTCGAATGCAGTCCGCCGCAAAACGTTCGCGTCGGTTCGATAGACACGTTGTCTCATTGCAGGAAGAAACGCGATTCATCGCTGAACTCAAGCCGTCACCACTTCCCCAAATTCCATGACTGTACCATGTTGCACCATAGGACACGTTGTAGGTGTAGTCGTGTCAGGATAGGTCCAACTTTTGGTCGATATGTCTTGCAGTGGCCGTAGCAAATCGGTGACGTAGGTGAAACACCCGGATGAATCGGCCCTCAAAAGAGTGGTCACTCATGGTCTAACACTTCTGGGACGATCTTTGGTCAAATTGAACCGTGTACATCGGTGCCATAATCGTGCTGTGGTGCTATGGTGGACGTTGAAGTGTCTTCCCAACGACAGCCTGTGACTCCCCTGCTTCCAAACGTCCAATGGCGATATGTTGGTCAGTGGCATTCGATCTTGGCATTTTGTATCTGCGTTTACGTCGTAAATTTCGTAATGAATTGACAACTTTGGTTTGGCAGATGTCTCAACTCATGTTTCCAACACATTGCACGTACATTACGTGGAAAACTTTGTCTGCATGCACTTTTCAAGTAATGTTGTCATATTTAAAGACAAACGTTTACAAACCATTTTGGGATGCGTTTGCGCGCAATGCACAACAACCACGGCATGATTAACTAGATTCAAACATAGGAATTGTGTTAATGACGATTGCTGTAAACAATATATGGAAATGAACTTCTGAAAAGGCCCGTGCGTTTCTGTTTTTTAAGGGTGTATAATCATATGTAAAACCTGTATGTTCTAAACAATAAAAAAATAAATTATTATAGGTTCCATGACGGTGGATTACGGGGACTTGATCTCTACCAAATCACAAGACGTCACCAACCACACTGTGACAGGCCAGGCCAGGTCTATAATATCCAACAGGGTGTCCTATTTGTACAACCTAACAGGAACTTCCATGACCATAGACACAGCGTGTTCCTCATCCATCGTGGCATTACACCAGGCAGGACTTGCACTCAGGGCAGGTGGGTAAAGATTCACATGACGAACATTCAGAGTAGATGGGAATACCAGATAATTAAAGCTAATCAGAGGAGGTGGGTAAAGCATAACATCACGGGTACTCAATGCAGCTTGGTACAGACTATACCAAGCTGCACTGTCAGAGCAGGTTACGAACTTTTATTTTCACTATAGTGTCCCTTCAGTTCAATACACTTTACCCATTTGTGCTGCAAGCTGACAATACCCTGGAAATAGAAGTCTTTTGACTGGTCCCAAAACCAAGCTTCTGTTGTAGCCTTGACTTCATCCGGAAAGCTGTAGTCAGCTCCTGCCATGAAACAGAATATTATGTGACATTGCACGAACCAACAAAGGCAGTCGAACTATTTCAGTGATTCAAACTTAGGTGACTATATATCTCCAAATGAGATAGGTTATGTGATATCCAGTCTCCTAAGGATCACATATGTGAGGGAAAGAATCAGTCAACATGTAAAGAGCTGTTTTCATTTATCCTCCTTTACATTTCAGGGTCTCGATATTAGAAACGCTGACCAGTGTTCATCACTAGTCTCACACCCTATGTTGCCTGAGAGGTGCATATGTATATATGTGTTTCTTTTTGAACCTTTGTTTATGTTTATAACTTTCAGGGGACTGTTCTGTTGCAATTTGCGGAGGTGTGAACCTGTTAATTCACCCAGCATATTTTATCAAGTTAAGCAAAGCTCAGATGTTGTCTCCCACTGGACAGTGCCACGCCTTCTCAGCAAATGCAGATGGTTACACCAGAGGAGAGGGATGTGGGGTTATCATCGTCAAACTCCTAAGTCAGGTATGACACTTGTATAGGCATTCCCGATTAATAACCTACATGAGGCCGTAACGGATCTGTTTGACATAACCATGAAACCACCATGTCAATCTTCAATCCTCAAAGTAAAGCAAAAACATTTATCCCGTTAATTATATATTTCAGGCTTTGCATGATGGTGACAATATTTGGGGAACTATTGTCACGGGGTTGAATCAAGATGGCCGCCAGGTTACACCCATCACAGCACCATCAGGGAAACAACAGCAGGAACTGCTGAATGACATCTACACACGGTATGGGATCGACCCGACTGAAGTAGACTATATTGAAGCTCATGGTACGTAGTTTTTCGTCTTTTCCCGAGGTATGGGGCCCTAGTGAATACCAAGGTTATATTTGGCCTTCAGTTATTTACGAGTTCGAATGGCAGGATCACTGATTTGTTTCATCCATTTCCCAGATACGTAGATGATGCCAATCACTTGATTGTCTAATAAGGTTATCTTTAAAGTCACATCAGCATTATTGCAGATATATAGTGACTTATCTAATAAGGACTCGATTATTTACAGACCACTGTGACATTACTAGAATATTGCTGACGGTGGCAATGGAGCCTTATCGGTTTCTCAGCAATATGTAAGTTTCAGTTTTCCGTAAATTTAACAAAACGTTAAGGAAACTGAGTGGAATCTTAAGCTTCCATATTTTTTCATTTTGGTTTCCGTTTTCCTGAAATTAATTTATTTTATGTGACACTATGTTTTATTTGAATTCTGGTCTACACAAACACTGAGATCACTTAACCGAAACCTATGTAATACATAGGCAGTTTAACGTAGGTTAATATAGGTTTCTGGATTCATGGATATATATATATATATATATATATATATATATATATATATATATATGGAGTCAAATTAATTTCTTCTATGATCGTTTCATTGGAGTTCTCAACAATGGAAATCATCAGTAATCGTTTCCAGTTGCTTTATGGAATAGAAACTAACAATGATAGTATATTTCCATTTCTGAAAACTAACCTTGTTGGTTGCTGGCAGTTTCCAGTCGGTCACTGAAACTAACCTTGATTCAGCAACAGAAAACTGTCTGAAACCAACAATCAATGTTTCTGTGAGCGGAAACCTACATGATTCTGGCATTACGCAGTTTCATGTAGGTTTCCGGAAATCTGGAATCCTTGTTATTTTTGCTGTGTAAACTATTAGAAAAAAATATACTATTGTATCTCACAAAAATCTTTCATGCTTCGCAGCAGTGACCCAAAATATACCTTGTGTTCCAAAACAAAGAAGGGTTATTTCTTAAATAGTACTTTCCTCCTTCATTGTGGAATTCCTAATGAACCCATCAGAAAGGCTCCAATGGTTTGATCATTTTTATTTCTTATTCAGTATTGAGATATCAGCACGTATAAACAAACATAACTGACATATTTGTTCTTGCATTAGCTTAAAGTGGCCTATGTATATGTTTTTATGACATATCTCTGATGTCGAAAGTTGTCAACTCAAAACATTGTCACTTCAGGTACTGGAACCAAAAGAGGTGATCCAGTAGAAGCTTCCGCTCTGGGAACCTTCTTTGAGAAGTATCCACGCCAGCGCCACATCGGGTCAGTGAAGACCAACATCGGCCATCTAGAAGCAGCTGCAGGTGTTGCCGGACTCATCAAGGTCCTGTTGATGATGAAACACGACACCATTGTCCCATCCCTTCACTTTGACAAGCCCAATGAAGCAATAGACTTTGACAGATTTCAGTTTGTAGTACCAACGGAAAATACTGACTGGAAACGTCATAAAAAGATTGCATGTATCAACTCATTTGGATTTGGGGGTAGCAACAGCCATGCTGTGTTAACATCGTTCACAATGGAGACACCGGTTATGAATGACATTGCGCTACCAGTTTGTTTTTCAGGCTCCAGTGAGAAAACGTTAAACAAGTCAATAGCAAAATTCACTGAAAGTGGTAACAGTTCTTCTTTCAGTGCTGTTGCTTACACTTCATGTATGGCAAGAGAACATTTTCCGTTCAGAAAAGCTTTCTTTCCAAACAACCATTCTATTCTGATATCTCAAATACAAGAAGAGTTACAAAAGAGAAACCAGCCATCTTATTCGGAAAAAGCAAACATTGTATTTGTTTTCTGTGGCATGGGAACAGCCTGGGAAGGAATGTGCAATGATCTCATCTCCAACAATGATCAGTTTAAGGAAAACATTTTGGAAATTGACAAATCCCTCTCCAGGTTTGTACAATGGTCCCTGATGAAGCGGCTCCTTGAATGTGATGATGTGAACGATCCTCTGTTCGGTCCAATAGCCATTTTTGCTTGTCAGGTGTCTCTCGCTCACCTGTGGGAAACCTGGGGGGTGAAGCCTGCAGCTGTTGTAGGTCAGTCAGTTGGGGAGGTGGCTGCAGCACATGTTGCAGGAATCCTGTCCTTGGATGAAGCTGTGAGGGTCATCTACCACAGGACTCGGATCCTGGCTGAAGCCACAGGCGGAAAGATGATGCTTGTCCGGAATGTTGAGACAGAACAAGTAAAGACAGCCTGTAGGAAAATTCAGAGTAAGATAGATGTAGCTCTTTATTACAGCCCGATTTCCTGCACCGTCAGTGGGGATGAGAGGTCCGTTCAGTTAGTCAAAGAGGATTTGAAGCATTCTTCAGATAGTAATGCACAGTATCATGAGCTCCCTGTTACAAGTGCGTTCCACAGTCACTTTATGGACTCAGCAAGAGTTCAGCTTGATGAAATCTTATCCGATATCAAGACATCTGAGATGACAAGCAGATTTGTCTCGACAGTCGATCCTGATATGGATGAAAGTACAGTCATGTCAAAGATCTATTGGGGCCTAAATGTAAGAAGTCCTGTTAGATTTTGTGATGCAATCAAAAGCGCCGCACAAACATCCAAAATGAACATTTTTGTTGAAATAGGCCCACGGACTGTACTTAAATCACATCTACGGGACATCTTCAGAGATTCTACCCCCTCTGTCACATCCATTCCTTCTCTTCACCCCAAAGCGAGTTACGGTGACATTCTGCAGTCACTCATCTTGATGTATGACTATGGAGTTAACGTCAAATGGGACGCTTTCTTTCCTGATAAGATGCAAATAACAAGCTATCCATCTTATGTCTTCAATACTAAGCCCCTGTTAGTGGTGTCTGAAAGTAAACAACAAATGCTCAAGGGTCAGAAGGAAACTGAAGGAGATCACTTGTTTATCAAAGGCAACACATTGTCAGCAAGCTTAGTCATTGACCCTCAGAGATTCAAGAGTGTTTTTGAACACAGAGTAAAAGGAGCAATCATTTTACCAGGTGCCGTCCATGCTGAGGCAGCACTTGCTTTAGCCAGAATGATTGACATGTACCACCTATGTACAATCAGTGTTTCTGTGGCCTTCAGGAGCCCAGTCAATCTGAAATCTGGAACAGTGACAAACCTGGATATAAAACAATCTCACAGTGAAGTTGACTCCAGCATTTTGAGTACATTTGTTTTGAAGAATGGAAGGACAGTCCACGCAGAAGCGATAATAAGGCAAACACCTGCGGATGAAACTCCAGAGAGAGTTGACCTTGGGCCAATCAAAGAAAGATGTAAACACTACTTAACTGGAGAGGAAGTGTATCAACATTTGGCAGCCAATGGTTTCAACTACGGTGAAATGATGTCCGTTATTTCAGGTAGCCAAACAGCTGGAAATGAAAGCCTCACTGTACTTGAAGTTGGATCTAAGCTCAGAGAGAAGCAGATCACACAATTCTTCACCCTGCAATACTAGATGGCATGCTACAGACGCCTGCAACTGTCACGCAAGTGATCAAAGATATGCTTCCATACTCTGTAGAACATTTGATAGTCAAGAGGAAGACAGACAGAAAGATGTTTGTGCATTTGAAAGTGTTACATGAAAGTGAATGGTATGTGTGCCATAGCCTGTCACTGCTGACAACCGAAGGGTATGTCATTGCACACGTTGGAAAATTTACATTGAAAGCCATGGGTATAGAGTCCTTTGATGTCAGGAGTGTTGCATACACAATTGAAGCAGAAGAAATACATCCTGAGCATGACACTGACAGCATAACAAACCTTGTTATGTTTAGTGATGAGATGTCTATGTCAAAGACCCCACACTATCCATGGACAGTTCACCATATGTCCATTTTACATGGCGATAGCTATGTTGCAGACCTTCGAGAGTCATCTGGAATAGTAGTACTGTTTCAATCCAAGCCTCACTTTGTTGACAATGGAATGGAAATGGAGAAAGAATTGGAGGAGAAGATCATGCCTTTAAGATCTCTTATACTTAAAATGTCACAGCATGCCATCAAGACACCCTTGCTCATTGTCACAATGGCAACACCATTAGACTACCAAAGCCCAGATAGAAAATCTCATGCACTTGCTTGCATTCACGAAAGTATTCGGGCATACATCAGATGTGTTAGAAGGGAATTCACAAGGCTAAATGTAAAATCACTGGATCTCAATGTTGGTAACATGGACCAATACGATGCAACTATCATAATGTCTGAAATCTCGCAAGTCTTGAATGTCAAAGGTCATGCTGAATTCGAAAGCCTTCATAGACGAATGTATGGACAGACGTTTCAAAAGGAACCCGACTCAACACCGCCATTTAGAGTGGACAGAAAGATGGCCAGTCTGGACACTGTCCTCTATTCAACTTCCTCTGAAGAAATATCACAGCTTTTCTTTACAATGTCAAGAAACATGCAAGAAAGGGGCAAAGATGACATTTTGCTTTCTGCACAGTGTGTAGCAGTTCACACTAAATTCCTGTCTGAACAAGTTCTGTATCCTCTTGTCAATGGAGGCTACATGGGAACCAGCAAGGGAAATCCTGTAGTTACATTTGAATCAACTGGCTTTGCAAACGGAAATAGCAGAAGAAAGATGTACATTGCCTGCTATCCACAACAGGTGAGATATGAACACTATGTCCCGATGAAATTTGCACTGAATGTCAAACACTTAGGAGGTCATTTTGAGACAGGATTTATGCTGAAGCTGTACTGTCTATGGCGAGTGTGTGGTGAGTGCAGCATGAAAGATGTGGTTATACTCTACTCACACCAGACAAGGAAAAATGCAGAAGTGATGGAAATCATATTGCTGTCAAAACAAACCAGGACAGTTTCTTTACTGACTCCAGAAGAAATACCAAGCCACAAAGGACATCATGTTCTCATATCAACTACTCAAATTACAACAGAACTAGCACAACAGATTGTCCTTGCATGGGACTGTCTTGAACAGCTGATATCCTTAGAGAAGCTGATATCACTCAAAGTGATAAATTTGCTAAAGTCTGTAAAGCCAAGACTGAAAATAGCAATTGTCAGGACCCAAGAGTTCCTTGCCTTCTGTCAAATGGATGAACATATTCCAAAGCTATACACATGGATAAAGAAAAATAAACAGAATATCACAAAGATATGCGTTTCGTTTAGGGACTGCAACTACATTGCCTTGAATCACCACCACAGTGCTCCTATTAACATCGCAGAAATCCTAGAAACATGGGAGTTCAACATGCAAGAGAACAACAACGTCACGACAACACAGTTAAAGGTACCTGAGATTCTCTTGTTTGACAGAAGGGGAATGTACATTGTTGTGGGTGGAATGACAGGACTAGGATGTGAATGTGTCTTGTATCTGGCATCCAAAGGTGCTGGGTGCATTACTATTATCAGCAGACGTAATCCAGATCCAAACAAACAAGATGAAATGAAGCATGTGTCCGAGATGTATGGATGCATTGTTACATCTCAGTCAGCTGATGTTCAAGATATCAAGGAAATAGGATCAGCTTTGAAGAAGCTAGGAACCCGTTTCCCTGCCTATATTTTGAAAGGAGTTTTCTTTGGAGCTGCTGTTCTAAAGGATGGAATTCTTTTAGAAATGACGAGAGACAAATTCAAGGCAGCTTCTTCTCCCAAAGTTACTGGATCCTGGAATCTGCATATCCTGACAGAGCATCTCCCACTGGACTATTTTGTGCTGTTTTCATCAGTAGTATCTGTCTTTGGAAATGCTGGACAGACAAACTATGGTGCTGGGAATGGATTCATGGATGCCCTAGCCCATGTCAGGAGGCAAAATGGCAACTGTGGTCAGACTGTTAACTGGGGTCCTCTGAATATGGGCATGCTGCAAGAAAGACATATAAAACAAATGGAATCGTTTGGATACGTTCTGATACACAAGAGAAGTATACCTGACTGTCTCACACACATCCTCATGTTGAATAAGCCACAGATCATTATGTGCGGTCTCCAGTTGGTAAAATTTGGACAAAGCCTTCAAAGAGAGACCAATGTGGAACTGGAGTCTCGATTTAGATCGGTCTTGTCTCCATTTAAGGCAGCAATGTCTTCAGCTTCACCAAGTAATGTGGAAACATTTAACTTTGAGGAAATGAAGAAAATGTCAAAGGAAAATGTTCTACCCAAACTTGTGAAGTACGTGAAGGCTGTGGTTATTGATGTAGCTATGCTTGACGAATCCTCTCTAGATGTGGAGCAAGGAACCAGAGATCAGGGAGTTGACTCAATGAATTTCATGCAAATTACTGGGGAAATCATGGATGACACAAACGTACAGCTATCATCAACAAAATTGAATGTTGAAAACGCATCGGTGTCTCAAATCTCAAAGTACATTTATGATGACTGGATGATCAAAGGGAATGGTGATCAGAAACATGAGCAGTCTCTTCCAGTCAAAGATTCATTAGAATCTGACGCAGTTCTTACCTCAGGTGAACAGTTTGTTTTTGACAACTACATGAGAGATCCAAACCATATATCACTTTTTTTGATTGTGGAAGTGGAATTGCCTGATGTTTTAGAGCCAACGTCTGTCAAGAAAATTCTCCAGGAAAACGTCAGACGACACCCAATCTGCATTACAACTTTTCATGATGTGAATGGAGAAGCAAGAAAATCAATGCTGAGTGCCGGGGCTGATATTGACTACAGGATAGGTGATCTGACAAACCATCCTGACGTAACACGTCTCACAGAAGAACGGTTTTATCTTGATCGCCAAGGACCAATACGATTTGTCTTTGTGAAAGGAAATCCCCCACATCTCATCATTGTCTTTCACAGAATTGGCTTTGACCACCGGGGAATTACAGTCTTCGTAAATGACTTCATGAATATAGGTCAAGCTTTCTCACAGGGACAGTCTCTGAGTGATGTACAAAGTGCTCCAGATATGCCCATTGGTCCAGAAATAAGGACAATCCTTCAACCAAGATATGAACAGATAAAGGAATTTTGGATAAAAACACTTGAAACAGTTCCATACATTTCCTTTGCAGATAGGGCCGTGTCCTCCACACCACAAATGGACAGTATAAGTGTACAGAAAATTATATCAGCTGACCTGTTCCAGAAGTTGAAATCTTTCACTGACAAAGAAGGGTTGTCACGGTTCAAGTGCCTCGTAGGACTCGTTCAACTTCTTTGGTCAACCAGAGCAAATGGCCAGAAATTTGCCATGTCAACATACGTTGATCAAAGAATCTTTAGCCCAAAGTTAACAACATCTGTTGGAAGAGGAGTTAATTTTACACCTCTGTCCTGTGAAGTAAGAGATGATGGCAAATTGACAGTTGTTACATTTCTCAGAGAGAACAGTGCCATGCTTGAAAAGTGCATAGAGAATGGAATATTTCCTTTTGGGGATTTGATGCATTTCCTTCCAGAGGATGACTACAACAAGGTAATGACGTCTTTTGTCACATTTGGGAGTGATGAGATGAGGAACATGGGTGAAGGAAACGATATGCGTGGCGACTTTGGTGCCACTGTTCGGGTGAAAGCACTGTTTGGCCCTAACACAGAACTTTATTTTGACATCCTCAACAGGAACATGTCCAAGACAATAGCTATTGTCTTGTATGCCCGGAAAGATTGTTTTACAGAGAAACACATCCATATGATCCTCAACGCATTTTGGGGCTTACTTGAGGACACTGTGGCAAATCCACAGATTACAGTCCGGACACTACACTCTAAACCATACATCACACAACTTCAAGACAAGAAAACTCGTTTCTGACTTAGTACTTCAATCAATATGTGACGTTGTAGCATATACCATAGGCGATGACTACATTGTTAGTTCATTGTTTTCTCTCACATCAATAATGCTGGCATTTACTTTGTAAAAGAATAGCGATGCTGCTTCAAATGCATGGGTATATTTTACTACGATGTTGAAAGAGAGTGAATAGAAAGTGTCAAACAGTCACAGATGGGTAAGACCCGCCAAAGAAAACTGATATATACACGCTGAAAGTGTATTTACTTCATGTTCGTTAATGTCATGGAATTAATATCAAGTGAGGTAAGAAACTCACATATGTACTTTTTCCTATGTATTTTTGCTAATAGGTGTTCAGCTGGATCTGTACTATGACATGAATAGTATTGTACACATCTGTATTATAGCTATGTTATGTATCACGATTGTAGCCTTGAACAAACAAACATACATGCATGCTCACGCACGCAGGCACATACATGCATGCATGCATGCATGCATATACATACATGCATACATACATACATACATACATACATACATACATACATACATACATACATACATACATACATACATACATACATACATACATACATACTAGTCTATGTCTACGTCTAGTATCTTGAATATTATACAGGACACTCTTATTTGCACATTGTCTTCTCGTGTACATGATATATTTTGAACACAAAATGTTTGTATGTCTTACATCAGATGGAGATTTTTGTAAACACAAGAATGTTCTTATTTTATGACTATTTTCATATACTTCTACTTACATGTGGAAGGTGGTGTCTCAAATCTAAACATATACATAACCTTCTCGTCAATGTTTATGATATCCTGACAGAGCAGAGATATGGAGTGTAATGTGTCATTTTGAAATTGGTGGTATCACAAGTGGTATCACAAGCAGACGAAAGTCACTTTGGAAGTATATTGACTTTGTGTGCATTCACTAACGTAGAAACTCAGGTATGCTATGTCAACCAAGTCTAAGATAATAACTGAATTGAACTGTGGATACTGCTCACACTTGCAGTGGAGCTATACTTTATATCTTGGTTTAGTTAGTCAAACATATACATTATGGTTTCAAACATGTAACGGGTGAATGGCAAACTTGCACTTTCAGTGTCCTGAATGTTACATTGAACACTGTTATTTGTTCATTGACTTGTTGTGTTGATCTATGTATAATATATTTCTTTATTGAATTACTGTTTTCTTGTTGACACAAACCATCAACCCCTGTATACGTACCCCCATATTTGTATACAGTGTATTCTAGTACATTTGATGACGTAGATTACTTTTACAACCAGAATGTTCATATTTTATGATATTATTGATATTTTGTAACATATGTTATATTTGGGATTACACTTTCTTAGTAAAGTACAGATTCTAGTACTTAATCGCCAGCACACAAAGTTAGCCGATAATTTTCATGTTTGTAAGATGGGATTTATGGTGTTAGCACTCTATGTACAGTTCATGAAACTAAATGCTTCAGTCACTTTACCAACGTTGGTATATCGGCTGTAAATGATTTTATCACGTATTATTAATTATATAAATAACGTGGCAACTGTTCAAATACATTCAACATTTGAGATAGGTTCTAGACGTCCTAAACGGCAGTCCATACATGTGCCTTATTCTTTATGGTGTTTAATAAAACAACCCATGTAACTTATGCATTACTCACTATTCATGAGAGGATATTTTTCCATGCAGCCATATGGACGTCGACCTTTATCTAAGCAGTCCAAAACATATCTCGAGATTACACAATTGTCAATTATCAGTTACGTCCATATCATTATTCTTCTATCAGTCTATTTTTTGGAGGTTAGAATTTGGATGAAAGGGATTGTTATATTTTAGATTCTCTCGGTGGATTCCGTGGATAATACATTTACCCTTCAGTCGCTATGTCCTAAAAGGGAAGAAAGTCTTAACAGAATAGACAGAAATTGTTATTTATTTTACCCAATAAAGGAATAGGTGGGAAGATATATATTTAACGATTTAAGTGACATATATTCAAAGCTACAGGTTTGTGTGAAATCTGATTATAGAAGGTCAGATGTATTTAGCACATGTTGAGCCCATTTCTATTTATTCTCGTTATAAATGAGTTAGTTGGGGTTTAAGCAGAGGGCTGCTAGAGGTAAATATGTTCTTCAAACAATTGTTACTGTCAGTTACAGATGATCTTCTTTTGATAGATCTTCTCTGTGATTGGTTTCTAAATGAAAAAGGGATGTTTCTGTCTATAGTTTGAAATGGGGATTAGAGAATGATAATAATGGCTGAGACTGAAAAGAAAACTGTGACTTATTATGAATATATAGGCATTATCTTTTCTTCGTGGTTAATGGGGCTCAAAGTGTATGAAACTATGACTGTACAAGCTAAAGAGACTAGCTGTAAACTCTATAGTGTATTAAGAACTTTGCTAGCTGCTATTGACCTCTGTCAAAATATTGTTTCCTAAAAACTGCAACTGCATACCATCAAAACTCGAAAATTCTATACTACTTGTTCATGTTTAGATGTCTGCAGAAATTGTGTCCATCTCAGCACACTTTACATAAATTCAATAAAGTGGGGAGGATGACTTCAAAAATAAATAGCCTGCGCGGATTTGATATGGCACTTGACTTTTTTTACTATTTTAGACTCCACCCAAATACCCGACTCAAAATGTAAAGAAACAACCTACAAAACAAGTTATTGTACTGTTTTAAAGCAGTCCTAAATATCTAAAAAACCTCCTTCATGCTAAAATACAATTATTACGGACGATTGTCACTTTCATTAATAGATTCTTTCTATCTCATTTTATTTTATGTTTATGTAGCGCTATGATCATGCATTCGAATTTAACACATAGTTATGAATGATAAATATACTAAATCAATCTGTTCTCATTCAAGAGTGGATATGACATTTTACCAACATTCATCTTCTAATTAGTGAGACGATAATGGACGTAATTAACATTAATTGAATCCCTACGCTCATCCCCAGTTTGTTTGCCCTTATATATCTGGTGTCTAATACCTTTACCCGACTGCATATTCTTTGGATTCAAGATGACCTTATGAAATATCAGGTAAACATGTATGTCCACGTTCATCCATTTAACCCTCGTTTGTTAAAATATGGATATTGTCATAAACGTACGAGCCTACATCACACAAATGCATTAATTTTCTAATTTGTTAAAAATGGCACTAGGAGGTACATTCTGGTAAATGTCTCAAAATAGTTTAGGCATAACGTGTATGATGTTTGGTAAAATAAATATGATGATTGTATTGTGCCTCTTTCTTATATATTTATGTGTTGATAGATAATGCACATTAATGATATTTGTATATATGGACTCTTTCCATACGTTTAAAATCAGTGAAGTAGCGAATCTCTGTGATGACGCAATGCATATCGCGAGCCTCTTCTGTCACTTTTCTATTGTTTTCTATTTCTATTTCTATTTAGTTCTATTGTTACAAAATATACTAGTATGTCATTACTATTGTTACGCCTTATGGAAACTGTTCAAAGGATCATGAAGGGCAGTTATTCTCTGGCGTTGATGTCATGTTATGATTCCATAAAATATTTTTTTTTAAATGAAAAAAAGATGTCATGTATGTTTATAAGAGCTGGGTGTAATGAGATAACGTAGACATGAGGTTAAACATGTCATGTTTGAGAACCACCGACCTTCCGCTGAATGTAAAGACGCTCTATCCACTACATCACAGTTAAGAAAGTGTTACCTGGTTTAATATGTATGTATACCGACACCACAATTCCTTGACGATGTTCTCAATCTCCAGTTTCGTTCCACTTTACATTCGTGGCTATGTGATGTTTGGTCAATACTTTAAATAGAGTATGTGTCTAACATCACAGAAGTATTACAATACATGGATGAACAAGTAACATATGTTATATTTGAGATAACACTTTCTTAGTACAGTACAGATT
Organism: Haliotis rubra; assembly: GCF_003918875.1. Taxonomy (NCBI): domain Eukaryota; kingdom Metazoa; phylum Mollusca; class Gastropoda; order Lepetellida; family Haliotidae; genus Haliotis; species Haliotis rubra. Next base: position 58,706 of record NW_025767723.1, read on the forward strand.
CTAATACTTTTGTTGGGTTGAGTCCCATCCGGGATTCGAACCCACAGCCTCAGAGTCAGGCACCTAATCGCCAAACCAACCTAACAAAAGTACTAGAATCTGTACTTTACTAAGAAAGTCTTATCCCAAATAAACATTGTTAAATTTGACCACTTTCTAAATAGCATTGTGTATTCATGGATGAACAACTTCATTGTTACAGTGAAAGTAAATGATGATATCCATATATCGTAATCCTTCCTTGCTGCTCGAACCTCTAAATGCCTTTCATAGACGTTTGTGTGTGACATTTACATCACTGAGCAGATCAAAGTCACTGAAATCAGATATGAATATTAACACAAAACACTAAAATTAGAATACAAATGCTCTCTGGGAGACAAATATTTGCTTTATAGAACTAAAGGGCTAAATATTTGTTGAAAATACAAATAGGGGCTCGTCCGTAATGATGAACTCAACCTTTTGTATCCGGTTGGTGCTTAGATGTCTAACGTGACCTCTTGTGCGGTATGGAGCGTGTAATTGATAAATTTCATTCATTTGTTCACATTTTCAAACTCCCACCCATGCTCCCCAGGGCAGTTAACTCACTTTCATCATTACATTAAATGAAGTTTTGAACACTACATTCAGATTTTTTTTCTTTAATTCACTGCTAACTGCTTTTCTTCATCTCTTACTTTCACAAAGGTACATACGATGTTCATTAGCAACCACTACTGGACCTCTATTCTTCAATATCCACATAGACAGTTTATTTCAGTACTTCAGGCTCAAGGCCCCTGGTACGAATGCAGGATAACAAATTAACATTTGCCACGTGATTCAGATATTAAAATTCGATTACTTTTTTACTCTAAGACAAAATATTATGGTAGTCAACTTCTTCTTTATTGTATACACAACGTTTCTGGGCTTTTCCTTGTCCCTTCGTCAGGTGAATGTTTACACATTTCTAAATACAAACACATTTTAAAAAAATATACAGGAACAGCATGTATCAGATCTCGAGTATCAGAGTTTAAAAGATTTAGCAGTATCTGGCGGTGTTTGAATCTATCCTGCTACATAGGGAGATATTTATACCTTAAATTAGAATATCTTTCACACATTAATAAGACATGATATTCGCCCACTCCTTCTAATAAAAGGAGAGTTTGTACAAATACCGTCCATGATATCACTATTTTTGGACCTGCGACATACATTTACATTACAATTATGCAGAGAAATTCTGAATTTACAATAAGCTCTTACTAAATTCTTAAGGATTAAACGCGTTACATATCTTTCCGTTTGAAACAATGGCTTCACCTTACTATAATTACTGAGATAGAGCGATGTACAAATATCACAGTGCCATTGTTGACAAAATATATCCTTCAAAATTTGTTTAAATGAAAATAGAAATAATTGTGAATCCCCCACATCTTGAGATACCCATCCATATGAAAAACCAGTTACAAATACTAAATTCCTAACACCTGAAACCCAAATATTCTTGCCTTTATAACCAAGTGTCTTCAGAATTATATAACACTGATGTAGATATCGATCTGGAGACATTCTTAGTAACTTAATCCAATATTTAATTACCCTTAATTGTCTGTCTACAAAAATGTCACCAAGGATTGCCTTATTAGAAGCAAACTTACCAACACCTTAAAAATGTTTAAAATATGAAGTATGGACCTTTTCAATCACAAGATAATACTTAGCACCCCATATTTCAGAGTCATTTAGGATAACAGGCACAATATTTTCTTCAAAAATGGAACTCGCTGTGAGGAAGGATACAAATCTGTTTATTCTTGAATAAATTATAAAGGGGCATAATGCATGTGTTTGCCTGGGTAGCGAATTACTTACATGCTGCAGACCACGTCAGTATATAAGAAACATAACACCTAAATATTTGTAATAAGTAACTACATTTAAGGAAGATGAACCAAGAAACCATTTTAATTTTTTGCAAAAACCCCATTATTTCTAAAAAACATCACTTTGGTTTTGCTAAGATTTACTGCTACTCCCCATTGGGTACAATAGGATTGTATCCTATCTACACGCATAAGAGTTAACATTTAATTAATTAACCTATACATGTATACATGTACTGGCAATTTGGGACTTACCTCATACCTTTTACATGTGTTCTTGAAATTGTTATATGTCGCATGCCTTAATCTAAATATAGAACGCTAGTGCAAAGGAATACCCGTTTTTTAAAATTTCATGTTAAACATATTCCGTTTGGTTTTAGGGAACATTGTGAAATTTGTTTGATTAGTTTAGTAAAAGGAAAAAGACATTTAGATATAATTGCAAGATAGATATTGCACCCTTTATACGTTTTGCCTTCATTTAAAGTCAGCATCAAATCCTGGCGATGTAATGATAATACTCAATTGGTTTTATTAATTTGAATTTCACGAGACTCGAAATCATTCTTAATGTACTTCGAGTTTGTGAGTGATTTAGGAGTTAAGCTTCCGCTTGTCAGCAAACATCATGACATGTCAGCTTGGTTTGGGGGGGGGGGGGAGCCTGAAGAGACGCAGATCTTGCAAATTTATCACTTTGATAAACTTAGACAAACCCTGAAACATTGATTTGGCGAACAGGATTTCTGGCACAAATAAGAAACGATTCTCTACAGAACGAATTGTGGCGTACATTAGACGGCCACTCATGGCCAGCAAGCTTGTACTTGCCATTACAAAGATGTACGACTAACAAGCTTAGGAGCCATCGAATATGAATATTACATTTAAATAATTGTCTTAGGCAGATCACATTACGATTTTACAAAGCGGCTGACATGTTCAAAGAACTTTAAACGTTGGGCGAGCGCTACTCAGAACGGCATTGTACGAGGAAGAAAATATAAACGTTGAGCTAGCCCAAGTCATCAGTTCATCATATAAGGAAGAAACCATGTAAGAGTGGTCGGCGAAGGTAGAAGCAGAACGGAAAATGTCTATAATACGAAGAACGTTTACGTATGTTACTGAACTTGTGATAGTCACAATATGACTGATAAGCTGCCGATGTGAAATTAATTTTACACACCATATCCATTATACCGAGGCCAGGACGTCTGTGCGTACGAAACGTATGCCAAATCCGCCCTCATACGTCACGGTTCTTTGCACAGGGTTGCAACGTTTAGACTGACCAGGATCCTTTGATACTGGGTTCGAATCTCAGGTTGATCCTGATAATGATTCCCGGTTTGTCAGCACCGTGCCAGTGCCAGAAGGCTTCACAACAAATGGTCTCCTTGGGGTTCCCTTCAACAAGAAGCTGAAACACTCTTATACAAATAGGGTTCATAATACAAACGTTTAAGCAAGGCATGATGACACAGAACTCGTCTTTTTGACACAATTAACGTGTATTCTATTCGTCTCGTGTACATCAAATCAATTACAACCCTGACTGAAGTTACCCTTAGACCCTATTTCAGAATCACGTTATTCCTTTCAATGAATGTTAAGTTGTCACCACAGAATCTAGATCAGTTGGCTCGTACCGGTCCCACCGCTCCATTGTGACACCCTTGTCCTTCTTTATTGTGTTACATTATTCTGATTCCTCTCCACATTTATATTGTTCTTATTCAAATTATTTGAAGCACTTATATTTAAATGTTTATTTCAATTCTCTCTACCGTGTGCCGACTCCAATATTTCTGACGACAATGGAATGTACAACACATCTGCAGATGGCCTTGTGTATTGCATGTGGAATTTGATTTCTTTCATGACAAAAAACAGTCACCATAGACAGTGCCACTTCAATATACAACTTGTCTGAAAATTGCCTAAGTGTTTGAGATTCAATAGCAATTTTGAATTCACTGGGACATAGTATTGATTGTCTCCATTCTCAAGTGGTGCAGAACAGGAACGGTGTGTGAACTGCTGCAGAATGGATGGTCAACAATATGTCATTTGTGTCACTGTTTTGCAGTATTTAAAGATATTTCTGAAGAGAAATCGTTAATATTTCAATCCAGTCCAAGTAGATAGCATAAAAAACAACAACACATATAAATAATAAAAAGAAATCACTACAAAAAGCAGTGTTCATTGTACGACAACTTTGACATGTATATCATGCGTTTCCATTAACTATGGGATCCAGGATTCGAAACCCCTGTCATATATATCTTTGTCGCAGTGACAAATGGGCCACACTCCTAGGTTTATAATAGATATCCCATCATCTGGACATGTCGTTTACAAGTACACAATTGAATGATGATGTGACAGGTAACCAGAGAAAGTGACTCATATTTCTCACATTGAGATCCATACATAGAGATTCAGAGTGATTAAAACCTCTCCACAAGACTATAAGAGTAGGAATGACTTCCAATTTTTTTTATTAGTCCACTTCTCCTTTATCCTGTATTTCACAAATTCTGAGCTATCATCGTTTCCTCTTATGGAAATTTCAAAGGCCGTTAGACGTATTGTATATGCCGAAACGTTCTTTTATAAGAATACCTTTGTGAAACCTTCATTTCAGACAGTTCAGATATGGGCAGTGATAAAAATGATGTGCTATTCAATTCTCAATTTTAACTTGTACCATTAGTTTCCATATCATTTTAAAGGTGAACACATTCCTCATGGATAAAAGAGAATGAATGGCAAGTACGTTTGCTATACGAGAAACTTGTTTACAAACGTGAATAATTAAATATTTTGACAGAACTGTTCTTGGATCTTCGCTGAGATTGCAAAGGGGTCTTCCTGAACCAATAAAACCTTTCTATATTCTAAGTAGTTGTCCAGAACTTAGATGAACCATTGCTTAAATATAATGCAATACCGTCTTGCTCTACAGCATATCTGATGCCCCAACCGAGTTTAAGCCTTCATTACAGGCACAGGGGTTCGAGTGGCGAAAACCCATTGTATTATATACAATTCTGTGGGGAATGAACAATGAATGAATGAATGAATGAATGAATGAATGAATGAATGAATGAATGAATGAATGAATGAATGAATGAATGAATGAATGAATGAATGAATGAATGAATGAATGAATGAATGACCATCATACATCTGTGTGCTCAGTAACCGGTATTTCACCTCCAGAAAAGAGAGACAGCATTTCATCTTCTGGGAGTAATTCTATTTGTACAGATACATTGACGTGAAAAAGATCTAAAAGTTTGGAAAAGAACTGATTCCTGTTGTACACATAGTGTTCACAATGTAGAATTATATGGCAGTCATAGTCATAACAGTGTCTTTCACAGAGTTCACATATTGCCAAAAGTGGCGTAAAACCTTATTCACTCACTCACTCTGGCTCATGATGTATAATAACAACCATGAGTCTTTATCCAACGCTTTACATAGCGTCTGAAACGATGTACACTGTTAATAGTTTACATGAACCGTCTTAAACAACGCATCAACTTGATGAAAAGGACAAAGAACAGTTTCTTGTCCGATAAAGCACAAATTTCATAAGCATGCGTTTATGACTAACTATCAAAAGCTGAGCATTTTCATTCCTGCCACTCGTCACAAGGACATGCAAAGGCAAGTCAATTGTTCACCTGAAAAGTCAATCTTGGGGATATAAAACAAACTATCGCTGTACGCTGTGCAATATTCCGTCATCGCCAGCCTTTGTTTACAAACAACGTGATGCAGCTGAAATACTGCTGAAACAAATATCTGCTCATAATATAGTCACAATTGTACAATTGAGATTTCTTATGAATGTGGAAAGGGTTTTGTCACTTCTATTTGATGTCTTATTTTCACAACTGTTAATATATATTATCGAACTTGACTTTAAAGAGCGTCTTATCCTGTCAAATTATTCGAAAATGTTGTTTGATCATGGTTACAACGTTCAATACCTCAGCAGCCTTATTAACTTGAGTGAGCTGTTTATTAAAATGTTTTGACACTTTTTTTAATTTGAATGAATTAGGTCAGCCAACAATGTAAACCTCAAATGACCCATCGATGATAGATAGATATATAAATACGACCCTCAACAGATGTATCTATTATAATAACCAACACGTCGACATGCATTAACCCTACACAATCAAAAATGATTGTTTACCATATACATTCTCATTTCTCATTCTTTTACGTGAGAAAACACCTCAAAGATGTTTCATAACAGGAAAATTAGCATTTAGTTTTAAAATATATATGGAAACTTGTAATACTTACATTTTTAACATATATGGTCGAAGGTCTTATCGAAGTGGTACTTCTCGAAGTCCGATTCGGCTCCAATTGTAAATATGCCAAGATCCTTAATCTCCTTCAACTTTAGGAGAGGTTCTGTTGGAAATCCAGCCCTTTTAATTCTTAGGGTCCTCTTGTCTGTCGTAGATGAAGGAGGTGTCGTCCTCCTAGATCGTCAGTAAGACACGGAAAGTTGGAACAAAGTCCCTCTTGTTGAACAGTGTTTGTTCCTCCAGAAGCTGGTTGATTACCCACTTTAAACGTCTCGACACTTGATAATTTAGGAGTAGCCCCCTAACAGAAATCTGAAATTCACTCTTATCGTTGTTAAAAAGTCCCCCGCCGTGATATTGCTGGAATATTGCTAAAAGCGGCGTAAAACTAAACTCAGTCAGTCAGTCAGTTAAAAAGTAACAGCAAAGCCATTATCATGAACTTGAGGAAACTGTTTTGTCTTTTTTGAAGAAATTTCTACCGAGGGGTTCATTTTATACAAAATGTTTATTCGTGGGTTGATCGAAGTGGGGCGTAAGTTCTAAACATTCTGATTAATCCAAAAGAACACACAAAAAATGCGCTGAGGGGTTGATTTGTTAGATATTACGTCAATTTTAATTTTCTCAAAATGTTGGAGGGGTGTGTAATAGTTCTTACTGAATCATATATGTTTCTATTCCTGTGCACGCCTTAAGTAGTAAAAACATATTTTTTGCAGTAACTCATGCACTTTCCTCTGGGTGTACGTGTGTGTGTGTGTGTGTGTGTGTGTGTGTGTGTGTGTGTGTGTAGGTGTCGAGAGGTGTTGAGTCAGAAGAAAATAAATAAATTTAGGAACATGCAGTGAGTGCAATCGAGCAACAATACCATTCTTCCTACGCCTCTGATCACACACACACGTATCAAGTGACCCTATTTACTTGAGACAAACAGATGTGAAATATGAACCATTGTTGTGTAGGTGTAGATCTAAGCCATATGGAACTTCTCTATCCCTGATCTATATGGGTCTACCAAGATTAAAACAGTTTCACCATCATCCACTTTAAAAGATGCCTATACGGATTTTCATGACAACTTATTTAGGGTTTGATACTGTCGCAATTAGGGGATAAAATTTAGTACAGAAGTAAACACTCTTCAACACGTTGACTGACACCACGAGTATACGAGTTCGTAATATCAATGTCTATTCAAATTTACCACTACGCGTTATCTCGATCGTAGCTGCATCAGCGGTATTTGAAAAAAAGGCCAGGTTTCACAAGCTTGGTAAAACAGGTACAAGAAGCAATCGTCTCCTGGCAGTAACAAAGAATGTCAGGAGATGTTTGTTTCTTGTGCCTATTTTGCCAGCATGTGAAACTTGTTTTCAAATACCGCTGATGCAGCTACGAGATAACTCGTAGTGGCAAACTCGACTAGAATTGCCACTACGAGTATACTCGTGAGACACAGTCAATGTGTTTAGACTATCGTCCAGGTCTAAGTTCATTACCCTCGCTATAACACACTCAATGTAATTTTTCAGAGAAATCTCGCGTGTGTGCGTTATAACGAGTCAAGTAGGGAATCATGTCACTGCGGGGGAATTCAGTGTTTTGGACTTTATGAAAATATTATGAAAGATTTTCATAGTAGGTCCTATGAAGAGCCCTGATTGTTTTTTTAAATTAGTAGTCTACAATTACATGAATATGTGTGATATTCATAAATCCCGACTAGTAGAAGACAAAATTATTCCCATAGCTTTTAGTTTGCATTTTTGACTGCTCTCTGAGTGTAAGTAATGTGGTAAATTATGTCACACACCATGTTCTCTCAGAGGGTGTAAAATAGCGACGACCTTCCACTATGACTAGTTCTTACAGCAGAAACACGTAGACAAGAAATGACTAGGGGGGCGGGCATGTGTTTCTTTTCCTGTGCACGCCTTAGTAAAAACATATCTTGCAATAACTCATGCACTTTCCTGTGTGCACGTGTATATATATATATATATGTGTGTGTGTGTGTGTAGGCAGGGGCGGATACAGCTTTTTGAGATAGGGGGGTGCACACTATTGAGAAAAGGGAGGGTGCACGCTTCATTTTCACCCGAGTTTCAATGGTCATTTAATAAAATTTCAGGACAAAAGTGGGGTGCGCACCCCTGCACCCCCCACCCCCCTCTGGATCCGCCTATGTGTGTAGGTGTCTAGATGTGTAGGAAAGCTGAGTCAGATGTAATATGCAATCGTGCAACAATAGCATTTGTACATTTCCGATATCCCATGTATGTACCAAGTGACACTATTTTTGGCCTACCTTTAGAATACAGCACCACAAACTTTAAAAATACGTCATAATACCCTTTTACGTAATGTAATGTGATTTTGTTCGAAAGCAATGTTATTTTTTTAACAACAGATGAAATTCACACCATCTGGATGTCATAGTTGTGTAGGCGATCTCATGTATACCGTTGCTTCATTACCCTCACTATAACACACCCTGTGAAATTTCCAGAGCATGAACTGGCAAACCTCGCCTCCGTGCGTTATGAAGAGTGAGGCAATAGGGCCCGTAAGTCTCGCGAGGCGCTACTTCCGCTACTAGATTTCCGGTGACATGCGAATACGCAAGAACCAGAGGCGTGTTCAGAACCGCGGGCGCTTGGTTACAATAAACCATTCGTGACCAACTCATGTTGTTCCGGGACAAACCGAATAGCTTCTTTATTATTTTCTTAAGGGTGAAATACTGTAAATATTGGTGAAAATAAAAATGGTTTTGTGATTTTCACTGAGTAGAATATCACTTTTGCCTGGAACTACGAAACGCGAACTACGAAATCGATGTCTCGATCATTTATAAACAATGATCAAAATAAAATAAATAGAATATTTTGCTAATGTCAATGGTTACGCAACTCGTGAACATATCAACTTTTTCAGACCACTCGATGACATATACATGTTATTTGACAACATTAACAAAATTTCCTCCATGTCTTCTTTTGGGGGGTTACGGGAAGGGGCGAGTGGTGACGAATGACATTAAACATGATCGCCATCTTGGTTCGCTTGGCGAGGCAGCTGTCAGAATGGTTCGCGTGCGCGCGCGGGCGCTCGAGCGGGCACAGGCGTTCAGGATCGAGCGCTCGCTAGCGTTCGCGGGCACTCGCGGTTCTGAACACGCCTCAGTTGTGGTGCCAAATTGCGCGACCGCCTAATATGACCTTACTAGACCGGACCAAGTGTACTACCGTGCTTGGCTGTCACAGCTGGTGACAGTCGTAATAATTGGATCATTTGGGGACGATAAGATCGAAAAATTATTATTCCTTCAAGGATTATCGGTTCCTTACTGACAACCGACAACCATGAGTCAATTCGAAAACATATGAGTACCTTTCTTTAGCTATAATATAATTTTGACAACCAGTGCAGTTCTATCGCTAAACGTGTTTCTTTTCAGTATCGCGGACAGTGTTTGTCACAAAACATATTTCGGGAATCAATGACATGGTTAACGTAAAATGCATGGAGTAATCTGTATTTATATTGAATTAATAAAACTATTAATTAATATACTGCTATTCATAAAACAGCCATGTGTTACCAACTTTATCAAGTTGATGTTCTATTCATATTTGGCCACATTGACTCTGTCATTTCCCTTTTCAATTAAAGTATGTAATTCCAAATTAGAATATTTTTGTTTGTTTAATTTGTTATTTATTTTCTAAATACATTTGTTATGCTGCAGCAATATTTCGTAACTATTCCAAATTAAAAACTATTTTTTACATATTCGATATATTTATATTTGTTAGGAACTATTTGAGATCAAATTAAAAACTATTTTTTTACATATCAATATTGATATGTAAAAATAGTTTTAAATTAAAAAACACTTCGCTCTACCACCATGTATAGTGTAATAAAACACACTTTTGCCCTGTGTTTTATTACACTATACATGGTGGTAGGGCGAAGTGTATTTCTTTTCTAAGATGCCAAATTTAATACTTTCTAAAGATAATTACGATTAATTTAAGGCAGAAAACAAACGACGGTGTCGGTGACCTAAATTAAGAATCCTCGCACAGGGCTAACTGGCGCGCTGTTCTATTGATGTGTCTGTTGATGACGGTTTACGTTCGGATTAAATATCTTCTCTGAATTATTTTAATTACATCTGTCATTAACGTAAACCATATGGGGCAATATGAACGTAGCATTTCTACTACCAGCGTAAGTTTAGATCAGTACATCCAGAGGAAGTTGAGTAGTCAAGCGACATTCCACAATTGCATTGTGGGAATGTAAACATTACGAACGTTACCGTGTCGCTGAAAACTTGTGAGTCGAAATGACACATTTTAACCGTCGTAAAACATAAACGTAATGTTTCCACCAGTGATGTTAGCTGCGTGAAGCAACAGCAAACCAAGAAACTGGATGCAACGGTGTAGTTTACTGTAGGAGGCCGTACGAGGCGATGACAACTGACATGCATCGTGACGTCGCTTACATTGTGACGTAATGTAAAATGGTTCGATTACGAGGGGGGCACACTAGAATGGCGCAGTGACGTGATAACGTCATTCAATTGTTACGTCATCAAAAAACTAAACCTTTATTGTCAGGCTAGCTATTCTCGAAACTTCGTAAGTCCTACGAACTTCTTAAGCCCATTCTCAACACATTGGCTACGATCAAAGTTAAGAATTCTTAGGGCTACGAACGTTTCGAGAATAATAATGTATTTTTTTTTCGATTGTTCTAACCGCTAGGCATCTTAGAATTTGGAATAGTCACAAAATATTCAATAGAGACAATTGGCTTTATGCAATGTAAAAAATGCATGTGTATAAATACTTGAGGTACTTATATAAATACTTTGTAAACTAGTTGGTAGACTTAATAATTTTACTCTCTTCCAAGTCCAAGGGATGATTGTATGCAAGTTCAGGTGACAGAATGACTCAAAGATACAAGAAATAATTGTTTTGTTTTGTTTTGCAAATGTGAAAGAAAATGCATTATCAATTTACTTTGGATAGATGACAGGGATCTGCATGTGTCAAATTGTTTCTTTGCCATGCTGTAAATATACTGATAATGATATATTGAATACAGGGATTGGGATGGAGACCTTCGACAATTTCAGGATTATTAGCCATTTTCTGAATTTAGAATGGGCCACTGCCCTTGTATCAATAGTAAACTTCAAAATTTTAATGGGGCATTTTTATTCTAATGTGCAAAATGGCCCCTGTCTTTCCAAATGCCTGGAATAAATAGCAGTTCTTGTAACATTATAATTTTTTTAATAAATATATGAACTTTCCCATTTATGGTGACGTTTTTATTCACACAAGAAGTCATAGTATCACAAATCAATCAACAGTTTGACAAATTAACCTTGATGGCATGGTTACAATTATTTCGGTTACTACTGTCAGATATTCAAAACAAAAATGTGAAAACCCTCAGCCTTATGAATATTCATCATGAAACAATTATTTATCAAATTATGTAAACATCATTTTAGAGGTGATATATAAAAACTGGTTGTTGGACAATATTTTATTACACTTTGTACTAGATGTCTTGGAGTGAGTGAACTATGTACTATGATCTAAAGTACATGAGTGTTACTTAGTTCTTGGTTATGCAGGGGTGAGGTTCTGCTATGCTGTAAGCAAAATATGAAGCAGCACACAGCACCTTCAAGTCACAATTGGCCAAAATGCAAGACCAAATACACTCAAAATATGGAGTAATCACTCAGACATTTTTCTGTATTGTAAAATATACTGATCAATACATGGGAAACTAAATGTGCATATATACTATGTCATGACGTAGATTCTGCAGACACTGGCTGATAGCAGCATGAGTATGATTACTTGTCATGTAATATAGTGTTTTTCACCCATTTTAAGTAACTTATATATTCCAAATATTCTGCCAATGAGGCCAAGGTTGGTAACTGGCATTCAATATTTTCCACTATACAGTTAGACCAATATGTTTTAAATAATGGAAAAGAATAATGTGTACTGGTTATTGTGCTGTGAACCAGTGTTGTAATCTTACAGCAAACAAAAACAAAGAATTTCATATTTCAACAAAATGCCATGTCATGTAGAATCACATGCCTATGCCATTGATTAAGTTTAACTTTTCATTGGTAAGCATGTTTTTTCATGGAAACTGGAGTAGTAGGGTAACCTAGTGGTTAAACTGTTGACACTTGTCACACTGAAGGCCCGGGTTTGATTCCCCACATGTGTGCAAAGTGTGAAGCCCATTGCTGCTCTCCCCAGCAGGATGTTGCTGGAATATTGCTAAAAGCGGTGTAAAACCCAACTCTCTCACTTGGAAACCTTTGCTATATACACTGAAAATCTAATCTCCTACATCCATCGTTGTATATTTACTGTCAAATCAATATAATGGCTAAAAGCAGAAATCTTCCAAACCATTCAGTTGTGCTTGCTTTATCCACACTTAAAAAACAATAAACAAGTTTTAGAACTATTCTGCAATTTTATTCCAAAGAAATAATTACTCATAACATATCAAACATTCTTTGCATTTCCCAGATGCTAAACCTGAAAAAATACTGTAACAGTATCATCTGGAATACAAATGTTCTTTCATGGTCACTCATCTAAATTCTCACTGAATTATCTGAGAGTCCCAAGATGTCACAAGACTTTCCACAACACCTTGCTGGTTACAAGCATTTCCTGTTCCAGCAAGTGTCCAAAGGATGATGTGTAGGGCTTTAATATGTTTCATAACTGTATATACAACACTTCAATGACTTGCTGTTTCTTCATTTGCAATGTACTAGTATATTGCTTGACCACCAGATGTTAAAAGAAATCTGAAGATCTGTTTCAGTTTGTGTTGCTCTTGATGTCAATGGTAATTGTGGTGATAAAGAAATCTATTCCTCCTTCTTTCTCCTCTTAAAGATGTGCATCTGTTCCAACTGAAAAAAATACACAACACGTGAGACCAAGTATGATATACTTAATAAAATGTAAACAGTTCCTTACAATGATGACATCAAGATATTATTGATAAATTAAGCATGTGGATGTTATGTTTAACTGAACATGCTGCACCATAACCAAATGCTAAATGGGGTTGTAATAATATATTAATCAAGCTCATATTACAGAATACATTTGTGAGACACACCTATTCAGTGTTTCAGAGCTATTGGTATCAATCAAAGTGTGGATATAATCATCATTGTTTACACGCTATTAAATTATTATTTAATTCATTACATTTATTTTTTTAGAATTACACCTGGATTTTCATTGCACATTAAGTTATCTTCTGGATAATTCCAACTGCAAGATACTTTATTGACACAGTTTTTTGGGTACACATGCATTATACCTGATACCTGCCTGCCATATTTTATTAGGTCCCCTCTCCGGGGGACAATAAAATCCCACTGTAAGATATCAAATGCAATCAAACGATTCACCAATCTGCACACATGTCAACTCCACCCTTACTGTGCGTGCCATGCTTAAACAATACCAGCCTTTAAATGAAAACAAAGAAATCCATGTAACAAACTTACCTCGACTAATGTCAGCCTGAAGACGACGCTGTGACAACTCTGCATCTGTTTGGCAAATATTCACGTGCTATTCATGCAGCATTGCCATAGTGCTTTAGCAGTCCATGGTCTGTTACATGGCATAGGTTTCTGATTCACACAGCCAGTGTCGAGTATGATTATCCACGGCATACCCCATGTAACAGTGTTATCGCCATTGCCGAAAAACGTTGTTTGTCACCGGAAGTAGCGATATCCAGCCAGGGGAGATAACCGAAACAACTCCACTCGTAAGCACAAAAACATGGTCAGAAAAAGGTGTCAAAACAGGGGGGTGCTTTTACGCGCATTTGTAACGTTGCCTCTGATTGTACAAAGAATACAAATGCACCAATGGAAAGACGGATAACAAAGCTAGAGACACCTTTTTTCATAGTTTGACAAATGTGACGTCAAATGTTGACTTTGTGAAGGTGAAAACTTCCGACGTGTAAAAAACATATTTATGCAAAGCGCACATGTCTATAAAAAATCTCATAGGTAGACGAATTATCAAGCTTCAATCTGCACTATTAATTGTATTTTTTGAACAACGTGTTCATGTCGAAATAAAAATGAAAAGGACCCCACCGTCTATACCGGAAGTAACTTTCCCTAGCGATCAAGTGACAGACAGAGCCTGCCAGCTGAGATCGTGTTTGTCTGCAAGCGTTGAAATATCGTCTTTCTACGAAATAGGTGAGTGACAACATTTTTCATGCTTGCAGTATGATGTATCCTGAACTAATGAACGAATATACACCATTTATTACCGCCGATCAATCCAATTTTAATATATACTTGGCCTAAATAAAGTGCACACTGGGTTGACATATTTTTGTGTGAAATTGACATGGTTATCAAAAATGAAATACTACTGACAGTGAATGACAGTAAACGTGATTGTGTGTTACTGTTAGTATATACAACTTAGCAACATTTGGCAGTTGACCATGGCAACATCTTTTGTATTATCTCTGTTTTCAGTTACATTCCAGTTGCAAAATTCCTTCACATTTTAAGTTATATAAAAATTACCATTGTTGATGAAATAACAATAATATATAATCAATTATTTACTGTTTAAGCTTGGGGCCATTAAATTGTCACGATCTAATTTGTGCCATATTGTTAAGAAAATATATTAATTTTTATTTTCCTTAATTTTCAGGACCAGGCCTGACCAACTGAAGAGAAGAAGCCAGACTACTTATGTTTTGCAAAGTGACAGAGATTGGTCGCTATTGTTTCTTCAGATTTTATTATTATCATGCAACTTGACCTGTATGCTGTTTTTGTGATTTATTTTAAGCAGTTATACCTGCCATATATTGACAGTTTGTGATAGAGTTGAAAGCGCAGGACTGGATAGCGCTCATTCAAAGAAAATGTTTCTTCCTCATATGTTGTGCATTGATCTGCATTGATCTTTGCCAAAATGGATTCATAAGTCCCAGGATCATGAAATAACTTGCAACTGAAACTGTATTTGTTGGAAACTATTTGCTTAAGTATTTATGATCATATTCAAAAGACACCTAGACCACGGCCTCTAATATAAATATCAGATATGGTATATAATGTTATTAAGGCTTAGCTAAGATTTGTTCATGCTCCCTGGGCCAGGTTTAGTTTCAACCCTGTGATATATATTTTTTGTATTATGTAGGAGTTTCTAGAACCTTATTTATTCATTTGTTGTGGTACATACGCTGTCTGTAGAAAGGAGCAAGATGTCCCTATTTTACTTGAATTTTACTTATTTTGACTCCAGAGACTTTGGTTAACATGAAACTTGCCTTGTATGCATGTATTGTCATTTTCTAGTCATTAATACATGTCATACATGGCCAAATTGTAATGGTAATTAAACAGCAGAAATGGGCACCACTGTCAGCGACAGATTTTGCTGTTGAATGTGTTAGATATATCACTTTTATTGCAAAAATAGATAGACATGATGCCAATAAACAACTACAATGCATACAAGTATTTTTCAGAACTGTAGAATTATTTTTGAAAATACCCTAGCCAATATATGGCTGGAAAGAAATGCGGTAACTTTTTATGGAGCAGGTGTGTTTGAATGCTAATAACATTTTTATTTTATTTTTCTGCGTTAAAAACAAAGTATTTTGATAGCGTAACCTTTGCTCTAGCCCCACATAACTTTCATGTTAATTGTACGGATAAAACTCTAGATATTCTTCAAAATACATTTACATACATTTGTATCTCATGACCTTCAAATTTCAAGGTCGAGCATATTTTTATAAACATTGTAAAATATGCTTTTTTAACTTTATTGTCACTTTTGGGGGATATAAAGACGTGTTATCACATAACAATGACTATGTATGCTTATTTTGATGATGTTTTACTCATGTTTAGACATTATTCATGAAAACTTTGTGAAAAGTTTAAAAACGATTTATACGGGGCTACTCTTACGGGATCAGATTTTCATATTGTATGTGGTAAATATATGTCTATTATCACCAAAATGGATAGACAAGATACCAATACAGAGATAGAATACTTAAACATATTTTTCTTAAGTGCAGAAATATTTTTAAAATGTTCCTAACCCAAAAAAATGGCTGAAAAAAGAAATTCATTTTAATAAAAAAATTTGGTATGAAAATCAAAGTGTTTTGTTGTTATTGAAACTTAACTCTAGCAACACACCAAATTTGGTTGAAAAATTCCTATTAATAAAAAATGAGTGATTATGCCTACCGGAAGTTCTAAACTATGTAATCTCTCGCGAAGTGCCGTGACCTACTTACGGGCCCTATTTTCACCATTGAGGGAGAATTCAGTGTTTTGGACTTTATGAAATATAGACTTAGTCTGTCTTAGTCCAAAAAAAATTACTGAAGAGCTCTGACTGTGTTTTAAAATTAGTAATCTACAATTAGTTGAATATTTGTAATATTCATAGTTCCGGACAAGTAGAAAACAAAACTACAACCCTAGCGGCTAGTTCGAATTATTGACTGCTCCTTTGTGTCATTTGATTCAATATATATGGCAGGTGTGGGTTTCTATCCGTCAGTCTGCCGACATGCCAACCGGCGAAGGCGACTTCCAAAGCATCTAACTCAACAACAACAACATCTATCCGTCGTCATCACTTGACTGCAGGACATAATTCAAGTCGAAGAGTGTAGATGACTACCAAAGAGGTATGTGTCTTTTTATGATTGATTAATGATGAGAGGAACTAACAAAATGAGTATTTTAAGCGTTGGAATTCAAAAACCTTCGTGTGCAGTGTGCACACACATATCATGGGACCCTCTATTATCACGGTAGTTAGAAATGTTGTCGCCATCGGGATTATGAACATCTACTGACATTTAGCATTTTATATATATTTTCAGTTGACTGATGTTTAATGTGACACATGGTCGCAACTCGTTTAATACCATTGCGGCAATATTCCGATTGTCTCATTTGACCTGGAAATGGAAGCAACTCTCTATTATCGCGGTATTGCTATTTTCTTACTATGACACTCGGTACAAGCAGATGACACTGTGAAACGTTTACTAAGACAAGTAACGAATCTAAATAGTTTGATCATTTAAATTAATAATATTTAGGAATTTCATTCACATTAGTAATATCATCATGTTTTTAACCCAAACATCTGAAACTTCTATTCATTTGGATACAAGGTAACAATAACGTTACAAAATATTGTTTTTCCGGCTTAAAACGCACCATACAAGTTGCTGCCGTGTGCAGAGTGAAGTTGCATAAATACGTCACTTCCTGTTGTTGCTGGACTAGCGTTATAAATGAAAAGGAAGATATTTGTTTTGGGAAGTAGTGGCCAATATGTGTGGATGGCTATACAGGGGTGAGAAGAAGCAGCGAGAGCATATTACTCAATCACCTCTCCGCTGTGACCAAGCAGACGAGGTGAGCATAGCGAGCGAATGAATTCCACCTACTGTAAAGCAGGCTGGAATTATGATTATGGGGTTTCCACTGTGAAAGCGGACAACCAGCAGCATAGCGATTGAGAACTTCTCACCTCAAACAGGCCATACACACCATGATGTTTTAATTCATGAACAGTGAATAAAAGGTACAATGTATACATATTAAATTTCCTAGACTGCAATGTACACTCAATCAGATAACGGGAACAAGTGAGCACGGGAGGGTGGGCGGGTTAATAGCTGTGCTTGCGACAGGCGAAGTTCGGTGGTGACGCCGAGAAGTGAGGAAACTCACCGTTATCTGTCGCTGCGTGGTGTGATGGCGTAGCAACTGATGACGCCATCTGTGACGTAATGTTTATGCGGCTGCGTGCCAAGGTCATGTTTATAAACAAAGGCACGTGGTATGGCGACGCCAACAATAACACCATTTAGCGGTTAGCGCTAAATGCGATTATTACTGGACTAGCGTTATAAATGAAAAGGAAGATATTTGTTTTGGGAAGTAGTGGCCAATATGTGTGGATGGCTATACAGGGGTGAGAAGTAGCGAGCGCATATTATTACTCAATCACCTCTCCGCTGTGACCAAGCAGACGAGGTGAGCATAGCGAAGCGAATGAATTCCACCTACTGTAAAGCAGGCTGGAATTATGATTATGGGGTTTCCACTGTGAAAGCGGACAACCAGCAGCATAGCGATTGAGAACTTCTCACCTCAAACAGGCCACCGCGAAAAATCGCCGCCATCCACACAGTACGATATAGGTATTAGAAAACCGTGGATAGATCGAACAGCAGAAACAATCCAAAATTAGCTAAAAATTATGAAAAGCGTGTGCTCACTTATTGCCGTTATTTTAGCATTATCTGAGTTAGTTGGCAGTTAAAGCATTGATAATATTGTGCACGAAAGAGTCCATTGCACTGAGTGACAGGTGCACCCGTCAAGCCAAGTAATGTTCGAGCTACATTTAACTGGATCAATCTGATCGTGGCGGACGCTGATCCCATGTAGCTCTTCAATTCTGTAAGCCAGTCTTCGATTGAGCTTTTTGCGAAAAGTTCAAACTTTTAATGTTCCCAGCCGCCCGGCCCGCGCAACCGCGTGGCAACATGAACGACCACACCAACCTGGTGTCCGGCAGACGTAGCTTGGCATACAGCAAATCGTATAGGATGTCGTCGTACATGCACCTGGCGGACATTTGGCACAAGTCGTTTGAACCTAAATGGATCACGAGCCATTTGGGAGTGGTGTTACCCGCAGAAGCCAAGAGATTGTTAAGGGAAGATCGGAAGTGGCGCCATCGCCTCCACCTCGGACATGCCATTGTGTAGTGCCAAGACGTTGCAAATGTTGCTCCAAGCTCCCCCTCGCTCTGGCCATGTAGCTGTCGCCAATTACCCAGGCCACATCTGTAACATAGATCGGACAGCAGAAAAATTGCTACAACAACGTAATTAATAGAAGCCAAGCTAGTAAATATTAACTAGATTAAGTTAATTATTTGTGAGTATTTTATTAGAACCTAATATAGCCTTGGTATGCGCGAGATGACCATCTACCATAATGCTGAATTATACTTTCATCCAAACCATTAATCGCCGCAGTTGTAGCAGCGCCTATTCTGAAAGAATGTGAGGTATACTGGGTCACGTCATAACCGACATGTGAAAGCGACTTATTGAGAATCGCCTGAAATTGATAGCGCGTTAGTGACGAGCCATCAAAATGGACAAAAAGCTGTGAGGTAGTGCATGGTCTGGACCTGAGATACCCAGCGAGAGCGCTAACAGGGCATAGTTCTGAGACAATAGGAGAAATTGAAAGCACTGTTCCTCTACCGAACTGGTCAGTTTTCGAAAACCTTATGCGCAATGTTAATCCCCGGTCGGAAAGTGAAACATCATTAATTTGCAGTGAAGTTTTTGAATCATCGGCCTGTGAACTGCAAACCAACTCGCTGATCCTAAGGAAACCAAAAAAGGCTACGGTAAATGCTGATTTAAACATCTGAGCTTCGTAAGAAGAGCTGCAGATAACAGGCAAAGCATTGACGATTAGCTGAAGAATAGGGAAAATGATGGGCTTTCGTATGTCCCGTTTAATTTTAATTTTATGCATTCCGATGATGGCTTTTCTAACCAGGAAATGTTCACAGTGATTGATAAAGTTATTTAGTTTATGCCAGGTGGATAAGGCTGAAATGTAGGCCCTTACAGTACGAGGTGATTTACCTTGAATTGACATGTAGCCTATGAATTGCAGAAGCTGGTCTAAGCAAATGGGCCCGTCTAGTTGTAGGCTAAACGCGCGCCTAAAATATTGGAGACATTGTAGTGCCGTGATATATGTGCGTCTTGTGTTGCGAGAGATAAAGAGGACGAGATTAGTCTACGAGATTCTGTCATACAATCTCCCAAATGTCTTTTGGTAAGCTGCTCTGTGTCTGGAGCCACGTGTTGAAATCTCTGCCACTGAAAGCGCAAAAGAGCGTCAGCTATAGCGTTATCATGCGTGCTAATGTACTTGGAGTGGAATATTATGTTGTGCTGCAAGGAGAGTAAGACTAAGCACCTAACTAACGCCATGACATTCTTGTTTTTGGATGATTGTTTGTTGATGATATGTACGACAGCTTGGTTGTCACATGTGAACATAACTTTTTTGTTGCTCAGACGATTTCCCCTCATTTTTAACACCACCACAATAGGAAATAATTCAAGGAGTATCATATCCTTGGTATAGCCTTTTTGTATCCATGTTTGAGGCCAGGAAGCACATGTCCAGCTGCCCTGGAAATACGCCCCGAAGCCGTGTGTGCTAGATGCATCTGTGAAGAGCTGTAAGTGTTGACCAGTAAGCCAAATAGAATCATGAAACACAGATACACCATTGTAGTGCTGCAGGAACTGTAACCATACTTGCAGGTCTTGTTTCATACCGTTAGTGAGTCTTATTTGATGATTGGGATGGACTTTTCTGCAAAGAGCATCGGTCAAGCGTCTACAAAAGGCCCTCCCGCACCTAACTGCGCGACACACAAAATACAGCTTACATAATAGGGATTGTAACTGGTGAACTTTTAGTTTACGCTTTTGTGACTGCAGTAAGGTTACAATTTCCTGACACAACTGATTGATTTTTTCTGGTGGTATTCTAATCTCCATAGAAACGGTGTCTATGGTTAGGCCCAGGAAAGTGATGGTCGTGGTTGGTTGAACTGTTTTTTCTTGTGCTATGGGAATGCCGAATTGTTGAAAAAGCTGAATGCTTGAATCTAACAGGTATTTACATTTACCTGATTGGGCTCGACCTCCCATTAGGAAATCATCTAGATAGTGCATGATGGATGTATTTGGTTATGCACCACTGCAAGAAACGGCTAAATGTTTCAAACAAGGCGCATGATATAGAACAGCCGAAAGGGAGACATTTGTCAAAATAATAATTTCCCTGAAAGTACATACCTAACAGGTGGAAATCCTCCGGACGCACTGGGAGCAAACGAAAAGCTGACTGAACATCGAATTTTGCTAATTGAGCGCCCTTGCCTAAACGCTGAACTAAACTTACCGCCTCATCGAACCGTGTGTACAGAACAGAGCAAAATTCCGCGGAAATTCCATCGGTGACGGACGATCCCCGGGGATGGGAGAGATGGTGTATAAGACGGTAGCTATCCGTGATTGTGGAGACATTTGATGCGTCAGATTTCTTTTTGACTAAACCAACGGGAGATACCTTGAGGTTTTGAATCGGGCGTGAGGGGAAAAGCCCGGCAATGCGACCAAGAGAGATTTCTTTCTGTAGCTTTATACTTACAATATCAGGAAGTTGCCTCGCTGATCTAAGGTTGGGAGCGTCGTTAGGAATGAACGAACCAGAGAACTGTAAATTAAAACCTGAGGTAAAACCTACCTGTAATAGATCAGCGTCTTTGGGGCATACGGCATAGTACGCAGCGATCCATGGAATTAGTGTGTTATATTTTATGGGTACCGGAGCTAACAACATTGGCTGTTGGAGGCAAGCTGGCCCTGTTTCGGAGCTGCACTTGTGCATTGTTTGTTGTTTTGGTACGAAAAGAATTGCATTGCCGGGCACCGTGGTTTGAACTTTTGCATTTGGAACATTTGTGGGGATACTTGCTCGATATTCTTGAACACTGGGAAAGATTAAAATCCCAGCAGACTTGTTTATCAGTCACTGCGGTGACTGACTAGCAGTGCTAGTCTTTGTATCTTTATCTTTAGGAGTATAGTACTGCCTACCCTGAACCATGTAACGGAGCCACAGATCGCCATCGATGGCTCCCCAGGAACGCGTGGGATCTCTAGCCATTTTATGGCGGAAATAGTAATCATAGGTGTACCACGAGTCATTACCGTACTTGTATGCAGCGCCCCGAACTGCGTCGACGTATCCTAACAGCTCTTGAACCGTACCTGGGTGTTTTTGCAGGTAAATACTCATAAAAATGTGGAAGGCCGTAGTCCAGGAGGCAATAGTGAGGGGTTTAGAAGATTGCTTACCTGCCGGTTTAAACATGACCTGACCTGACTGGTTATAAACCATTTGTAAAGGGACATCGTCCTCCTGGGCAAAGTTTTGAGAAGGAAGTAGTGTCTGGAAGTCTACTTAACTCGCCGTTCCATATTTTTGCCTTACAGAATTTTTAACGTGAGCTCCGACGTGGTCTGTTTGGTAAGAAAGTGGGGCAAACCCGCATTAACTGCTGTGGCATCGGACACCTGGCTGTTTGGGGAAGGCTTAGCTGTGAAGTTCCCCACCGAAGCTAGATTAGAAAGCCATTGTAGCGTGGCTCGAATGCTTGATGCAGAAGGAACTGTGCATGCAGCTATATCTGGATTAAACACAGTGCGCGCTGGCTGCCTACCGCTTGCTGAAACACAGAGTGCGCTGCGTCTGCAGCCGGGCTGTACTGCCGTGGTTTGGAGTAACGGTAGCGTTAGGGACGGTGCTGCTAACAGTAAGTTTGGATCTATATGAATGGGATTGTTAATTCCCTGATGTAAACCAGAACCCAAGCTAAACCTACCTTGCGCTTGAGCGCTCCGAGGGGATCTAAGGTCGGTCCTTGAATGTCCACCAGCAGGCTTTCTGTGCCGACTCCACTACTGTCCCGTGTTGTCCTGCGTGCTTCTTTCCAGCTGCAGGTTGCGGGACTATCCTGTGCTGTAACGCTGCTCTTCTTTTTGGGGGTCCCATTTCAGTTTGGCGGTGACGTTAGGTTGTTTAGCGGTGAATAGCTGTGCGCGACGACAGGCGAGTTCGGTGGTGACGTGAGAAGTGAGGAAACTCACCGTTATCTGTTCGCGTGGTGTGATGACGTAGCAACTGATGACGTCATCTGTGACGTAATATTTTTAGCACGAAAAATACGCAAATGACCTTATAGTTGTCGCAGGAATGCTTTTGATGAAGTAAGTTTTGATTCATGCTAGATGTAATGGGAGTAGGGGTCATGCTAGTTTCAAAATGTTCTAGAACTTACTGAAAAGATGAATGCTTTAATATTTCTCCGATTACACAAAACATTACAATGAAATAAATGACTTTTTCAAGAGGATGAATATAGTTTACGTAATTTGCATATGTAAACAGCCGATGCGGGCATGGTGTTTCTGCTTTCCCGATGTTTTCGCGTGCCGCGTTTATGTCTGATATCTTCCAAAAATGTATGTACAAGTTGAGAAATGTACCTTGATGGTCCAAAGATAAGTGTGTTAACCAATGCTAGCATCATGAGAGGTTTAGTGTATTGATACACATTATATTGTACATTCTCTTTCAGCATGTTTCAGCACTGTGATCATCACCTTGACTCGCAACCTCTTGCAGACAATACTGTTTTCTTCAAGATTTACTGATCATGGTATCAGGTTTGATGCATGCTAAAACAAAAATGACAGTACACTCACAACGATGATATGTTAACAAATATTGTTTATTACTATTATCTATATGTATTAACATAGGATTACATTATGGTTGTTTATCACTAACTAAACACTTTTACAAAGATTCCAAGTTTCTAGGGTTTCCAGGTATGCCAAGCCCAGGTTTGCGTTTTATGTACAGTCTTTTCGCACTCTGGTGTTCTGAGGTTTTACTGTAATTCCTCAAGAGATGTTTGGGCACACGTAAACTTACAAGTAATTTACGAAACTCCTTATAGCCAGTTGGTCTCAGAACCAAGAATAGAATATCGAATCAACTTTGTGAGGTTTGAATCTTTCAACACGTTTCCATTTGGCAACACAATTTCTAAATTATCCGTCACTGTCATGTTGCCTGTGTCGACTTTATGTTTGACAAATAGAAACAGAGACATTACTTTTCCTATAGTTCTCTTAGATTTAATGTTCTTCAGAAGATGATCAAGTACTGTAAACAAAAAGTCACTGCTGTTGTTGACAGGTTTCCGGTTCCCATCACATACATCGTTCCTTGAGGCAATGTTGCCTGTCGATTCATTCGCTGTCTGAGGAGGAAGAGGAGGCACTGTCGTCTGATGTTCCGGATTCCTCTCCTGACTCGCTGTCGCTGTCTCCATCATCGATGACTTGTTGTCTTCCTGTTTGGACATCAGGCTGTTGTACGTGTCCCTCGACAGGAGCATCATGCCTTGGCCATGACGAGTCAGCGACAGGTAAGCCAGTAAAATTCTTATGCACACACACAAAACTGTATGATGTGAGACCAGTAGCTGACGTTTCTCACGACTTCTCACCGTCTTGCTCGCTAGAGTCCTTATGAGCTTTTTGTATCGTCGCAGTTGAATTTTATCAGGATCGGAGATGGGTATGATACCGCGTAGGATGATATATATCATTGTGATAATAGCTTTGAATTGTTCACCAGAAAGATGTGTCAGCAAAGCTTTCCTTTGCTTGGTGTTTTTCCACGAGCTCGCTCATGATGTAGGATTTGAAACAATCGTGGTTCAGATGTCACGGGTGAATTTTTACTCCGTTCAATCACAAAATAGATTGTACCTCCCCAACGATTCGGAATGTTGATACATCGAGTTTTGACAACACCTTAAAGCTCGTCGATAGCTTGTGACTTTGCTGGTATACCACTTTTCACACTGAAGCAAACTACTCTCCGACGATGTTGTTGGTGTGTAAGCCACTGCGATATTCCTTCTTATCCATACTCGAATCACAAACTGATTCTTTATTCAAGATGTGTTCTGCTATATAGCTATTTTGGTAAATACACTGTGCACACATCTCCAGGAAATATCCCTGTTCGTAAACGACCGTAGCGCTCGTCGGCATAGGGAGATGCATCGATGAGTAGATAGTTGTATTTCTTCCCCTCTATGGCATCTTTCAACGATTCCTGAAATACTTGGATTGTCCGGGGAACATTTGAGAAGCCAAGATTTTGTATTCGTGAGCTGACCTTGGATTAGAGAGAAGAATGAAATAATGAGTGTTTAAGGACATGGTTCTGTTGCATTCGCCTTTGGGATAAGCCGACTGTTGAATATTGATCACCGTGATGCCTAAATGATGAGAGAGAGTAGTATACAGGTGCAACATGAGTTGATTCTTACATATCTGCATCATTAAATCATCAAAACCAGCAACACATGTTTTTCCGACTGAACAGACCAGGATCTCAGTTCATCTTCTGTGGGAAGTGTGTCGTGAAACTGAATGTTGGGGTTGTAATGTTGCATGTCACTGTACACATCTTGCCAAACTGCATAGCAATACACGATCAAGTTAGGCGGTGGTTGAAACATGTCCTTGGTGTGTTTCAACATCTGTTTTACCAAATGGGTTTTGCCAGATGAACTTCCTCCTATGATAGAGGGGGCGGTGGGGTAGTCTAGTGGTTAAAGCGTTGTCTCGTCACGCCGAAGACCCGGGTTCGAATCCCCACATGGGTACAATATGTGAAGCCCATTTCTGGTGTCCCCCGCCATGATATTGCTGGAATATTGCTAAAAGCGGCGTAAAACCAAACTCAGTCAGTCAGTCCTCCTATGATAGATATACTTGTAGGTGTTGGAAACCGTACCGTACCAATGTCCTGAGACAACTGAACTCATCGTGGTCCGTGCACATGGACTTATACCATGTGTTTTCATTCACAACATAAAGCTATTTTTCTAGTCTAATTTTGTTATTATTATTATTATTGATGTTTTCCACGAGTACAACATATATTCAATACTATAATGGACAGAATTCAGTACTGTGTCATGAACAGCATTTGGAACACTAAACAACATTCACTAATATTACATATATGTCTGATTAGTACATGATAAACACGAATCTGCACAATATCTGAAATAGTGACAAATAAATGTGGATACGTATTCATCATTGATGAAATGATCATTCCTATGAAACTGCCGTACAATATCATTCAGGCGTAAATCGGCTTTGAATTTACATAAAAGATAGTGCAATGTAAACAGACCACACATATTCGATTTTGAAGATTGTAATTGTCTTGTATTGCGAGTGTAGCAACTACTATTTTCATACTTCATATAGTGATCAAATACCCTATCTACGGGCTGCTCCGCCAAACTTGTCAAAAAATTCGGTTTGGCTCCCTTTGAAAAACATCGCAATCCAGTGGCGACCCTCGTGTAAACGGTTCTCGGTGTTGACAATTAGTCCAACGCCTTTAGCACGCATGCTCGGCGTGAGCACAGGTAAAGAGTCTTTAGCAAAAACACCTAGGACACGAGATCGTAAACTCGGGTTGGACAGAAGGAAATATGTTTTCGTTTTTAGCTTGGGTTAGAGCGCCCGAATACACCCGTCGCTATGCGTATATGCACGTGGGTTTTAAAATCTCGTGCATTTCGTGGGGATAGCTGACGACAGCGTTAATCAGTTTAACATCGGCAGTTAGTCAGACATATTGCTAAGGGACACGGTCGTCCATATCGAGCTCCAGCCAGGAGTTACAAATTACTTAGTAGATTGCTTCCATTATCGGGAAGCCTAGAAGCTTAGTTAACATTCACACTTTCGGTGAATGTACAGCGGGGATTTTCATTGGGTTTACTGTTTTGTTTCGGTTTTGGTGTATTAAATGTTCAGACATAATTATTTTGACTTTTCGCTTATTTTATAAATGGGGAATACTTAACTGCCTCATTCCCATATGGTAGCAGAGCGTGGTTTCAAGCGTAAATTAATTAATCAATGGTAAGTCAATTAATCAGTTATGTCTGACATACAGGAAAAAGGCTCTGTAAAAATGGTCAGTTCAAACCCCAAGAACCAAACGGGTCTCAGTCACAACTTGAGGGCATTTTGAAACTGAAACAACAAAACCAATGCAAAGTCAGCCTTCACCAAAGCTAAAAATAAGTTGTACAGTCTACTAGAATCACTTAATCAACCATCTCGCATACAGACATAAGAGATGGTGTAGATAAAGTAAATGAAAGTCAGGTGAAAGCAATCAATGTTATGACAAAACTGGCCTTAGCGTATGCAAAGAATCAGCAGGGTGAAAATGTTACTAAAACTGAAAAAGAAATTAGTCATCTGGAAGATGAAACTAATGCTGTAGTTGAACAGGCTCAAGCTCACTTAGATAGTAATGCAGATGCAACGTCTACGTCAAGTAAGGGACTTTCTAGATTGTTTAAATCTCAGCAACAATCTGCAGAAGGTGAACCAAGTGTTCATAACAAACCAACTAATAAACATTGTGTTCAAAGCACACCACAGAAAAGCACACCTTGTTATGAAGCAGAGTCGCACAGTCATGCAATAGGAACTGATTTATGGAAACAACTTAAACGTGTTTCAATCCCAGTATTTTCTGGTGATGTAAAATCTTACTTAAAGTTGGAAAGCTTCGTCGCTTCTGACATGCATAGACCAAGCACCAGCGACTGCTGAATATAAGTTATTGCAGCTGAGGCAATATCTGGCTGGTGACGCTGAAAGCAATTCAAGGTTTGGGACATAGTGCTTTGGCCTATGATACTGCTGCTAGAAACGCCTAGATAGGAAGTATGGTGGTAGGAGGCGCAAGTAGCGCTACAGTTAGAAGAAGTGACTAATTTGAAGCCTATTCGGCCCAGGCTCTGCTAGAGATGTTCAAAGATTTGCCGATGTCTTGGACATTGCAGTCGTTAGTCTGAGAGAAGCAGATAGAGTAGAAGAGCTAGGTAATGGGTTATTGTATGCCACACTACAAAAGAAAATGACTGAATCTATGGTAGCTCAGTACCAAAGGTGGCTTCATGATAGAGATAGACAAGAGTCAGTCGAGACGTTAAGAGAATGGGTACTTTCAGGAAGCTGAATACCAAACAATAGCTGCAGAGACAATACATGGTGTTTCTGATAAGAGTAAAGAAAAGAATCGTGCTCGTTTGTCAGTGAGATACCGACAAAGTAGAAGGTCACATCGGGATGTTGTATGCAAAGTTTGTGGTGAACAGCATGTGTTATGGAAATGTAATGTGTTCAAAAACATGAGCGCTTTCCGAGATGGAACACTGCTAAGAAATTGAAATTATGTTTCCGCTGTCTTGGTGGCAATCATCGGTGCACAATGTAGATACACATATAGGTGTGGGATCAATGGGTGTTCAAAACCCATAATAGGCTTTTACATGATGACACATTCAAAATAGACATTGCACAAACGCATCTGGACTTGGAAAATGGTTCAGTTGTGAATAGGGAAAATACTCAGGTAAGTTCTGAAGCAAAAGGTCATGATCAGGGTATTTTGAAAGAGCACATGCGACTATGCCATGGGAAAATGACCAACCTCGATAGCCCTTAGGACAGTCCCAGTAGTGCTGAAGAACGGAAATAGAAGGATTCGTGGTTAACGCATTGTTGGATGATGCAAGTACTAGGTCATATATCAATGCTGATGTGGCTTCAGAATTAGGGATGCAGGGGTCAATAGAGCAGATATCTGTGAGTGTCTTGAATGGTAAGAAAGAATCATTTGAGACAAGGCCTGTTACATTTGAAATTGAAAGTGAAGATGGTAGAGTGAATGTGGAAATGTCTGCACCACTACTTACTAGGGTTACAGGTGACCTTCAGGTAATTGACTGGCAGAAGTACAGACACAAATGGAATCACTTAGAAAACATAAGCTTTCCTAAAGTTGGGAGACGCCCAATAATTGATCTCCTGATAGGTATTGACAATTTGCATCTGCATCAGTCATATGAAGATGTTTGTGGGGGACACAGGTGATCCTATTGCAAGGAGAACGCCTTGGATGGACATGCATAGGCAATCTAAACAGTCAGGCTACTCTCCCAAACACACTGTGCATATACATATCATGCGCACAGCAACGACAGTGAATTATGCTCACTGGTGAAATCATTTGGGAAATTGAAGAGTTTCAGACTCCTCTCAAAACCCTTAAACCAGATGATGAGCAAGCTCTTCACAAAGCACACGATACCTTAGTTTATGAGAATAACCAATATCAGATTGGTATCCCATGGAAGGATGGTCCAGCATTGCCAAATGACTATGATATGGCACTGTGAGGTTGCTTAGCACTGAAAAGAAATTATCCAAAGACAAGAACACAGCACTAGCTTATGACAAAAATCATCTCAAGAATATGTTGAGAAAGGATACATCCGTAAAGTAGATCATGAGGAATCAAGAGAAAATGTGTGGTATCTTCCTCATTTCCCCATCTTGCTTCAGATAAAGCCACAACAAAAGTCCGTGATAGTTTTGATGCTTCGGCAAAGTACAAAGACACATCATTGAATGACGCAATAAGTCCAGGTCCGGTAAGCTTCATAGTGACCTCTTTGATGTGCTGATACGGTTCAGAAGAAACCGGTAGCTCTCATTTGTGATATCGCAGAGATGTTCTTGCAGATCAAAATATCACCAGAAGATAGACCATACCACAGATTTCTCTGGAGATCTATGAATACAGATTCACCTCCTGAGGTGTATGAGTTCAGTCGTGTTGTATTTGGAAACACCTCTTCCCTTTCCTGGCTCAGTTTGTAACCCAGGAACATGCTAAGACACATACTGTAGACCTTCCTCTGGCTGCAGAAACTGTCATGAAATCCACCTATATGGATGACAGCATGGACTCAGTAGAGAATGCCAATGAAGGCATAGAACTGTACAACCAGTTAACTCAGTTATGGTCTAGTGCTTCAATGCATGCTCGAAAATGGTTGTCCAATTCACTTTAAAGTCCTAGATAACATTCCTGAAGAAGATAGAGCTTCTGAAATAGATCTTTCTAAGGGTCATTTGCCTTCGTAAAAGCCCTCGGGCTAATGTGGATTGCCTAAAAGAGATTTTCACATTCAAAGCGGAACATATATTCAACAAGAATCCACCAAAAGAGGTTTTCTTAGGCAAATTGCAAGACTGTTTGATCCGCTTAGGATTCATAGGACCATTCATCATCACTGCAAAGATACTATTACAAGAAATGTGGTTAACGGGACATGACTGGGATGATGAACTGCCCCAACACCTGCAACAGAAAATAGCAAAATGGTTAGTACAATTGCAAGAAATAAAAGCTGTTCAGGTGCCAAGATGTTTATGCCTTGACGCTGAGAGGTTTGTTCAGTATCTATTCACACCTTTGTTGATGCATCACAGGATGCATACGGAACTGTTGTATACCCGCTTATACTTACCTGGACGGGAAGAAGTCTAGCAGGATAGTTGCTGCAAATGTCGGTAGCTCCGTTGAAAGCTTGTAGCATACCACGCTTGAACTGATGGCAGCTGTACTTGGTCTCAGACTTACCTGTGAAGTAGTCAAGATCCTTCAGATTAAGATTGAAACAGTTACTTTCTGGTCAGACAGCATGAATGTCTTGTGCTGGATTAAAACAACAGTCGTACTTTCAAACCTTTTGTTGCCAACAGAGTTGGTGAAATACACAGTATCACAAACCCAACTCAGTGGCTTACACATACCTTCTGCAGAAAATCCTGCAGATCTTCTGACAAGAGGTGTGCTGGTTTCTAGTTTGATAAACAACCAGTTGTGGTGGTCTGGACCTACTTTTCTGCTAAGAGCCGGAATGTGAATGGCCATCAAACAAAACATTGTCGCTTGACATCTTAAAGGATGACAAAGAAAGAAAAACTAGCAAGAAGCAGGTTGCTCTAGTTGCAATACAGAAACCTGATCTTGAGATGAGCAGACTTGCACCTTCAAAATTCTCCAGCTGGAGAAAAAACTCACACGATCAATGCCTTGGTATACAGATTCTTACATAACTGTTCCAATTTCAGGTGAATACAGAATGAAAGGTGAACTTACAGCAGAAGAAATAGCAGACTCTGAACACAGAGTCATTGCCCGCACAGGAGGATTCATTTTCAGTAGAATATGCTGCTTTGCTATCAGGAAAGATGTTGCCTTCCAGTTCTAAAATCCTTACACTTCAGCCACAACTAGATGAAAATGGAGTCATGAGAATGAGTGGCTTCAGGTGATGCTGAATGTTTGCCTCTTGGAGCAAGATTTCCATAATTCTGCCTCGCAAAAAGTTGGGTGACAAAGCTCATAATAAAACAGTATCAATGAGGATGGTAAACATGTACTGGGAACAAACCAGACGCTGGCTGCTGTGTCGGCACGCATCGGATTATCTCTCAGGACGAGAAGCTATAATGAATGGGAGAAGGAATGTGCTAAATGTCATAGGGACAAAGCAAGACCTGCTTGTCCACTGATGGCACCATTACCGAAAATGAGACTCCAAAGTCACTCGTGCATTCAGCCAGACTGGAGGATTATGCTGGGCCATTTATCACAGTGCAAGGCAGAGGAAAGGCACGCCAAAAACGCTATATTATGTTTATTCACATGTTTAACTTCTCGAGCTGTTCACCTGGAGATGGCATATAGCTTTGGACACAAGTGCATTCCTAAATGCTTTCTACAGAATGGTAAATCGAAGAGGCCTACCACAAGAGGTCATATCGGGACAACGGAACCAACTTTGTTGGTGCCAAGCGAAAGAACTCAAGGAACTTTTTCGCAATCTGGATCAAGACGCTGTTCAACGCTCCTCGGCTAATCGAGGAGTGAATGGCACTTCAACCCTCCATACCGCCACACTTTGGAGGGGTATTCGAGACAATGATAAAATCAAGCAAACGTGCCATCTTCGCTATCCTGGGGAATGGTGATGTCACAGACGAGGAATTGGAAACTGCATTTACTGGAGCTGAAGCCCTGATCAACTCAAGCGCCTCTCACCTATCAGTCGACTCATCCCCAAGATGTGATTCCACTGACACCGAATCACTTCCTGCACGGCCAGATCGGAGGGATATTTGTTCCAGAACTGCGGGACACTACAGATTACCATCCACGAAAACGCTGGAGACGACGCATTCAAGAATTGATGAGACACTTTGGAAGCGCTGGATGAAGGAATGGCTCCCAAGTCTGAAACCCAAGACGGAAATGGAGAACTCCAAGCAGAGACCTGTGTGCCAACGATGTTGTTCTTGTGATTTCTCCGACACTCCACGGCAGGCCCCTTTGGCAGGATTGTGAAGACATATCCAGGACTTAGATGGACATGTTCGCAGTGGTGGATGTAATGGATCGGACAATCAGTAATTACCAGGCCCAAGAACAAGATCTGTCCACTAGAGTGGTCAACTGAGAATTGTGTTACAGATTTGTGACGTTGGATACATCGGATACAGCTTAATTTTCTATACATCGGATACAGCAACTTTCTTCGATACATCGGATACAGCAACTTTCGATACATCGGATACAGCAACTTGGATTCTGTGACTTCGACTTCTGTGGATTCTGTAACGCCGGATTATGTGATACAGGATTCTGTGAAGACATTGGATTCTGTGGATTGTGTGACATTGGATTCTGTGGAGACATTAGATTCCCTGGATTCTATGACTTTGGATTATGTGACATCAAGATTGACACTGAACTGTAAACTGTGAGTCTTGAACTTTGACTGTGAACTGTTATATGAACTGTTTGTGAACTTGTTATGAACATTGTGGGATATTCGAGGATTAATGGATTATATTGATTTCAGCTTGTAAGTATGGAAAGTATTTAATTTCAGTTTATTGCAGATGCTAGAGGTGTTAGCATTGTATTAGTATTGATTGAATTGTTTGTATTGTGTTGACAGGAGTCTGTCAAGGAGAGGGGTATGGACAGAAGGAAATATGTTTTCGCTTTTAGCTTGGGTTAGAGCTCCGAATACACCTCGTCAGCTATATGTGATATGCACGGGGTTTTAAAATCCTCATTTCGGTGGGATAGCTGACGACAGCTGCTAATCAGTTTAACATCGGCAGTTAGTCAGACATATTGCTAAGGGACACGGTCAGTCCATATCGAAAGCTCAACCAGGAGTTACAAATTACTTAGTAGATTGCTTCCATTATCGGGAAGCCTAGAAGTTAGTTAACATTCACACTTTCGTGAATGTAGTCGCCGAGGGGATTTTCATTGGGTTTACTGTTTTGTTTCTCGGTGTATTAAATGTTCGCAATTATCGACTTTTCGTGAAGCTTTGGGGAATATTATCATCTGGTGATTACTTGACAAACTGTGACGCTTTGGGTGATTACTTGACAAACACGTTTTGGGCTTGGTCGATTTCGATGAAATTGACATTGCAGGAATTGTTACACAGACCTCTGACTTGACCGGTTAGATGATCGTGATCGATGTGTCTCTTTCCATCTTGTACTTCCTCTCCACAGAGATAGCAGTGGGTTTCCAAATCTAAACCTAACCTTTCTTCATGTGACAATTTCATGGGAACAGGTTGGTGTAATATGTCCATGATCTGATCGTAATCATCCAAAAGGTGTGTCATGAAATGTTCAGCAGTCTGTTCCCCACTGTAGGTTCTCAGTGGAAAAGAATAGAGATCTGGTTCCCTACACACTATCTGATAACTGTAGCCACAGGGTATGTGCTCTTGGACATGTGAACTTCGACCTGTTGTCTCATCATGTTGTAAAGGAGCCAAAACACACTTTATTCATTTTGCTGTATTGTCCCAAGCCAAATGTTCGAAATGCTTTTTCTGGTTTGGGTATTTTAATTCGTTGCGCCTGGTGATGACAGTAGGGAACATGTTTTACCAAAGCATGTTCAGAAGCAAATGTCTATAAACATTTTCGACAAATGAATTTACTGTTAGTGTCTACAGCTTTCCTGATCAAACCTGTCAAACTAGTGATCAGAACATAATGAGACAGTGGTGGTTCATCGTCCTCCTCTACTTCTTGAGTTAACAGAAGAAGATCGATGTGACGATCTTTTAGTACTTCCGACGTCTCCGAACTGATTCGTAAAGGAAAGATGACATGTTGTTGATTCTCATCTTCATCAAAACCATAGACATTGATACTTACATTGTTGTTTTTTTCGAATTTTGAAATGTGATTTAGTTTCATGGGAAATGAACATCCTTTCAGGTTTAACTCCTCTATTTTATCTGAGTAGTATTTCACTTGTTCTCTGACAAGATTAGATTCAACAGGAAACAGATGAGCCAAAACACAATACACAGAACACATGTCATTGTCCATGTTCTTGATGTTTAACAGGCAACGCCTTTTCTCTAACGAAGGTGGGAGGGGGAGATAAGAGCTTCCCCGAAAAGGTTGAAATTGGACCACGGACAATTTGACACTCAAAATACTTTCAAAATTTAAATTTTGAACTATCCCCTTCGTAATTATCCATCAGTTTCATTATTGTATTGATCGCTTCAGTGTACAATGTATCCAAATCATCAGCTTGTGTCGCTGGAGACATTTTCGTTCTAAAATAGGGCTCAGAATAAGAAAGTTGACCATCTAAGTTAGTTTTGCTAAATTTGAATTGAGTACAAAGTCCCCATTTGATGCTTTGTTTTGTTTCAAGCTCGGTTTTCAAATGAGCTATGATTTCAGGTTGAAGTTTCACGAAGTAATAGAAGGGGTCATTCCCTTCTTGACCCTGAGGAATGAAATCAAATTCCCTAACACTCCCATTCAGTGCTTCTCTAGAGCATGACTGTTGATTATCTACATTAGTTTTCCTATGTTTGGCTGGGCCTCCACCTCTTTGTTGATTTGGACTAGGAGAAGGAAAGTGAGTCTGTCTTTTGTGTATAGTGATACTTTTCACTGTAGGAAATGATTTTGAACAAGTAAGACATCTAAATAATTGAGAAGAAGTTGTGTCTTTGTGTTGACTTCTTTCATGTCTTTGTAATGCATCCACTCGTGAAAATGAAGTGGAACAAATGTTACAGTCAAAGAATTCTGAAAATGAACCACAATTTCTCTGATGTCTGACAAGGGAATTTTTAAAACTGAAGTTTTTTTGACAAAACTCACATTTATAAACAGGTTTTGTAAATGGAGTAGACAACATACGTAAATCCGGTCATGGCTTGTATTTCCTACTCTATTTACGATTATTTCTGTGGCTTGTCAGGAAGTCTACTATATATCGGTATCCAGTTACCAGCATACGTTTTATGTCACCAGGAAGAAGAAAGCGAAAATAAGATCCTGGTTGTACAAGTAGGCGGCCTCTACGCAGTGGTAGCAGTAGCCCTTAGTATACCTGCTTCACGCTGTATGCATCACCCTCAGGCTGGGGACAGACACATCATCTGATGTACGAGAATCCGAACATATCCATCTATATCACGTGTGATTATCAGTTGTGAGGACTCATCTGTGATGTAATCGGATGACACTGGCTGGAATTGTCAGTCGGACGTGAGGTACTGTGTGTTTTCTGCACTAGCCATTGCATTTCCACCATTAGTACGTTATCTTGCGTTAAAGGTGTGCACTGATTTGTTCTATTATGAATAGCTGTGGCACGGAAATATATCCCTGTGTCCTGTACAGTTGTAACATGATGCGATCCACATATAACAAATGTTGGTGTTATCAACTTATGCTTTTAACATGTTTAATATGGAATATAATTTGCGGGGATATGGTTTAGAAAAGTGAAAGAGCGATTGTTTGACGGTACTGAAATAGGGTCCATTTTCGCAGATTAAACGTTGCTAATTATAGACTAATTATGGCTGGTTTGGTTTGGGGTACTGATAGGTCTTTCTGACCAGTAGGTAATATCGTTCATACTTTTTGTAATGGAAATTACATAACAGTTTAAATAACTGACCTTAGGTACACTTCTTATATATGCTATACAAGGAGACACTGCTAATTACAATAAAACACAGACAGATGTGTTCACACAAACATGAACCGGTAGGTCCCTAATTTTAGTGCTCACTTGTTTGAGTTATCCGACTGATCATAACTGAACAAATTTCATTATCTATACTTTCATAAAATATGATTACAATGTATTAATGATTCCCGGTGTAAATTACTGTTGTAAATGTATGGACATGCACATACTTGGTATGACCTCTTTTTGATTCGGAATACAGATATTATCCCATACGGACGTTTTCTCAAATTTCAGTTACCCGACGCAATATACTGTAGACCTATTTTGTTTCCATCTCTTGGGTAGACTATAGAAAATTGTAGTGATTGCAATTAGCTCATAACTAAGCAGTTTCAATAATTATTGAAAGCTTACTACCTGACAGCATTTATGTTGCTCATGTGTTTTCTTTTTTGCTTTTGCTTTTTGTTGTCTAATTTGTTATACATTATATAATTATGTTAATCATTTTGTTATCTCATTATCATGGAATATAATGTGTACTTATTAATCTATCAAAGTACCGAAACGTATTATCTGTATGCTTTACTGTTATTGGGTGAAACTGTTAAAAAGTACCTTCGTACAGAATTTCCAGGAAATAGAAACTAAAACTTACCAGATAAATGGAAAACTAAATTGGATAAAGACCGCAAACAATCATTATTTATATTCCTCTTTCAAATTATCAGTGTGCAGATCAAGTACTAACATAAAAACTGAAGGATATATGGTGACAAAACTGGGTTCAATCTTGAATGTATAATAAATGTACCAATGTATATTCTTTAACAGTATCAAGGAATGATGGGGTATGCGCTCGTGGTTAAAGCGTTAAGCCTGTAAGGTCAAAAACGGTGTTTGATTCCCGACATAGGCACATTAAGACTGAAAATATATTATTTTGATAAAAGGCAAAGATCTTAATTTCAATTGAAAAAAAGAGACGAAGTAATTTGGAAGATTCACAGACTAACAACATCTATATTGGGGCTACAGGTGCAGGATGCATCTTCAATTATAAAATCACATTCCACAAACATCAGATAAAGGTTTAAATGACAAGCATATTTATTGGTATCTTGCCAAGCTCTGTCCTCTCTCAATGCAGTATAACCAGAGTGCTGTGGTCACTACCTCAGGTGGCCAAATTCAGCCATCCCATTACTTTACAGTATTTTCTTACAGACATATATATGGAAAATTAACTTTTACGGGTATGGAAAGAGTGGGGAAACACGTGCAAAGTATTAGTCAGCTGAGATTATCCTTCAAAAACATCATATGTACAACAATCACTTATCATTATGTGCAAACAAAGCATTATTTCCAGACAGCTTAACATCACCTTTGGCCGGAGTTCCAAATAATTTGACACCGAAAGCCTGTCAGTTAACGCAAAGGAAATAACGCTTGTGTTTTAAAATGATGCCTAAATCATAGTCACAATGAAGTGTAGGTTGCCATGCATTTTCTAGTCTGTCTCACAGTCCCTGAACCACATTATTTTCCTTACTGCTTAGTCTGTCTCACAGTCACTGAACCACATTATTTTCCCTACTGGCAAGCCCTCTCTGCAATGCTAAAGCCTTAAATGAAGCAAGTCTGGATCTCCTCAGGTCCAGGGTCTGTTAACATCTGCAAGAAACCTAACTCACTTTGGGGGTCGGGTTACAAAGTAAACAACTACCATGGCTGGCCGGACTGAATCTCGGGTCTCCCTGGGGCGCCTTTTCATTTTAAATGGGTTTGTTTGTTACTATCAAAATTATATATATTCAGAGACTAAGCGTTAGTCTATGTATTTTCCAATATGATGGAAATACTAATATTTACCAAATAAAATTCTAAAGGAGCCTTTCTTCAAGCAGTGACTTAACGCCATACATAGCTAGACTTGCTTAGATGATAGACTTCATATAAGGCATTATAGAAATTTCACAAACATGGTACAGGACCCTTAGCCTCATTAGCTTATTGCCTCACCACTTGCGAATTAAGCGTTGGCAGATGTAAATGTTACTGGAGATGTTGGTCCCGCCAGCTGTTGGTGTTTGGTATGGCACTCTATAACCCGAAACCCTGCAGTGAGTTTTCCTAGAGACGGAAGGGGAAAAAAATATCGTTCTGTGACTGTGATACAGACTGGGACAAGATATGGAAAACCAAACATTTGGACAACAAACCATTGTTTGGGTCTTTTAATTGTAAATATGATTGAAATAGCTTAACCTAGATTGTGATATCCTCCGAATGTACATTTGGTGGAAAATATACATTTATCCCGAGACAAGGACGAATGTTTATATATAATTTAAGAAATGTAACAGCACTAGTATCCATTTTGTCTTTTGTCTTCTACCCGTCAGAACTAGATTAACAACTAGTCTCTGATATGAACATATTTTACACAAAAAAAGTTCACAGTAAAAAAAAAATATAATATAATGAAAAGGTGCCCTGAGACTTCTTCTGAAGCTGTGGAAATCTAGACTTGCCACATTTTGTAGACTTGCGTGGGCTTGGATATATTTGCTTCAGGGTCTGTATGACAGACGACGTCCCAACATACGCTCGGTCACATGTGTCTCCAGGTCACGGAGAATCAGTGGTTAGAGGCCCGTATTGCAATTCTCGTGCGTTTGCCAGGCGCATAGCAAGCCAATTTTTTCGTGTAAGCCCTATGGGCTGCAAAGCCTTATATTTAGGTGGTATTGGGGGCTTGCCCAACTTTCATTTTTTTATGAAACCTGAAGAGTTATCGTTTGACGTTTGATGATTTCAATAGCTTCAAAATATTGTGGAAAGACTTTCGCCTGTATCCCCCCTTAAATTTCATTCTAGTCAAATCATATCACCTGAATATATATTCCTCATCTGATAAGGATGAGTTTTAACGTGTTTTGTTAATTGTATCTGAACATGCTGAAAGACATATTCTACTTCTAAAAAAAACACTCAAAGAAAGTTTTCCTCATCGTTGAAATTTAGGGGGGATACGGACGGAAGTCTTACCACCATGGAAATTGAAATGTGATTTCCTCATATACAAATATGTTTGGACATAGTTTACACATGTCTGCTGCATTGATACAATACCATACATCGAGTATTTGGTGTGGGTTAATAAATGATATACAAATGAAAAATAAACAACTGCATTTCAGTGATGATTCACATATAACCATGACTGTAACAAAATATGCTCATACATATCGATGGAAAAACAATCATCACTGAAAGTTATGACATGAAGAATAACCTGTTTACTGTACATGGTAATGCTTTGATCAAAGAATACTGCAGTCAAAATGATTCATAGAGGGATTTCCACTTTTTAAATGAAACGTGTTTGTAGGTATTTTTGGCAAGAATTAGAAGAAAAATTATTTTTTAGCAAAGATCAGGTGTAATCTGTTTTTTATAATGGAAGCTACGCCCCTGTTTGCATGTGTTGTTGACGTGGCATGGACGCCTTGTAACATCACTGTTAGATTATCATTCACAAACACATGCCCATGATATGGTCGGAATCGTGCTAAGGATCAGCAGATATTTATCATGAAAACAGTTTTTTTTATGTAGGTGGCTTGAAACTCGCTTTTACAAAGGCCTATAGGTTCGATCACAATACATTTCGTTTTACAGCTTCTCTTTTCTTAACATGCTCACGTCAAAACTGATTTAAATTCTAATCGCAGATTAAAGAATAGCACAATAAATAGTATTAATAAATAAATTATCATTACCATGACAACCCTGTGATATTTTACCTTATGTAAGACAGTAATGCAGATGATACTGTCGGCCGTGAATTTTGATAAGTTGCTTCATCGCTATCAATAAACACTGGGTATAGTATCTGTACAATTATATGTGTGATCAAAGGCCATATGATAGATTATATGGTCTCTGGTGTGATGGAGAACTTGCGTCGCTAGTTTTCTCGATAATCTGAACACATGTATGTAGCGTGAAACCGGCAGATATCTTTAGAAGAAAGTGTTTGCCCTACCTGTAACAACGATGTCCCGTGTCTATAAAAGGGATATAATGTGGGGATGAATGACATGTACTTTTATCTTGGCCCGTTTATGATGATACATACTGCGATCTTTCACAATAATCCCTCTGGCTATCAGATTGAGGGTACGTTTTAAACATAACCGTTATTTCTATTATTGTATTTATAACGTTCTTGACGTTCTCCATATCGTCCGTCAGATACATCGCACACTACCCTTTTCTCTTTTTATCTTCTCAAACGACTGTTACAAGCTCGAAGAATCCTGGTCAAAGTAGAAAAGTCTTAAGACTATTCCCTACAATTCTGTAACTTACACATTGTGCCCTAAATGGGTAGAGCTTCCGTTCGGGGGAATATAAGAAGGACAATGATACAGTTATTTCCAATGTTGAAGAAAGCACTCCACTTACTTAGGAAAACACTGAGATATTGTATTCATGTCGGAATGATATTTTCAGCCCCTGTCAGATCTGAATTTGAACATGCGAGGTCTGCGTCTGTGTCAGACTAAAGGCCTACAAGATGTTTAGCAACACTGGGGCGTAATAGCCATAGACATTCTCCAAACAAGGGAATATATATCTTGTGAGAATGACTTCTCCGACAGGGAAATTTACAGCAATGCGACATCACAATTACTTATGTGATATTTACTTGCAATCTGAGCTATGGATCGTCAATTTAAACAGGACAATATAGACGAATTTCACAAAAGACATGGAAATCCAACATACCTATGATATACTCAGAGAACGCACCCGCCTGTGCTATCCGGTCATAATTGCTACACGATAAAAACAATTTTTCATTTCCTGTCTCCCAGAATATATAATTTGATATGGCATTGTTTGTTATCGTATACTTTTGCGTTAGTGAAACAAATGGGGGCAACTTTAAAGTTTATGTATGGCGTCATACAGCAAAGGCTGAGCGAATGGAGAAATAACATTGTTCAGGCACTGTGAGACTATTAAGGAAGGTCACATGCAGTGCAATAATATTCCAATTATGTACTGTCAAAACAACGTTACAGTAGTGATCTTGCGAGCTGAACAGACTTAAGAAATTACGAGTTGGTACGTGTGGTGTATTTGGCTGTGATCCAAGAGAGACAAAGTGCTATTCTATTGGGACAGCTAGGGACACTTCATGAGGACAAAGGGGCAACGCGATCGCCCTTTGTTCACCAGTGAACCTTTTAATACCTCGAAACATGCACCTCACAAGATTTGCCAACACCACAGACAAGGCGTAACTGATACTGGTAGCAAGAGCGAGTGCAACTTAATAAGGCGTGTTAGCTTGCGTAATACTGCTTTCTTTGTCAGGCTCTTTTGGTGATAAGAATATTGAGGTCATGTGAACGTTGATTTCAAACGTACTAAAATGTGTGAAAATGAAATTACATGTAATTCACATGATTGAAACATTTGATCATCTTGCTTGAGCACAGGTAACATGAAGGTGTATGAACCGTTCATATACATACCCATGGAATCCGGTATGATACATAAATATCTAAGGTGTGTAAATATTTGCAAATTTGAAAATTTACATGTGTTTCCCCACCTAAGTAAATTCACATGTTTCCAACCCGAGTAAACTTAAAACGAAATCGGACATTTCAGCACCCATTGAAATTCAAAGGAATGCATTGGAAATACTGTATGATCATGTATTTACCGGGGTATCTGTTTTGCAAGTCATGTTTGGAAATCCTTGACAATCCAGTCAGGGCATACATGAACGAGGTGCTTGTGCATACGAAAATGTATGATGAGCATATGTTTCAAAGGTATAGATTCATATGAAATATATGCCCGAACTTAGGAAATATCTGAAAACATACGTAAATCCGGTCATGGCATGTATTTCCTACTGTATTTACGTTTATTTCAATGGTTTACTATCCGGCTTTTGGTCCTGTGTATATACCCCAATATTATTGTGTAAACCCCAACATTCAGAAGTTTGTAAATTTGCTTAATACCCAAAATGCAAATGTTATTTTATGCCTAGCCATATTTGTAAACAAAATCCATAACGTTTTATGATGCTTATAAATACCAGTGTACTTCTCATGCCAGCGCTCCAAAGAAAATTATGTAAAAATTTCACTGTACATTTGGCCTCATGGCCACTCTACGAAATAAATCTCTCTCTCTCTCTCTGTGTGTGTGTGTGTGTGTGTGTCTTCACAGAAACAATATGAATTGTATTTTTTAGCAGGAACTTGTCATATTGAGCAATGGCTGATGGAATAGCCATTGTTGGCATTGGGTGCCGGTTTCCTGGCGCCTCCTGCCTGGGGGAATTCTGGGATATCCTTGCAAAGGGAGAGAATCATGTGGTTGACATCCCCCCTGAGAGGTGGAACAAGGATGCCTTCTATGACTCTGATGTCAATGCTGTAGGGAAAAGCTATTCTACGAAAGCAGGGCTATTAAAGAAGTGAGTACAGAAGTATTATATGTCAGTGAACCACAAAACGCTTGCATGAAAGTACTTAGAGAGACGTTTATTAATTCAATACAAAGTAATGTCCAGGTTAAGTTTGGTATAAGTTTATTAATTCAATACAAACTAATGCCCAGGTTAAGTTTTGTATAAGTTTGTACTTAACATAAACATTGTGCCCGTACGAATATACAAATAATATAGAACTGATATATAATCTGGAACAAGTTTTTATGGATAACAACTTCTTTATTTGGTGAGTGCGACGTTTCGATACAGATTCTTGTACCGTTGTTAAGCAAGAGTGATACATGAAGTGGAGGAACTGCATATATATACTGTATATAACAATGAAACAACATACATTGTAATTGACAAAGGAAACAATATAATTGCCATAATTGGTTAAGCAGTCCACCCAATAAAGAAGTTGTTATCCATAAAAACTTGTTCCATATTGTGCGTCTCAACTTCTAAAATGCCACTCAAACAAGTCATGATATATAATCCTTCAGCTTTGATCACCGACAACAAACTTTTTAAAATCAACGAAACCGAGGCTGCCCAAATGGACCCCAGCAGCCAGGTCTTGGAGTGCTGCATTACATGGCTGGAGGGCCTTGCCGCATCACAAGGCAACAAATAGCAGGACAGAAAGTGAAGTCTACATAGGTTTGTTAAGTAGCAAAGAATTGAATTTAGATTTTTGGCGTGTGT
Organism: Haliotis rubra; assembly: GCF_003918875.1. Lineage (NCBI taxonomy): Eukaryota > Metazoa > Mollusca > Gastropoda > Lepetellida > Haliotidae > Haliotis > Haliotis rubra. The sequence goes on from NW_025767723.1 coordinate 101,978, forward strand.
TGTTTAGTACTCATAGCACTATTCAATATATATGTACCGTTGACTGTTGAATTAGGGGACGATAAGCCTGTGAGTGAAGGCATGAATTTGATTGGATAAACCAGTAACCACCACTCAACAACAATGTCAAGTGTTAAGATTATAATGACGTTGTCATTCATTTAGTTTTTTTAAGTCATTCGAAACAGTCATCTTTGCGGTAGCGACATGCTTAAATCTTCTTTGTATTGCATAAATATACATCTAAAGAAGACACGCACAGGCCAAAAATAAGGAAATGTATTAAACGTATTTAAGTGTACATAAGTCGATTAAGCTTGAACATAGATAAAGGAAATTCAACACAAGGGCATTCAGGTCAGTACCTGGTGACACCACCCCTTGCAGCCGTCACTGCTCGACACCGCCTTGGAAGGGATTACACAAGTCGTCGGATTTTTGCTTGGGGAATTCTTCTGAGTATCGGAGGACGATGGTGACGTTTACCGACGCGTCGATCAAGTTCGTCCTATAGATGCTCGGTTGGGTTTAGATCCGGCGATTTGGAAGGCCAGGCGAGTTCATTGACATTTGCATTGGTGAGATGGCACCTGTTACACGAGCTGTGTGGGGTCGAGCGTTGTGTTAAAACAGCTCCCTCTTGCGGTTCACAAGTGGGAGGAGGTGAAGTTGCAGAATTTCCTTCGGTGTAGCGATTTGCTGTAAGATTGCCTTGAACCACCAACTCTGATCTACCTGTGTAGGGCATGGCTCCCCACACTAAGACGCCCCTCCACCAAATCTGGTCACCTGTCGAACGCAGTTCGGCGAAAAATGTTCGCGTCAGTTCGATAGACATGTTGTCATGAGTAACGAGATTCAAACATAGAAATTGTCTTAATAAGAAAACATATATGGAAATGAACTACTGAAAACGCATGTGCGTTTCTTTTTTAAGGGTGTATACCTGTTTATTCTAAACAGTAAAAAAATATTAAAGGTTCCATGACGACGGATTATGGGGACTTGATCTCTAACAAATCACAAGACGTCACCAACCACACTGTGACAGGCCAGGCCAGTTCTATAATATCCAACAGGGTGTCCTACGTGTACAACCTAACAGGACCTTCCATGACCATAGACACAGCGTGTTCCTCATCCATCGTGGCATTACACCAGGCAGGACTTGCACTCAGGGCAGGTTAGTATTCAGTAACTGCCTATTATTCACAGAATATTACGTGGTGATCGTAGAAATGCATGAAATACATTCTTCATTACATAACAGTAGAAGATGTACTGAGGACATCAATGAGGAGAGACAATTGGAAGATCTTAATATTTTCAGTGGTTGAAACATGACAGAGACCATGGGAAACAAAAGTTCACCTGAGCTATTGACGTGCTATTCCTAATTGGCATCTCACTGTATAAACTGTATTCATACATTCCAAACCTTTGTTTGTATATGTATATAACTTTCAGGTGACTGTTCGGTTGCAATTTGTGGAGGTGTTAACCTGTTAATTCACCCAGGATATTTTATCAAGTTAAGCAAAGCTCAGATGTTGTCTCCCACTGGACAGTGCCACGCCTTCTCAGCAAATGCAGATGGTTACACCAGAGGAGAGGGATGTGGAATTATCATCGTCAAACTCCTAAGTCAGGTATGACACTTTTCTAAGCATTCCCGATTAATAACCTACATGTGGCCATAACGGATCTGTTTGACATAACCATGAAACCACCATATCAATCTTCAGTCCTCAAAGTAAAGCAGAAACATTAATCCCGTTAATTATATATTTCAGGCTTTGCATGATGGTGACAAAATTTGGGGAACTATTGTCACGGGGTTGAATCAAGATGGCCGCCAGGTTACACCCATCACAGCACCATCGGGGAAACAACAGCAGGAACTGCTGAATGACATCTACACACGGCATGGGATCGACCCGACTGAAGTAGACTATATTGAAGCTCATGGTACGTATATGTAAGAGGTTTCAAAGAAAGGCGGTTTCTATGGATTCCTAATGTCGAATTCCTAATGAACCATCAGAAAGGCTTAAATGGTTTGATCACGTATACACAAACATAACTGACATATTTGTTCTTTCATTAGCATTTCTGAAGTGGCCTATGTACATTTGTTTGACATATCTCTGATATCGAAAGTTGTCAACTCCAGCCATTGTCTCTTCAGGTACTGGAACCAAAAGAGGTGACCCAGTAGAAGCTTCCGCTCTGGGAACCTTTTTCGAGAAGTATCCACGCCAGCGCCACATCGGGTCAGTGAAAACCAACATCGGCCATCTAGAAGCAGCTGCAGGTGTTGCTGGACTCATCAAGGTCCTGTTGATGATGAAACACAGCACCATCGTGTCATCCCTACACTTTGACAAGCCCAATGAAGCAATAGACTTTGACAGATTTCAGTTTGTAGTACCAACGGAAAATACTGACTGGAAACGTCATAAAAAGATTGCATGTATCAACTCATTTGGATTTGGAGGTAGCAACAGCCATGCTGTGTTAACATCATTTACAATGGAGACACCGGTTATGAATGATATTGCCCTACCAGTTTGTTTTTCAGGCTCCAGTGAGAAAACGTTAAACAAGTCAATAGCAAAATTCACTGAAAGTGGTAACAGTTCTTCTTTCAGTGCTGTTGCTTACACTTCATGTATGGCAAGAGAACATTTTCCGTTCAGAAAAACTTTCTTTGCAAACAATCATTCTATTCTGAAAACTCAAATACAAGAAGAGTTACAAAAGAGAAACCAGCCATCGTCTTCAGACAAAGGAAACATTGTATTTGTTTTTTGTGGCATGGGAACAGCCTGGGAAGGAATGTGCAATGATCTCATCTCCAACAATGATCAGTTTAAGGAAAACATTTTGGAAATTGACAAATCCCTCTCCAGGTTTGTTCAGTGGTCCCTGATGAAGCGGCTCCTTGAATGTGATGATGTGAACGATCCTCTGTTCGGTCCAATAGCCATTTTTGCTTGTCAGGTGTCTCTCGCTCACCTGTGGGCAACCTGGGGGGTGAAGCCTGCAGCTGTTGTAGGTCAGTCAGTTGGGGAGGTGGCTGCAGCACATGTTGCAGGAATCCTGTCCTTGGATGAAGCTGTGAGGGTCATCTACCACAGGACTCGGATCCTGGCTGAAGCCACGGGCGGAAAGATGATGCTTGTCCGGAATGTTGAGACAGAACAAGTAAAGACAGCCTGTAGGAAAATTCAGAGTAAGATAGATGTAGCTCTTTATTACAGCCCGATCTCCTGCACTGTCAGTGGGGATGAGAGGTCGGTTCAGTTAGTCAAAGAGGATTTGAAGCATTCTTCAGATAGTAATGCACTGTTTCATGAGCTCCCTGTTACAAGTGCGTTCCACAGTCACTTTATGGACTCAGCAAGAGTTCAGCTTGATGAAATCTTATCCGATATCAAGACATCTCAGATGACAAGCAGATTTGTCTCTACAGTTGATCCTGATATGGATGAAAGTACAGTTTTGTCAAAGATCTATTGGGGCCTAAATGTAAGAAGTCCTGTTAGATTTTGTGATGCAATCAAAAGCACCACACAAACATCCAAAATGAACATTTTTGTTGAAATAGGCCCACGGACTGTACTAAAGTCACATCTACGGGACATTTTCAGAGATTCTACCCCCTCTGTCACATCCATTCCTTCTCTTCACCTCAAAGCGAGTTATGGTGACATTCTCCAGTCACTCATCTTGTTGTATAACTATGGAGTTAACGTCAAATGGGACACTTTCTTTCCTGATAAGATGCAAAAAACAAGCTATCCATCTTATATCTTCAATTCTAAGCCCCTGTTACTGGTGTCTGAAAGTAAACAACAGATGTTAAAGGGTCGGAAGGAAACTGAAGGAGATCACTTGTTTATCAGAGGCAACACAGAGTCAGCAAGTTTAGTCATTGACCCTCAGAGATTCAAGAGTGTTTTTGAACACACAGTGAAAGGAACAATCATTCTACCAGGTGCCGTCTATGCTGAGGCAGCACTTACTTTAGCAAGAATGATTGACATGTACCACCTATGTACAATCAGTGTTTCTGTGGCCTTCAAAAGCCTAGTCAATCTGAAATCTGGAACAGTGACAAGCCTGGATATAAAACAAGCTCACAGTGAAGTTGACTCCAGCATTTTGAGTACATTTGTTTTGAAGAATGGAAGGACAGTCCACGCAGAAGCAATAATAAGGCAAACACCTGCGGATGAATCTCCAGAGAGAGTTGACCTTGGGCCAATCAAAGAAAGATGTAAACACTACATAACTGGAGAGGAAGTGTACCAACATTTAAAAGACAATGGTTTCAGCTACGGTGAAATGATGTCCGTTATTTCAGGTAGCCAAACAGCTGGAATTGAAAGCCTCACTGTACTTGAAGTTGGATCTAAGCTCCAGAGAGAAGCAGATCACACAATTCTTCACCCTGCAATACTAGATGGCATGCTACAGACGCCTGCAACTGTCGGGCATGTGATCAGAGATATGCTTCCATACTCTGTAGAACATTTGATAGTCAAGAGGAAGACAGAAAAAAAGATGTTGGTGTACTTGAAAGTGTTGCATGAAAGTGAATGGTATGTGTGCTATAGCCTGTCACTGCTGACAACCGAAGGGTATGTCATTGCGCTCGTTGGAAAATTTACATTGAAAACGATGGGTATAGAGTCCTTTGATGTCAGGAGTGTTGCATACACAATTGAAACAGAAGAATTACATCCTGAACATGACACTGACAGCATAACAAACCTTGTTATGTTTAGTGATGAGATGTCTATGTCAAAGACCCCAAACTATCCGTGGACAGTTCACCATATTTCCATTTTACATGATGATACCTATGTTCCAGACCTTCGAGAGTCATCTGGAATAGTAGTAATGTTTCAATCCAAGCCTCACTTTGTTGACGATGGAATGAAAATGGAGAAAGAATTGGAGGAGAAGATCATGCCTTTAAGATCTCTTATACTTAAAATGTCACAGCATGCCATCAAGACACCCTTGCTCATTGTCACAATGGCAGCACCATTAGACTACCAAACCCCAGATAGAAAATCTCATGCCCTTGCTTGCATTCACGAAAGTATACGGGCATATATCAGATGTGTTAGAAGGGAATTCACAAGGCTAAATGTAAAATCGCTGGATCTCAATGTTGGTGACATGGACCAATACGACGCAACTATCATAATGTCTGAAATCTCGCAAGTCTTGAAGGTCAAGGGTCGTGCTGAAATCGAAAGCCTTCATAGACGATTGTATGGACAGACGTTACGAAAGGAACCCGACTCAACACCGCCATTTAGAGTGGACAGAAAGATGACCAGCCTGGACACCGTCCTCTATTCAACGTCTTCTGAAGAAATATATAAACCATTCTTTACAATGTCAAGACACATGCAAGAAAGGGGCAAAGATGACATTTTGTTTTCTGCACAGTGTGTAGCAGTTCACACTAAATTCCTGTCTGAACAAGTTCTGTATCCTCTTGACAATGGAGGCTTCATGGGAATCAGCAAGGGAAATCCTGTAGTCACATTTGAATCAACTGGCTTTGCACATGGAAATAGCAGAAGAAAAATGTGCATTGCCTGCTATCCACACCAGGTGAGATCCAAAGATTATGTCCCAGCGAACTTCATATTGAACGTCAGACACATAGGCCATCATTTTGAGACAGGATTTATGCTGAAGTTATACTGTCTATGGCGAGTGTGTGGTGAGTGTAGCATGAAAGACGTCAGTATACTCTACACACAACAGACAAGGAAATATGCAGAAGTGATGAAAATCATATTGCTGTCAAAACAAACTAGGAAAATTTCCTTACTGACTCCAGAAGAAATACCAAGCAACAAAAGACATCGTGTTCTCATATCAACTACTCAAATTACAACAGAACTAGCACAACAGATTGTCTTTGCATGGGACTGTCTTGAACAGCTGATATCCTTAGAGAAGCTGATATCACTCAAAGTGATAAATTTGCTAAAGTCTCTAAAGCCAAGACTGAAAATAGCAATTGTCAGGACCCAAGAGTTCCTTGCCTTCTGTCAAATGGATGAACATATTCCAAAGCTATACACATGGATAAAGAAAAATAAACAGAATATCGCGAAGATATGCATTTCATTCAGGGACTGCAACTACATTGCCTTGAATCACCACCAGAGTGCTCCTATTAACATCGCAGAAATCCTAGAAACATGGGAGTTCAACATGCAAGAGAACAACAGCGTCACCACAACACAGTTAAAGGTACCTGAGATTCTCTTGTTTGACAGAAGGGGAATGTACCTTGTTGTGGGTGGAATGACAGGACTAGGATGGGAATGTGTCTTGTATCTTGCCTCCAAAGGTGCTGGGTGCATTTCTATTATCAGCAGACGTAATCCAGATCCAAACAAACAAGATGAAATGAATGATTTGTCCGAGATGTATGGATGCATTGTTACATCACAGCCAGCTGATGTTCAAGATATCAAGGAAATAGGATCAGCTTTGAAGAAGCTAGGAACCCGTTTCCCTGCCTATATTTTGAAAGGAGTTTTCTTTGGAGCTGCTGTTCTAAAGGATGGAATTCTTTTAGAAATGACGAGAGACAAATTCAAGGCAGCTTCTTCTCCCAAAGTTGCTGGATCCTGGAATCTGCATATCCTGACAGAGCATCTCCCACTGGAATATTTTGTGCTGTTTTCATCAGTAGTATCTGTCTTTGGAAATGCTGGACAGACAAACTATGGTGCTGGTAATGGATTCATGGATGCCCTAGCTCATGTCAGAAGGCAAAATGGCAACTGTGGTCAGACTGTAAACTGGGGTCCTCTGAATATGGGCATGCTGCAAGAAAGACATGTAAAACAAATGGAATCGTTTGGATACGTTCTGATACACAAGAGAAGTATACCTGACTGCCTCACACACATCCTTATGTTGAATAAGCCACAGATCATTATGTGCGGTCTCCAGTTGGTAAAATTTGGACAAAGCCTCCACAGAGAGAACAATGTGGACCTGGAGTCTCGATTTAGATCGGTCTTGTCTCCATTTAAGGCAGCACTGTCTTCAGCTTCACCAAGTAATGTGGAAACATTTAACTTTGAGGAAATGAAGAAAATGTCAAAGGCAAATGTTCTAGCCAAACTTGTGAAGTACGTGAAGGCTGTGGTTATTGATGTAGCTATGCTTGACGAATCCTCTCTAGATGTGGAGCAGGGAACCAGAGATCAGGGAGTTGACTCAATGAATTTCATGCAAATTACTGGGAAAATCATGGACGACACACACGTTCAGCTATCATCAACAAAATTGAATGTTGAAAACGCATCGGTGTCTCAAATCTCAAAGTACATTTATGATGACTGGATGATCAAAAGGAATGGTGATCAGAAACATGAGCAGTCTCTTCCAGTCAAAGATTCATCAGAATCTGACGCAGTTCTTCTCCCAGGAGAACAGTTTGTTTTTGACAACTACATGAGAGATCCAAATCATATATCCCATTTAATGATCGTGGAACTGGAATTGCCTGATGTTTCTGAACCAAAGCCTATCAAGAAGATCCTCCACGAAAACGTCAGACGACACCCGACGTGTAGGACAGCTTTTCATGTTGTGAATGGAGAAGCAAGAAAATCAATACTGAGTGCCGGGGCTGATATTGACTACAGGATAGGTGATCTGACAAACCGTCCTGACGTATCACGTCTCACAGAGGAGCGTTTTTATCTTGATCGCCAAGGACCAATACGATTTGTCTTTGTGAAAGGAAATCCCCCACATCTCATCATTGTCTTTCATAGAATTGGCTTTGACCACCAGGCAATTACAATCTTCATAAACGACTTCATGAATATGGGTCAAGCTTTCTTACAGGGACAGTCTCTGGGAGATGTACAAAGTGCTCCAGATATGCCCATTGGTCCAGAAATAAGGACAATCCTTCAACCAAGATATGAACCCATTAAGGAATTTTGGAAAAAAACACTTGAAACAGTTCCATACATTTCCTTTGCAGACAGGGCCGTGTCATCCACACCACAAATGGACAGTATAAGTGTACAGAAAATTGTATCAGCTGATCTGTTCCGGAAGTTGAAATCTTTCACTGACAAAGAAGGGTTGTCACGGTTCAAGTGCCTTGTAGGGCTTGTTCAATTGCTGTGGTCATCCAGAGCAAATGGTCAGAAATTTGCCATGTCAACATACGTTGATCAAAGAATCTTTAGCCCAAAGTTAACAACATCTGTTGGAAGAGGTGTCAATTTTACACCACTGTCCTGTGAAGTAAGAGATGATGGCAAATTGACAGTTGTTACATTTCTCAGAGAGAACAGTGCCATGCTTGAAAAGTGCATAGAGAATGGAATATTTCCTTTTGGGGATTTGATGCATTTCCTTCCAGAGGACGACTACAACAATGTAATGACGTCTTTTGTCACATTTGGGACTGATGAGATGAGGAACATGGGTGAAGGAAATGATATGCGTGGCGACTTTGGTGCCACTGTTCGGGTGAAAGCATTATTTGGCCCTAACACAGAACTTTATTTTGACATCCTCAACAGGAAAATGTCCAAGACAATAGCCATTGTCTTGTATGCCCGGAAAGATTGTTTCACAGAAAAACGCATCCATATGATCCTCAACGCATTTTTGGGCTTACTTGAGGACACTCTAGCAAATCCACAGATTACAGTCCGGACACTACACTCTAAACCATACATCACACAACTTCAAGACAAGAAAACACGTTTCTGATTGTGTACTTCAATCAATATGTGAAGTTGTAGCATATACCATAGGCATTGACTACATTGTTAGTTCATTGTTTTCTCTCACATCAATAATGCTGGCATTTACTTTGTTAAAGAATAGCGATGCTGCTTCAAATACATGGGTATATTTTACTACAATGTGGAAAGAAAGCATCAAACAGCCTCGGATGGGTAAGACCCACTAAAGAAAATGCTTCATATGCTGAAAGTGTCTATACTTCGTGTTTGTTAATGTCATGAAATTAATATCAAGTGAGGTAAGAAACTCACATATGTACTTTTTCCTATGTATTTTTGTGAACAGGTGTTCAGCTGGATCTGTACTATGACATGAATATTATTGTACACATTTGTATTATAGCTATGTTATGTATCACGATTGTAGCCTTGAACAAACAAACATACATGCATGCGCACGCACGCAGGCACATACATGCATGCATGCATCCATACGTACATACATACATACTTAACCTTCACATTAATGTTGGTGCTACCTACCTACCTACACACACACACACACACACACACACACACACACACACACACACACACACACACATACATGTTGCAGTGAGGTTATATATGTTACCCGTTGCATTGGTATGTTATAAAGCTCCCCGTCTAGTGTCTTGAATATTATACAGGAAACTCTTATTTGCACATTGTCGTCTCGTGTACATGATATATTTTGAACACATCCTACATCATACGGAGATTATTGTAAACACAAGAATGTTCTTATTTTATGAGTATTTTCATATACTTCTACTTACATATGGAAGGTGGTGTCTCAAATCAAAACATGTACATAACCTTCACGTTAATGTTGGTGCTACCTACCTACCTACCTACCTACCTACCTACCTACCTACCTACCTACCATACCTACCTACCTACCTACCTACCTACCTACCTACCTACCTACCTACCTACCTACCTACCTACCTACCTACCTACCTACCTACCTACCTACATACCAACCTACCTACCTACATACATACATACATGTTGCAGTGATATGTTATATATGTTACCCGTTGCATTGGTATGTTATAAAGCTCCCCGTCTAGTGTCTTGAATATTATACAGGTCCCTCTTATTTGCACATTGTCGTCTCGTGTACATGATATATTTTGAACACAAAATGTTTGTATGTCCTACATCATATGGAGATTATTGTAAACACAAGAATGTTCTTATTTTATGACTATTTTCATATACTTCTACTTACATATGGAAGGTGGTGTCTCAAATCAAAACATGTACATAACCTTCACGTTAATGTTGGTGCTACCTACCTACCTACCTACCTACCTACATACATACATACATACATACATACAACACATACATACATACATACATACATACATACATACATACATACATACATACATACATACATACATACATACATACATACATACATACACATACATACATACATACATACATACATGTTGCAGTGATGTTATATATGTTACCGTTGCATTGCTATGTTATAAAGCTCCCCTGCCTAGTGTCTTGAATATTATACAGGAAACTCTTATTTGCACATTGTCGACTCGTGTACATGATATATTTTGAACACAAAATGTTTGTATGTCCTACATCATACGGAGATTATTGTAAACACAAGAATGTTCTTATTTTATGAGTATTTTCATATACTTCTACTTATATGGAAGGTGGTGTCTCAAATCAAAACATGTACATAACCTTCACGTTAATGTTGGAAAACCTACCTACCTACCTACCTACCTACCTACCTACCTACCTACCTACCTACATACCTACCTACATACATACATACATACATGTTGCAGTGATATGTTATATATGTTACCCGTTGCATTGGTATGTTATAAAGCTCCCCGTCTAGTGTCTTGAATATTATACAGGAAACTCTTATTTGCACATTGTCGTCTCGTGTACATGATATATTTTGAACACAAAATGTTTGTATGTCCTACATCATACGGAGATTATTGTAAACACAAGAATGTTCTTATTTTATGAGTATTTTCATATACTTCTACTTACATATGGAAGGTGGTGTCTCAAATCAAAACATGTACATAACCTTCACGTTAATGTTGGTGATACCTACCTACCTACCTACCTACACACACACACTTACCTACCTGCCTACCTTCCTACAGACATACATACATACATACATACATACATACATACATACATACATACATACATACCTACCTACCTACCTACCTACCTACCTACATACCTACATACATACCTACATACCTACATACATACATACATACATACATGTTGAAGTGATATGTTATATATGTTACCCGTTGTATTGGTATGTTATAAAGCTCCCCGTCTAGTGTCTTGAATATTATACAGGAAACTCTTATTTGCACATTGTCGTCTCGTGTACATGATATATTTTGAACACAAAATGTTTGTATGTCCTACATCATAATGGAGATTATTGTAAACACAAGAATGTTCTTATTTTATGAGTATTTTCATATACTTCTACTTACATATGGAAGGTGGTGTCTCAAATCAAAACATGTACATAACCTTCACGGAATGTTGGTGTCTCACCTACCTACCTACCTACCTAACCTACACCTGTTCATACCTACCTTACCTTCCTACATACATACATACATGTACATACCTGCCTACCTACATACACCTACCTACCTACTACCTACCTACCTACCTACCTACCTACCTACCTACCTACCTACATACATACATACATACATACATGTTGCAGTGATATGTTATATATGTTACATCGTTGTATTGGTATGTTATAAAGCTCCCTCGCCTAGTGTCTTGAATATTATACAGGAAACTCTTATTTGCACATTGTCGTCTCGTGTACATGATATATTTTGAACACAAAATGTTTGTATGTCCTACATCATACGGAGATTATTGTTAACACAGGAATGTTCTTATTTTATGAGTATTTTCATATACTTCTACTTACATATGGAAGGTGGTGTCTCAAATCAAAACATGTACATAACCTTCACGTTAATGTTGGTGCTACCTACCTACCTACCTACCTACCTACCTACCTACCTACACACACACCTACCTACCTACCTACCTTCCTACATACATACATACATACATACATACCTACCTACCTACCTACCTACCTACCTACCTACCTACATACCTACCTACCTACCTACTTACATACATACATACATGTTGAAGTGATATGTTATATATGTTACCCGTTGTATTGGTATGTTATAAAGCTCCCCGTCTAGTGTCTTGAATATTATACAGGTGTCTTGAATATTATACAGGAAACTCTTATTTGCACATTGTCGTCTCGTGTACATGATGTATTTTGAACACAAAATGTTTGTATGTCCTACATCATACGGAGATTATTGTAAACACAAGAATGTTCTTATTTTATGAGTATTTTCATATACTTCTACTTACATATGGAAGGTGGTGTCTCAAATCAAAACATGTACATAACCTTCACGCTAATGTTGGTGCTACCCACCTACCTACCTACCTACCTACCTACCTACCTACCTACATACATACATACATACATGTTGCAGTGATATGTTATATATGTTACCCGTTGTATTGGTATGTTATAAAGCTCCCCGCCTAGTGTCTTGAATATTATACAGGAAACTCTTATTTGCACATTGTCGCCTCGTACATGATATATTTTGAACACAAAATGTTTGTATGTCCTACATCATAATGGATTATTGTTAACACAAGAATGTTCTTATTTTTATGACTATTTTCATATACTTCTACTTACATATGGAAGGTGGTGTCTCAAATCAAAACATGTACATAACCTTCACTACCTACCTACCTACCTACCTACCTACATACCTACCTACATACATGTACATACATGAACCTGATATGTTATATACCTACCTGTTACCCGTTGTATTGGTATGTTATAAAGCTCCCCGATCTAGTGTCTTGAATATTATACAGGAACTCTTATTTGCACATTGTCGTCTCGTGTACATGATATATTTTGAACACAAAATGTTTGTATGTCCTACATCATACGGAGATTATTGTAAACACAAGAATGTTCTTATTTTATGACTATTTTCATATACTTCTACTTACATATGGAAGGTGGTGTCTCAAATCAAAACATGTTCATAACCTTCACGTTAATGTTGGTGCTACCTACCTACCTACCTACCTACCTACCTACCTACCATACATACATACATACATACATGTTGCAGTGATATGTTATATATGTTACCCGTTGTATTGGTATGTTATAAAGCTCCCCGTCTAGTGTCTTGAATATTATACAGGAAACTCTTATTTGCACATTGTCGTCTCGTGTACATGATATATTTTGAACACAAAATGTTTGTATGTCCTACATCATACGGAGATTATTGTAAACACAAGAATGTTCTTATTTTATGAGTATTTTCATATACTTCTACTTACATATGGAAGGTGGTGTCTCAAATCAAAACATGTTCATAACCTTCACGTTAATGTTGGTGCCTACCTACCTACCTACCTACCTACCTACCTACCTACCTACGTACATACATACATGTTGCAGTGATATGTTATATATGTTACCCGTTGTATTGGTATGTTATAAAGCTCCCCGTCTAGTGTCTTGAATATTATACAGGAAACTCTTATTTGCACATTGTCGTCTCGTGTACATGATATATTTTGAACACAAAATGTTTGTATGTCCTACATCATACGGAGATTATTGTTAACACAAGAATGTTCTTATTTTATGACTATTTTCATATACTTCTACTTACATATGGAAGGTGGTGTCTCAAATCAAAACATGTACATAACCTTCACGTTAATGTTGGTAACCTACCTACCTACCTACCTACCTACCTACCTACCTACCTACCTACCTACATACATACATACATACATACCTACCTACCTACCTACCTACCTACCTACCTACCTACCTACCTACCTACCTACCTACCTACCTACCTACCTACCTACCTACCTACCTACCTACCTACCTACCTACATACATATATGTTGAAGTGATATGTTATATATGTTACCCGTTGTATTGGTATGTTATAAAGCTCCCCGTCTAGTGTCTTGAATATTATACAGGAAACTCTTATTTGCACATTGTCGTCTCGTGTACATGATATATTTTGAACACAAAATGTTTGTATGTCCTACATCATACGGAGATTATTGTAAACACAAGAATGTTCTTATTTTATGACTATTTTCATATACTTCTACTTACATATGGAAGGTGGTGTCTCAAATCAAAACATGTTCATAACCTTCACGTTAATGTTGGTGCTACCTACCTACCTACCTACCTACCTACCTACCTACGTACATACATACATGTTGCAGTGATATGTTATATATGTTACTCGTTGTATTGGTATGTTATAAAGCTCCCCGTCTAGTGTCTTGAATATTATACAGGAAACTCTTATTTGCACATTGTCGTCTCGTGTACATGATATATTTTGAACACAAAATGTTTGTATGTCCTACATCATACGGAGATTATTGTTAACACAAGAATGTTCTTATTTTATGACTATTTTCATATACTTCTACTTACATATGGAAGGTGGTGTCTCAAATCAAAACATGTACATAACCTTCACGTTAATGTTGGTACTGCCTACCTACCTACCTACCTACCTACCTACCTACCTACCTACCTACCTACCTACATACCTACATACATACATACATACATACATACATACATACATACATACATACATACATACATACATACATACATACATACATACATACATGTTGCAGTGATATGTTATATATGTTACTCGTTGTATTGGTATGTTATAAAGCTCCCCGTCTAGTGTCTTGAATATTATACAGGAAACTCTTATTTGCACATTGTCGTCTCGTGTACATGATGTATTTTGAACACAAAATGTTTGTATGTCCTACATCATACGGAGATTATTGTTAACACAGGAATGTTCTTATTTTATGACTATTTTCATATACTTCTACTTACATATGGAAGGTGGTGTCTCAAATCAAAACATGTACATAACCTTCACGTTAATGTTCGTGATACCTACCTACCTACCTACCTACCTACCTACACACACACACACACACACACACACACACCTACATACATACATACATACATACATACATACATACATACATACATACATACATACATACATACATACATACATACATACATACATACATACATACATACATACATACATACATGTTGCAGTGATGTTATATATGTTACCCGTTGCATTGGTATGTTATAAAGCTCCCCGTCTAGTGTCTTGAATATTATACAGGAAACTCTTATTTGCACATTGTCGTCTCGTGTACATGATATATTTTGAACACAAAATTTTTGTATGTCCTACATCATACGGGGATTATTGTAAACGCAAGAATGTTCTTATTTTATGAGTATTTTCATATACTTCCACTTATATGGAAGGTGGTGTCTCAAATCAAAACATGTACATAACCTTCACGTTAATGTTGGTACTACCTACCTACCTACCTACCTACCTACCTACCTACCTACCTACCTACCTACCTACCTACCTACACACATACATACCTACATGTTGCAGTGATATGTTATATATGTTACCCGTTGTATTGGTATGTTATAAAGCTCCCCGTCTAGTGTCTTGAATATTATACAGGAAACTCTTATTTGCACATTGTCGTCTCGTGTACATGATATATTTTGAACACAAAATGTTTGTATGTCCTACATCATACGGAGATTATTGTTAACACAAGAATGTTCTTATTTTATGACTATTTTCATATACTTCTACTTACATATGGAAGGTGGTGTCTCAAATCAAAACATGTACATAACCTTCACGTTAATGTTGGTGCTACCTACCTACCTACCTACCTACCTACCTACCTACCTACCTACCTACCTACCTACCTACCTACCTACCTACCTACATACCTACCTACATACCTACATACATACATACATACATACATACATACATTCATACATACATACCCGTTGCATTGGTATGTTATAAAGCTCCCCGTCTAGTGTCTTGAATATTATACAGGAAACTTTTATTTGCACATTGTCGTCTCGTGTACATGATATATTTTGAACACAAAATGTTTGAATGGAGCTATACTTTGTATCTTGCATTTGTATCTTAGTCAGATATATGTTTTATGTCTTCAAACATGCAACGGGTGAATGGCAAAATTGCACTTCTTAGAAAATCCTTTTCAGTGTCCTGAATGTTACATTGGACACTGTTATTTGTTCATTGACTTGTTGTGTTGATCTATATATTTCTTTGTTGAATTAATGTTTTCTTTTTGACACAAACCATCAACCCCTGTATATGTACCCCTCGAACTATTTGCGCAGTCTTGGTAACAACACATTTCAAATATGAATAATCTTATCGCGAATCTGAGCACAAACATAATATTCTCGATAATCTTAATGTTTATAAGATGGGATTTATGGTGTAAGCACTCTATGTACAGTTCATGAAACTAAATGCCTGTACGATCTATTCATGTGAGCATATTATTTCCATGCAGCCATATGGACGTCGACCTTTATCTAAGCAGTCCAAAAGATATCTCGAGATTAAACAATTTTCAATTATCAGTTACGTCCATATCATTAGTCTTCTATCTGTCTATTTTTGGAGGTTAGAATTTAGATGAACGTGATTGTTTTATTTTAGATTCTCTAGGAGGATTCCGTGGATAATATATTTACATTGTACCCTTCAGTCACTATGTCCAAAAAGGGAAAAAAGTCTTAACAGAATAGACAGAAATTGTTATGTATTTTGCCCAATAAAGGAATTGGTGGGAAGATATATAATTAACGATTTGAGTGACATATATGCAAAGCTAAAGGTTTGTGTGAAATCTGATTATAGAAGGTCAGATGTATTTAGCACATCGTCAGGAGTTCGCCATGGTTGCATGTTGAGCCCATTTCTATTTATTCTCGTGATAAATGAGTTAGTTGGGGTTTTAGCAGAGTGCTACGAGGGGTATATATGTTCTTTAAACAATTGTTACTGTCATTTACAGATGATCTTCTTTTGATAGATCTTCTCTGTGATTGGTTTCTAAATGAAAAAGGGATGTTTCTGTCTATAGTTTGAAATGGGGATTAGAGAATGATAATAATGGCTGAGACTGAAAAGAAAACTGTGACTTATTATGAATATATAGGCATTATCTTTTCTTCGTGGTTAATGGGGCCCAAAATGTATGAAACTATGACTGAACAAGCTAAAGAGACTAGCTTCAAACTCCATAAATTGTTGAAAACTTTGCTAGCTGCTATTGACCTCTGTCAAAATATTATTTGCTAAAAACTGCAACTGCCTACTATCAACACTCGAAAATTCTATACTACCCGTTCATGTTTAGATTTCTGCACAAATTTTGTCCATCTCAGCACACTTCACATAAATTTAATAAAGTGAGAAGGATGACTTGAAAAATAAATAGCCTGGGCGGATTTGATATGGTACTTGACTTGTTAACACTCATTTCTGCACCGTCCAGCAGTGCAGAAATATTTTATTACTATTTTAGACTCCACCCAAATACCCAACTCAAATGTAAAGAAACTTAGAAACAACCTACAAAACAAGTTATTGTACTGTTTCAAAGCAGCCCTAAATATCTAGAAAACCTTCTTCATACTAAAAAACAATTATTGCGGACGATTGTCAATTTCATTAATAGATTCTATCTCATTTTATTTTATGTTTATGTAGCGCTATGATCATGCATTTGAATTTAACACATATTTATTTTATATTTACATCTGGTGTCGAATACCTTTACCCGACTGCATTTTCTTGGGATTCAAGTTGACCTTATCAAATATCAGGTGAACGTGTACGTTCATCCATGGAATCCTCGTTTGTTGAAATATGGTAATTGTCATAAATGTACGCGCCTAAAACACACAAGTGCATTTCTAATTTGTTAAAAATGACAATAGGAGGTACATTCTGGTACATGTTGTCTCAAAATAGTTTAGGTATAGCGTGTATGATGTTTGATAAAATAAATATGATGATTGTATTGTGCCTCTTTCTTATATTTATGTGTTGATAGATAATGCACATTAATAATATTTGTGTATATGGACTATTTCCATACGTTTAAAATCAGTGATGTACCGGATCTCTGTGATGACGCAATGCACATCGCGAGCACCTGCTGTCACTTTTGAATTTTATTGTTACAAAATATATGTCATTACTATTGTTACGCCTTATGGAAACTGTTCAAAGGATCATGAAGGGCAGTTATTCTCTGGCGTTGATGTCATGTATTTTATAAGAGCTGGGTGTAATGAGATACATACATAGATACATACTAACTTTTGTATAGCGCCGATATCCAGCTCAGCTGCTCATAGGCGCTTTGTTCACTGGATATCAATATCAACGGCACATCGTTTTGTCAATCTCAACTCCCTGGGGACATAGAACTCTTGCAGCCACTAGGCGCACCGAGTTATTGTGGCTTTCCTATCCTTACGAGGTACCCATTCTCAACTGTGTGGACTGGGACGCCTAGTCACAGTACTTTGTCCAATTTACTGCACGTTGCTGTACCCGAAACTAGGTGTTTGCACGCATTCATGTGACCACCATCTGGTCATATACCAACGGATTCGTGGGTTCTTTTAAGTGCACAGGGTTGTGTACTGTACACTAGGGGTTGTGACAACACTGAACGAGTCTGCACACAAAGTTGACTCCAAGGTTTTTACACCCGGTCACAGGTGGGCTCGATCCCGTCACCTCAAGCTCGCTGGATCACTAGCCTGCCGCTTTAGCCAGTTCGCCCACCACGCCCCGTAGATAACGTTGACATGATGTTAAACATGTCGTGTTTGAGAACCACCGACCTTCCGCTGCCGGTAAAGACGCTCTATCCACTACATCACAATTAAGAAAGTGTTACCTGGTTTAATATGTATGCATACCGACACCACAGTTTCTTGACGACGTTCTCAATCTCCAGTTTCGTTCCACTTTACATTCGTGGCTATGTGATGTTTGGTCAGTACTTTAAGTAAAGTATGGGTGTAGCATCACGGAGGTATTACAATATATGGATGAACAAGTAACACATGTTATATTTGGGATTACCCTTTCTTAGTACAGTACAGTACAGATTCTAGTACATTTATTGGGTTGAGTCCCATCCAGGATTCGAGTCCACACCGTCAGAGTCAGGTACCTTATCGCCAAATCAACCCAACAAAAGTACTAGAATCTGTACTTTACTAAGAAAGTCTAGTCCCAAATATAACATATGTTACATTTGAGTGAGTGAGTTTAGTTTTACGCCGAACTCAGCAATATTCAAGTTATATGGCGGCGGTCTGTAAATAATCGAGCCTGGACCAGACGAGCCAGTGATCAACATCATGAGCATCGATCTTCACAACTGGGATACAATGTCATGTAACAACCAAGTCAGCGAGCCTGACCACCCGATCCCGTTAGTCGCCTCTTACGACAAGCATGCGTTACTGAAGGCTCATTCTAACCCGGATGTTCTCGGGTATGTTAAATTTGACCACATTTTAAATAGCATTGTGTATTCAAGGATGAACAACTTCATTGTTACAGTGAGAGCAAGTGATGATATCCATATATCGTAATCCCGAATCCTTGCTACTCGAACCTCTAAATGCCTCTCAAAGAAGTTTGTGTGTGACATTTACATCACTGAACACATCAAAGTCACTGAAATCAGACATAAATAAAAACACAAAACACTAAAATTAAAATACAAATTCTTCTCTGGGAGACAAATCTTTGCTTTATAGAACTAAAGGGCTAAATATTTGTTGAAATTACATATATTGGCTCGTCCGTAATGATGAACTCAACCTTTTGTATCCGATTGGTGCGTTGATGTCTAAGGTGCCCTTTTGTGCAGTATGGAGCGTGTAATTGATCAATTTCATTCATTTGTTCACATTATCAAACTCCCACCCATGCTCCCCAGGGCAGTTAACTCACTTTCATCATTACATTAAATGACGTTTTGAACACTACATTCAGATTTTTTTCTTTAATTCACTGCTAACTGCATTTCTTTATCTCTTACTTTCACAAAGGTACATACGATGTTCATTAGCAACCACTACTGGGCCTCTATTCTTCAATATCAACACAGACAGTTTATTTCAGTACTTCAGGCTCAAGGCCCCTGGTACGAATGCAGATAACAAATTAACATTTGCCACGTGATTCAGATATTAAAATTCGATTACTTTTTGACTATAATACAAAATATTATGGTAGTCAACTTCTTCTTTATTGTATACACAACGTTTCTGGGCTTTTCCTTGTCCCTTCGACAGGTGACTGTTTACACATTTCTAAATACAAACACATTTTAAAAAAATATACAGGAACAGCATGTATCAGATCTCGGGTATCAGAGTTTAAAAGATTTAGCATTATCTGGCGGTATTTGAATCTATCCTGCACCATAGGGAGATATTTATACCTTAAATAAGAATATGTTTCACACATTAATAATACATGATATTCGCCCACTCCTTCTAATAAAAGGAGAGTTTGTACAAATAGCGTCCATGATATCCTTATTTTTGGACCTGCGACATACATTTACATTACAATTATGCAGAGAAATTCTGAATTTACAATAAGCTCTAACTAAATTCTTAAGGATTAAACGCGTTACATACCATTCCGTTTGAAACAATGAACCTTACTATAATTACTGAGGTAGAGCGATGAACAAATATCACAGTGCCATTGTTGACAAAATATATCCTTCAAAATTTGTTCAAATGAAAATAGAAATAATTGTGAATCCCCCACATCTTGAGATACCCATCCATATGAAAAGCCGGTTACAAATACTAAATTCCTAACACCTGAAACCCGAATATTCTTGCCTTTATCATCAAGTGTCTTTAGCATTATATAACTCTGATGTAGATATCTATCTGGCGACATTCTTAGTTACTTAATCCAATACTTAATTACCCTTAATTGGCTGTCTACAAAAATGCTACTGCGACCAATTTCACCACGGATTGCCTCATTAGAAGCAAACTTACCAACACCTAGAAAACGTTTAAGATATGAAGTGTGGACCTTTTCAATCACAGCATAATACTTAGCACCCCATATTTCAGAGCCATATAGGAGAACAGGCATAATCTCGCTGTGAGGAAAGATACAAAAAGTTATTCTATTTTTTCGTGAATAAATTGTAAAGGGCATAATGCATTTGTTTGCCTGGGTAGCTAATTGCTTCAGTTTACATGCCACAGACCACGTGAGTCTAGAAGAAAACATAAGCCCTAAATATTTGTAATAAGTGATTACATTTAAGGAAGATGAACCAAGAAACCATTTTTCATTTTTTGGCAACAACCCCACTATTTTTAAAAACCACATTGGTTTTGCTAAAATTTACCTCTACTCCTCATTTGGTTAATAGGATTGTATCCTATCCACACACATAAGAGTTAACATTTAATAATTTAACCTAAATACATGTACAGTTAATTTGTGACTTACCTCATATCTTTTACATATATTCTGAAATTGTTATATGTCGCATGCCTTAATCTAAATATAGGACGCCAGTGCAAAGGAATACCCGGGTTTTTTTACAGCTTGTTCAGCTTTACCTGATCAAGTGAATATTAATGCAATGCGTGACCGTGTCACAACTGGTTGGGTCTATTATTGTGAAGGGATGCACCTTTGTCAGTTGATTCTCAACATGTCCGAAAAGTCGAGACAAGGTCTGCGTTTGACATCTCAGTGTCGAGAAATCGTCAACAATGTCCCAACTTGTTTTAAAAAAGAAGTTACAGATGGTTTAATGTTTCCGATTCCGGCTTTTGGGCGACTACTGGGACAGCAATATTCCAGTTGAACATGAAATAGAAAAAGTGATGATTGAACTGGTCGTAGAGAGTGATAGCGAGAGTGAATCAGATTGTGAAAGTAACTGACGTCTGTGTAGTAGCGGACGAGGTTCCAGTAGAAAGTATAATGCGGAACAGCTACTGGGTTGTGAGCCGACAGCAATCTGTTTATTGTGTAAACACTAATCAGTTTCCAGCTCTGTAAATATTATATAAAAATAATATTAAAATATCTGATAAATTAATTACACCAGCCGTATCACATAACATCTATGAATTATACATGACTAATGTACAAAAGGGAACATTGGATACAGTTAAACTGAACAGATTAACTCGTACAGATTCCAATGTATACTTAGGTTGCCGACACATTACTGTCTCCACAAATTATCAAGATATACAGTCAATATATACAATATGTACACCTGACTTACCACTGTGTGGCAATGAGCTGGCAGCGATTAAGTTGACAGTGTCCAATCGGGATATTCTACAAATGTTACACAATGATGAGCAACCAGAAAAAATGGCAATACAAATACAGGACATAAGTTCATGGATTAAAAAGAGAAATTATATTACCTTCAAAGCTGGTAGAATATCTGAACATTTAAATATGCTTATATACTAATTATGAACTACTAGTCAATAACACACACTCAATGGCAAGTTAATGTGTTGGTTCAACAGAGAAATATATCTTATCAATGCATTAACTTAATGCATTTAATTCATATACAACTATACAGACATATAAATAAATACATGAATATGAAAGCAAAACACAAACTGACCTTATAGATACATAAATAGAAGTGAGGTCCACAGCCACTCATTCCACAAAAAACCAAACTATTCGCTCAGCATAACGTGTAGGACCTCTGACTTGTAAGAGTAGTATCTGACAACTGCTTGATGAAATAAAGTTGAACTGTAGGCAAGGAGACTTACATAATAAGGATATGGGACAAGGCAGACAATGCAATGCGCTTATAATTAGAGTGACAGTGGCTATGGTGAAGTTAAGAGTTATATAATTGCTGGGGTAAATCTATTGTTACTTTCTGTATACTGTGTACGTGTTATAGCTTGTACAGGCACTTAATGGCCTAAAACATATTTCTAAAATATTTACAAAACAAGTATAAAATCATCTCGGCCACATCTGTACGTTGTAAAGTTAGTAAACCAAACTAGATAGCATATGACTAGATAGCATATTCAATTAAAACATGACATTATTGGTTTTTTTTAGAAGTGTTGTTTTCCGGGACAAGTTCTGTAACGAATCCATGCATGCATGCTTCGCACGAACGCAACATTAATCACATTCTCTGCTCCTCTATTTAATGAAGTTAACTCGACTTGCCGATTGTGCCATTTGACCTCCCGGGTCATGCATATCTAGAGTAGCGCAGGGCAAGCTGAACAAGCTGTAATTTCATGAGAAACATATGCCGTTTGGTTTTAAGGAACAAATAGTCGTGAAAACTATTTGATTAGTTTGATAAAAAGGGAAAAGACTTTTAGGTATAATTGCAAGATAGATATTGCATTCTTTATACTTTTTTGTCTACATTTAAAGTTAGCAACAAATCCTGGCGATGTAATGATAATACTGAATTGGTTTAGTAATTTGAATTTCACGAGGCTTGAAATCATTCTTAATGTACTTCAATTTGTGAGTGATTTCGGAGTTAAGCTTCCGCTTGTCAGCAAACATCATGACGTGAAGGTTGGTCTGGGGGGGAAGCCTGAAGAGACGCAGATCTTGCAAATTTATTACTTTGAAAAACTTTGACAAACCCTAAAATATTGATTTGGCGAACAGGATTTAGAACATAACATCCTAATTTTCTGGCACAAATAAGAAACGATTATCTGCAGAACGAATTGTGGCGCATTAGACGACTGGGCACTCATGGTCAGCAAGCTTGTAATTGTCATAGCAAAGATGTACGACTAACAGGCATAAGTGCCATCGAATAAGAACATGACAGTTAAATAATTGTCTGTGGCAGATCGTATTACAATTTTCCAAAGCGACTGACATGTTTAAAGAACGATAAACGTAGGGCAAGCCCTATTTAGAACAGCATCGTACGAAGAAGAAACTACCGAAACTATAAACGTTGAGCTGGCCCAAGTCATCAGGTCATCATATAAGGAAGAAACCACGTAAGAGCGGTTGGCGAAGATAGAAGCAGAACAGAAAATGTCTTTAATACAAAGAACGTTTTCATATGTTACTGACCTTGTGATAGTCACAATATGACTGAGAAGCTGCCGATGTGAAATTAAATCTACTCACATACTCACTATACCGAAGGAGGACGCACGTTGTCACGGTCTTTGTACCAAGTTGCAACTTTTAAACTGACCAGGATCCCTTGCTACTGGGTTCGAATCTCAGATTGATCCTGATAATGGTTCCCGGTTTGTCAGCACCCTACCTGTACCAGAAGACTTCACAACAAATGGTCTTCTTGGCCTTCCCTTCAACAACTGTTGATATACAATCGAATTTGACTTCAAAGAGCGTCTTATGATGTCCTATTGTTCGAAAATGTTGTTTGATCATGGTTACAACATTCAGTACCTCAGTAAAGCATTCAAAATGTCTTATTATAAATGCAGGGACATTTCCTAAATCGACGCATCAGCGATAAACAGTATGTTCGGTGTCATTCCCTGTTTTAACTTCTGATAAACAAATGACTTGCCTTTGCATGTCCTACCCCACCTATGCTATTTAAAATCGTGTCGCAAGACATAACCGGATACACATTCGACTACATCTAGCGTGCATGTCAATGTTAATGTACATTATGCTTGTTTAAGTATGTAAAATATTGATCTGTGTGCCACGTGGTATGAAGGACACGCTTTGATCACGAGATCACCTATGATGAGCATTTGTTTTCATGTGGTGATGTGCAAGTTCCACAGTTATACATGCATATACATGTATTGTATTATTCAAACATTAATGTTCATATATAAAGAACCGTTAAATAGTTTCTGCTGTTAGTCGTGAGATGCTGTGGTCTTCGCGACCATACAAGTCTGGTACTGAGATGAAACTCAATATCTTATGAATATGACGATTTCTTTTTTTTTTGTTACCTCTTTGAAACTGAATATAAGAAATTGAAAATATGTTTGTTGTATACATCACACACCATTCTCTGTCTCTCATTTATTGTTTTGGCGCATATGTATCATAAACTCCTGGTAAATAATTAGAATCATCAACCAGAGACTGCATCAATCAGCGCATTTCATTGTAAAGAACCATCCATGTGGCTAATACCTCTGCGTCTGATTTCAGACCTGTGGCGTAGGTCTTAGTTAAGGGGCTCTTTGGTCACTACAATGGTAAATAAATGCACAATGTGCAAAACCAATTCCCAAGATTGTTACACAGATTTCAGCACGACCCCCTATGGGAGCTGCATTCGTGGCCTTACAAGCGCATGTAGGTGCCAGTGGAAGAGTTTTATTCCACGTTTCTGCCTGCGCCATTCCATTTGGAAGCCTTCTACTTTGGCATATCTATGCATGATATACATTGTTGGAAACCCGAGGAAACGCTTTTTCCAGTCCAGATTGAACGTGACGTTTTCCGTAAGTTGACTGAAGTCCAATTCTTCTTTGTTATAGCATTTTTTTAGCCAACCTCATGCAGTCATGATGTAAGGGCTACTACTCTTACACATCAACTAAGAAAATGCATTTCTATAGTGCGTTTGAAAGCCATTTAAAGCGTGTTTTAGACAATGTATAATATGCACATGTTTCACATTCAGTGATGGAGCTATATAAATATTAACGTGCGAACTGCAAAATATATGGGACGTTATATCGATTGGCGGAATTTAGATGAATCGGTACACCGGCTATACAGGCGCTAATATTAACATCTATAGTGCATTTCCAAGATCATTTATGTGTGGTTCTGGAAATATGTAATATGTTGTTGTGCTACATTAGATAGCTGAGCTATGCAGAAATGAATATGCTTGACAAAACTAAAATTACAATAGTTTGGAATGAAGCCATAACAGCAATACCTGTAGTCTTTATACATATTTTAGTGCATTTGGGAAGCCCTTGAAAATGCGATTCTGCCAAGGTATTATATGCATTCGAATCACATCTGATAGTCGGGCTATACCTTATGTACGGCGTTTGTGCTAATGACGGATCAAATCTGTGACCTGGTGCGCATGTTCCGTCGTACATGCGTCCGTATATATGGCCGCACTTGAGACATCCATCTATATCTATATGTACTTCCTCAGTACAAGGGCGGTGGGGTAGCCTAGTGGTTAAAGCTTTGGCTCGTCACGTCGAAGACCCGGGTTCGAATCCCAAAATGGGTACAATGTGCGAAGCCCATTTTTGGTGTCCCCCGCCGTGATGTTGCTGGAATATTGTTAAAAGCGACGTAAAAATAAACTCAGTCAGCCAGTCAGTCCTCAGTACAACTATGTATCTGTTTATTCTGAGACGTTGTAGGTAATTACAGGAGATTGAGTAGGTAATTATGGGAAGTACCACTAATCAGCAATATAACTGTCACTTAGCCTGGGCCACTTCCATTTGATAAGCAGCTACTTTGTGATTTTAACCTTGTCGCCCCACTGAAGCAAGCTAGTGCATAGAAGAGATTCTTGAGAGGCATTTAGAAGTTGGTGGGTGAATATATAAGACGAGTATATGGATTGCAACTTCTTCTTTATTGTGAAACACGACGTTTTGGGGCTACTTCTTGTCCCTTCTTCAGGTGATTAAAGACAAAGTATATATACCAGATTTACAAGAAGCTTGACATGTAAATGTATGTACAATTAATCACAGACGACCAATCAAAAAGCAGTTATAGAAAAAAACAATGATAATTGGGATACGGTAAAGCCAGTTGACACAAACAATGAGGATAAGGAGATGTGAACACAGCAGAGTGATGTACAGCTTATTAAGTGACAATAGAGGCGGGTGTGGTGCAGCTGCCTGTGTGTGTTTTTGTTTGCCAAATGTCATGTGTAGCTGCTCTTGTGTAAGAGTGAGTGAGTTAAAATTTAACGTCACCTCGGCAATATTTCAGCCATATAGTGACGGGGAAAAGTTTACCTACACATTAAGTATAAGTAGTTAAAGAACAAGTCATCGAAGGACTGTAAAATATCTAGAGTATCACTCTTGTGTAAGACAAGGTATCAATTTGAAAAAATGATTATCTGCCCTTGGTGAAAAATTCATTTCAACATTACTTCACAAGGGACAGGTAATTGATATTTGTTGTGAACATGTTAATCTCCATTTCCCATATTTTTTTCTGAAAATTATTTCATGCTCTGTCTGTTGCTGGAATGACAGTCGTTAAAACACCAACATTTACTTGATTGTTTGTTAAACAACTTTTCTCTCATGCCAATGTCTGAAATTAAGATGATTTCTTGTTTTTGCATGTATATATTTTTTTGCTATTTAATCAGTGAGATTCTGCAGCAAACAGTCTAAAGCAATGGGATCTCCTTTGGTCCTAAAATGTTAAAGATATGCATAATCTGAGGGGTTGGTAGGTCCAATTCATGCAGGTAATACATTCTTAATTATTGAACTTGCCTGTATTAGTGTACTACCATTACATCAAGTATTTGGACTAACTAGTTTATAGGCATTCGTGACCAACTCGTATTATTCCGGGACAAACCGAACAGCGACTCGTGCCCCTCTGAAAAGGATTTCATGTTGGCGCATGAACATCAGAACTACTTTAAACAAGAACGATAACTCTATTCCTGTTTGATTCCAATGTTTCTTAATATCACCGAACCAATCGTACATTGTATTGCATTGTTTTTACTTATTCATTTTAAAGAATTAAACCCCTTTGATACAACTAAAAGGAGAAAACATATTTGTTAAAGACATATTTTAATGTAATTATTACCAGCTGTTCATACATAGAGATTCAGAGTAACATATAAGAAATCTTATATTTCCAATTTAATAATCGCAAACGGCAATTGTTTTACTGAATATGTGAAAATAATTTTTTTCAGTTACATTAAATCCCAAAACAGATATTCAAAAATGACTTCAAATATTTCTCAAATTATACATTCGTGTAACGTTGCTGTCATACCCTTGGTGGAATTATAAATGAATTCGCTTAAGAAATATGAATGACCAAAAGAAATGTCAGACTAAAATATTCCCAGAGATGTGACATATAAGCCCAATGTTAAAGATTAAAGTTGATTAGTTACATACAGATATAATATTATTGTTTTGAAACTCGTAGCGATTTATAATTGCATATCCTAAAAATGTGTAAGCGCACGTACAATCTGTAAAACAAGCCCGCAAGAACGTCAGAAGTTCACTCAATTGGACCCATGAGAGGCGTTATGTCAACAAACGCATGTGCGTGTATTTGAATCTCTCACCGTCCAGGGCACTATTCCTACTAAAATCTACACGAGGCACAGCTCTGTTAGCTACGTTCTTTGTGCTTTCAATATGAAGATACATATTTTTCATGCTTTTCAAAAGCAAACACATAATGGCATAACCGATTTAATTAAAGCACGGCAGTCATTACGCTCGTTGTGGAGGTTACGGAAAGGGGCGTGTGGTGACGAATGGTTTATAGTTAGTGGCTGAAATGACGACATGATTCCTATGCGTTTAAAAGTTGATACAAATTGAGTGTCTTCTATTTTTGCATTATAAAATGCTATAATTTTCACATGACGTAGCTATTAAAAGGAAATACTATCACACATGCACTCTCAACTACACGTAAGTAGAGTGTATAACTCAAACATTAATAACAGAGTTTCATTATCTTTCAGCATGCTTGATGTACAAGTACAACCATGCTTGATTTACAATTACAACCATCTATTTAGAACTATATTTAAACAGATTCATAGATCTGTTGTCAGCGTCGGTAGAATTGCAAATTAAATATTCACCTCATACATATATATGCCTATGAAATACAGAACATAATGCATCAGTCGTATTGTATGTATCAATGTGAACGAACCATCATATGCATGATGCAGGTGTGTGGACTGTCGAAATCAACTTGAAGGGGCAATGTTTTGTTTCCAGACTGGAGAAGATTGCGATAAATGGGAGATAACTGTGTAAGTTGATTTTCAAATTATCTCCCCCTCGTCCATTAGTTTGTAGTCTTCCCGAAGCTGGAGAATAAGTTTAAGATGAACCTGTTTACTGTATTTGTACAGTATTTTGGTTGTTTTTATTTTTAAAGTCTCCCTGACGTGCACTAAATTGCCATTCAACGTGTCATAGTTGTATTGGTGATTTGTAACTCATTCATAATTTAATGATTCGTTAAAAATACATCATATTTGCTTCACCCATATTTTACGA
Source organism: Haliotis rubra (assembly GCF_003918875.1). NCBI lineage: Eukaryota > Metazoa > Mollusca > Gastropoda > Lepetellida > Haliotidae > Haliotis > Haliotis rubra. Next base: position 131,183 of record NW_025767723.1, read on the forward strand.
TCTCTGTCTTTATGAATTCTACAATTGTCGAGTTTTGTGTGCTAACATTTATCAGGACATATTCCTGGGGCAAGGGAGGTAACTGAGAACACCCAGAAGTGGATTTAATACTCAATTAACTCCCTTGCCTCGAAGATGCGTTGCTATTGTACAGTCTTTCTTCCTAAAAACTAACATCGATTATCAGCCAATAATAATATACCAGTGACAGGACCTTCCAATACAGATCAGATAGCAACATGCATGGTACCGCAACAAATGAATCTACAAAATCTAATAAAACATTTATACAATTAATCCGATTATGGATTACTATGGATTAAAGATAATAAACATTCCTATTTATCAATGTTTTTGTGACAAACCCTAATCATCAGGCCCTGGTGTAATACAAGTTTGTCAGTGTTAGTTAATGTCAGTCTGGTTGGTAGCGTATCACTAAGCGAATTATTTAAACATGTTTTCTAAGTAGTTACACAACACAACACTCTCCCAGATTATATTTGTTTAATAAATGAAATCTTTATTGGTAAACAGACAAACTACAGATTATATAAATACCACTCAGGTATAACAATTTGCAATTTGTGAATTAATATAAACACAATGCACGTATATGTACAGTGCATGAGTCTGTAACCTACAGCTGGAGCAAGAGGTGCCTGAGTTAAATGAATGCAGCGAATCACTATTTCAATACCACCACCCCCACCCCCAAACTTGATCAAATGTTATTGAAATTGAATTTATTGATTAGTTGAATCGTTTATTTTTCACAATGATGTTATTGACTAATTTATTACTACCTCTCCTATATAATTGTCACGTATGAATAATGGTTGTGAGTGACACGTAGCGTATAAAATGTATGCATTTAGTAGGACATTTAATAAAAACATTTTGGTACAGGTTGGTACAGCAAATAGAAAAGGATTCCTATGATGGTCAAGTCAGAATTTAGAGTTTCAAAAGATATTTCAACCGTTATTGAGACATGGAGGAAGACCTAGTTATTTTATACATTGACACTGGTAGTTTGACATTTTGTAATGATTTCAGGAAATTGTGAAAATACTGAAAGGCCAACTGAGCGAGTGAGTTAATATTTATTGTCACATCGGCAATATAATTTAAAACCTTGTTGACGAAGAACAGTAAAACTACTAGTGTACCACAGATATCCATTTAAAACTAGCAATTAAATCTAAAACATTTAAACTAGAAATAACAAGACCATGTAAAACAGGCTATAGATTGCCAACAACTGAAGGTAGATCACCATAATAGGGACCGTGGGGACTTTTGCTTCCTGCAAGGTCCCTGAAAGGTCAAATGAATATAAATGACCGTCATACAAAACATGTAAATAAATCATATATATTTGTATAAACTATGCCCAATTACTGTCGCTAATTCACAAGACATTTCAGTAACATACATATAGTATTTCCAGAAATTATTGAGATAGTTGTTTCGGCAGTTATCAAATACATGTATGTAAACTAGAGAAGTTTTACTAAAATGAATATGTTGAAATATGATTATCTTACAGTATACGTGTCATTTCATTACTGTGTGACACCTCCGTGCCCTGCAATACACGGCTGAATGCGCCTAGGTACATTATCGATCAAAGTTTGAAGGAAATTGTGTGACAGCGTATCCCAATATTCGAGCACTTCTTTCTTCATATCCTCAATCTTACGAAGTCCTTTTTGGTTTATTCTGTCCTTCATTAGTCCCCACACATTCTCAGTATAGGGTTAAGAGCTGGGCTGTACATAGCTGGGCCAGTCTAAAACCTGAACAGATTCGTCAGACAACCACTGTTTTGTGTAGCCCGCAGTGTGTTTGGGGTCGTTATCATGCTGGCAAATGCAATTATTTTTATTCAGTGTGCTGGTAATTGATATCCCACCCCACATGTGAAATTTTTTAGGTTTTGTAGATAGGTTTCACGGTATCTTTTGTCCAAAATTTCACATAGTTCGGAAAAGACTTGACAGAGCTTTCATCAGAAAACATTATCCCAATCTTGATGTTCGTGAGCCCTACACCAGTTTAAACGTCTTTCTTTTTGTGCACCTTTCATAAATGGTGAGGGAATTCCGCGCTTTTTCATCCAGTTAAGTCTTTGTAAGTCTTGTCTTAGGGTTTCATTGCATACCTGAGGACCTCCTCTATTAATCATCTCATTTCTGATATTATCCACGCTTTTCAGTTTTCCCCTACTCACAATCTGACCAAGTCTCCTGACTGAATATTCTTCAAAGTTCTGTATACTGTAGACAGAGGAATGCCATTTCTACCAGTTAACTCTTTTGCATGAGTCACACCCCTTTCAAAATCATCAAGAATCAGCTTTCTTTTCTCTTCTGCTGTCAAATCTGCCATGTCAACCATGACGCCGTCTGCTACTCCAGGGGAGATAACTCTTGGTGTAGTAAGTTTCATTCTTAAGCCTACAAGAGTTGCCTCCCATACTGAGTACATTACTTCATTATGTAACACCTATTTTAAAATTCTATCATCAGTATTATGAAACAAAGATTTTCTCAATAATTCCTGGGAAAACTCTAAGTATCGCCTGCATAGAAGTAAGTATTTGTTTTAGTAGATTAACAACAAGTATCATCTAGTAGATTCTGACATATGTTTAGACTGGTACTAATACGCTTTCATATCAGAGTAAGGCCAGCAGTGAAGACACGGCGAGCTTTAGTGTAGCATTCACTTACATATTCCAGACTCCATACAAAATCAACGCCTTTATCTAAAGAGTGTTTGCTTTAATACGCCAACACGAACTCAATGTTACATGCCACTACACAATCGACTTCGTTTAGACCCCAAACACCCCGTCTGTGTGTCTATGTCTGTCTGCCTGTCTGTCTGTCTGTCTGTCTCTCTCTCTCTCTCTCACCCACACCCACACCCCACCCACACCACACACACACACATGCCATTTAAGATCCCCTCCCCCCAAGACAAAAAACCCAAAAAAATCTCCATGCAAAATCAACGCCTATGTGTAATAGTCCAGGAGGAGGCAGCTGAAAAATTTCAAATCGTAGCCTCCCCAGTACTGATTTTGTTTGACACTATTTTCAGTTAGTATGATGTCTTGGGCTCATGAAAAGGCCTGTAATACTCTCAGATTGTGGTATCAGGTTTTTTTTACAGGCTATTATATGTGGTGGGGGTCTGGGGGCATTTTCGTCACATTTGGTTTGCTGCCCGACGACACCTCAAAGTTAATCATTAATAGTTTTACTACTATCAATCTGATCACTTTCATTTTGACTTTTGTGTACTGCTAAAGGATGTAGAAATTATTTGACATAATTATGTTTTGTAAAAAAATATCAAAATGGCCGCCATTATGGCCGCCATTTTGTTTTGTCGTGTTTTGCCTTCTCAGCACTTAAATCTACATAAAAATGAACACCGAATGTTTCCATTTACATCCAAAGTTGATGCTTTTGAAGTGTTTTGACACTTGTTTCACCTAGAAGGATGGCTTGGGCACAAAATAAGTCATTTTGTATGGTCATAGCATGGTAATTTAATGTTTTACAGCTTATTCTTTGAGACAGGGGTATTTTAGCATTTCTCAGACTTTTCATGGAAATGTGTCAGAGTGATTTATTTAATGGCAGTTAACATTATTTTTGTTAATAAAACAAGTTGTTTTTGTTTTCTCTTTACTGCTAGAGTGACGGCATATTATTAGGAATGTTTACATATTACCCAGAATTCAAAATGGCCGCCAAAATGGCCGCCATTGTAGTTTTTACTACATATACTTAGTGGAGGACTAAATTTGTACTGATATGAAATCCAAACAAATCATTTGGTGTCTAATGTTGAATACAGTATAGGAATAGAGCTACATTTCAATGATAAGGTCATTCAAAGCTTCACACTCCTAAAATATTTGATGAAATAACATTATCCAAAAGTGTTTGAAAACTATGCTTCATGGCCGATAACTACGTCTAAGCTTTGGTTGTAGGCATTCAAATTGTTCTATCAGATAACTCTTAATCACTTTTGATACATCCATAAGCTTGCAATTAACCCTCCTTTTCACTTTCTTTCATTTCATATGTTACTTCATGTCAGAATCGGACCTGTGAAGATCCGGGTTAGAATTGATCTTCAATAACCCATGCTTGTCGTAAGAGGCGACTAACGGGATCGGGTTGTCAGGCTCGCTGACTGGGTTGACACATGTCATCGTATCTCAATTGCACAGATTGATGTTCATGCTGTTGATCCCTGGGTTGTCTGGTCCAGACTCGATTATTTACAGACTGTCGCCATATAGCTCGAATATAACAGAGTGCGTAAAATTAAACTCACTCACTCACTCATGTCAGAATCGGAGTCATCTACTGGCAACAAGTCAAATATGTTCGGGCAACACTCATCTGCCATACAAATAGACATGTCTATGTGCACACTATATCATTCTTTCTGCTGGCATGCTGACTTTTTGCATTTACACGATTGCAGTTCAACCAATCCACGGGGAGCAGGATCTCTCGACATCAGAATAGCTGACCATCACAAATGCTTCAATCATGGTCAACTGGTGAAGGGATGTTCATGATTGGTTGCAGAGACTGTTTCCAAACATGGACTTGGTAGTTTACTCTTTCAATGTGATGTTTTAGACTGTTGGATGTTGGTGGGAGGTTTTCATTCAATATTTTGTGTCATCTACAGACATCACTGGATTATTTGGTACATGAATAGAACTCACAAACTGGCCACAAGATATAATGAGTGTTTCTTGAACATCCAAATTGTCATCCATTCGTTGTGTGAAGCTTCTCATCCCTGGGCTTTACATCCTTTTTGGATGTCAATGTCAACTGTGTCAATGTTTGTTGGTGATTTTCAGAGGACTTATGTAAGTCAATTCCCCATGTCGAACGTTCTACACGTTCTAAAATGGGACGGAGTAATAACGTACTTAAAATGAGATTGCCATACTAAGAACGGAATTGCCATACTACGAACGGAATCGCGGCGCTTCCACCTTTTACTGGGTATGTGTGAGGACGTAGTGCAGTCCGGCATCAATTGCAATACGTTTGTACACCGTTTCCACCTGGTCCATCCCGTTTGCAGAACTCTACTGAACTCTAGTTAGTCGCTATTCTAAGCAAATATGTTCAAAACAAAATGAATCGTTCTGAAGAAACTTGTAGTACACGGTTCTAACAGTTTGCAATTGGTTCTCATCACGTTCTACTCTGTTGTTAGTATGTTTATGTAGTTCTCATGCAGTTCTTACTATGTCAACTCTGTGTGCATTACGATATGACAAGGTAGGGTATATATACATGCGTTTTTAACATGGTCGTCATTTAGGATAGAGTTTCTATGAACAAGTTTGCAGCTATCAGAATATTGAATGCTGGTTTCCTGCAATTTTTATCGGAAGCAGAGCAGGAGTACAATGAGTTGGTAGAGCAATAAAGAAGGAAAACACAAGAACTTGTTGGGTGAGGAACTGGCTTAAACCTGAGAGGTGAATAGCTGTGGGACATTATCATCAACTGATGGAGGAGCGCCGCCTTGATGATCCTTCTACAACTTCTTGAGAATCACCCACCCATGTTTGATGAACTTCTTGAACGCATTGACCCCTTTATAAATTAGATGTTCACCCTTCTTCTTCCTTGGAGGCATGGTGATGTCAATGTTTCCACCTTGAAACTGAGAACGGAATAAGAATGGGCAGGGTATTTGTATAAATCGAACCAGGTAGTGATTGCTATTACGATTGCACACACTAGAAACGGAGTGAGAAAGTAGTGAGAATGGGAAGAAGTGCCTGAAAATGAGTTGGTTTAGAAGAATGAGTTAGAACGGGGTTGTGCGCATTAAGAACGAGATAGGTTTAGTTCAGAAGGGATATAAAGTGACTATGGACAGGATTGTACTGCTTAAAAAAGTTGTCCACACGGGGTGAACGGGCAATTTTACCCACTCTAAACGTAACACCAACTGTCTGAGGACAGGGTAAAGACGAGACAGACGTACTGAGAACTGTTTATGATCAAACTAGCATTGTAATTTATACAAAAGTTACACGTTCTATCCCGTTCGAGGTCACTTTACAGTTATTGGTTAGACAGGGCTGGACGTCCTAAGAACTACATTGGTGTGACTCAGGCTTTACCAAGAGGTAGCATGGCTGGACAAACAAAACACCATCGTTCGTTCATACATGCTACAAGACTAGACTTGTTGACAGGACTGCTGATGTATTTTTCCCCATTGTCTTGGCAGTGGATTGTTTTGGCCAACAATCTTGACTTCTAGCGCCGTTGGCGATCCTCTTTTGATTTGCCTCCCTGCTTTGATTTACTCTTGTCTGGCATACCTGTCCCAAACAACATCAACTCTAATGCAGTCTGTTCGATTCAGAATTGAAGTGAAGTTGTCTCAATGCATATCAGCCAAGTGTCCAAATGTGGAAGCAGCTCCCTTTCTGAACATTTGCAATTTTGCCATTCCATCAACTATATGAACTGGCAACATTCTCTCTTCTGCTAGTATAAGCAGCGAAGGACCAAAAGTTCATTTAACAAACCGCTTTTGATGTTCTTTCTTAATGTTCCATCTGAATGGGCCATTGTAAAATGAACACTAGAAATGTCCATGTTCACATCAAGGTTGATGACAAATCCATTCAATCTTCCAAATGAATGATGCCTGCATCTTGTGAACATTGGAAGTGGAGTGGTTGTCCCAAAGGATATGATTCACAGCCTCTTGCATGTTAAACAGATTGGGGCAGAGCAAAGGGTTAACTTCATAAGTAGTCGATTGAACTCTTCCAGGACAAACTTGTGGTCACCTTTACATCGACTGAACCTGGAAAACCTTTCTACATTGATTCCCAAAAAGGATGTAAAGCCCAGGGATGAGAAGTTTCACACAGCAAATAGATGACAATTTGGATGTTCAAGAAACACTCATTATATCTTGTGGCCAGTTTGTGAGTTCTATTCATGTACCAAATAATCCAGAGATGTCTGTAGATGACACAAGATATTGAATGAAAACCTCCCACCAACATCCAACAGTCTAAAACATCACATTGAAAGAGTAAACTACCAAGTCCATGTTTGGAAACAGTCTCTGCAACCAATCATGAACATCCCTTCACCAGTTGACCATGGTTGGAGCATTTGTGATGGTCAGCTTATCCTATTCTGATGTCGAGAGATCCTGCTCCCCGTGGATTGGTTGAACTGCAATCGTGTAAATGCAAAAAGTCAGCATGCCAGCAGAAAGAATGATATAGTGTGCACATAGGCATGTCTTTTTGTATGGCAGATGATTGTTGCCCGAACACATTTGACTTGTTGCCAGTAGATGACTCCGATTCTGACATGAGTGAGTGAGTGAGTTTAGTTTTACACTGCATTCAGCAATATTCCATCTATATGGCGGCAGTCTGTAAATAATCGAGTCTGAACCAGACAATCCAGGGATCAACAGCATGAACATCAATCTGTGCAATTGAGATACGATGACATGTGTCAACCCAGTCAGCGAGCCTGACAACGTTACCAGATCCCGTTAGTTGCCTCTTACGACAAGCATGGGTTATTGAAGATCAATTCTAACCCGGATCTCTGCAGGTCCGATTGTGACATGAAGTAACATATGAAATGAAAGAAAGTGAAAAGGAGGGTTAATTGCAAGCTTATGGATGTATCAAAAGTGATTAAGAGTTATCTGATAGAACAATTTGAATGCCTACAACCAAAGCTTAGACGTAGTTATCGGCCATGAAGCATAGTTTTCAAACACTTTTGGATAATGTTATTTCATCAAATATTTTAGGAGTGTGAAGCTTTGAATGACCTTATCATTGAAATGTAGCTCTATTCCTATACTGTATTCAACATTAGACACCAAATGATTTGTTTGGATTTCATATCAGTACAAATTTAGTCCTCCACTAAGTATATGTAGTAAAAACTACAATGGCGGCCATTTTGGCGGCCATTTTGAATTCTGGGTAATATATAAAAATCCCTAATAATATGCCGTCACTCTAGAAGTAAAGAGAAAACAAAAACAACTTGTTTTATTAACAAAAATAATGTTAACTGCCATTAAATAAATCACATTTCCATGAAAAGTCTGAGAAATGCTAAAATACCCCTGTCTCAAAGAATAAGCTGTAAAACATTAAATTACCATGCTATGACCATACAAAATGACTTATTTTGTGCCCAAGCCATCCTTCTAGGTGAAACAAGTGTCAAAACACTTCAAAAGTATCAACTTTGGATGTAAATGGAAACATTCGGTGTTCATTTTTATGTAGATTTAAGTGCTGAGAAGGCAAAACACGACAAAACAAAATGGCGGCCATAATGGCGGCCATTTTGATATTTTTTTACAAAACAAAATTATGTTAAATAATTTCTACATCCTTTAGCAGTACACAAAAGTCAAAATGAAAGTGATCAGATTGATAGTAGTAAAACTATTAATGATTAACTTTGAGGTGTCGTCGGGCAGCAAACCAAATGTGACGAAAATGCCCCAGACCCCCACCACATATAATAGCCTGTAAAAAACTGATACCACAATCTGAGAGTATTACAGGCCTTTCATGAGCCCAAGACATCATACTAACTGAAAATAGTGTCAAACAAAATCAGTACTGGGAGGCTACGAAATCCTATTTCTAGGCCCCTTTTGAGATTCTCCTCCTGACTATAAAGAGTGTTTGTTTTATTGAACGAACACGAACGCAACACAAAAAACAACAACAACTAACAATAAAAACTAAACCCCTGAACAACAACCAAGCACCACAGCCCGTCTCCCCCCTTCCTCCACCCCCACTCCCCTTACATGTTTTACTAAGAGCCCTTTGCTATTTTGGAATTTAAAACAATGAATTGGCTTCCTGTTTCCATGGCAACATAACATGTTTGACTGTTCACAAAGTGGTGTGTGTCTCGAAAGAGTACCAGGATAGATAGATAGATATTCTTTATTTCTCCCAGTGAGTGAAGATACAATGTGATATGATATATTTACATGCAGATCAGAAACAGGGGAATACAGATAGTTACAAACAATTTACAAAGAAATGTTTCCAGTTGTTAACAGTTGTACATACATTAGTCATACATTCAAGCCATACATTATCATCAAGGAATAGACAATATTCCGTTGGAAGTCCTCCGAGTAAGAAACATAGAATCAATTCTTCATCATTGTTCCAAAGGCTAGAAAACGTATTTACATCTACTATGTCAATAATTGATTCGATAAGAAGATCTCTCTGACGGCTTGTCAGCTCGCAGTACATAAAAACATGTTTGACAATATCGTAGGCAAATGTGCCACATACATTGTATACACTCTTTTGATTGGATACGCAGAGTACTAATTTGCACCAAGTTAGCAATACAGTGAAATAGATCAGGTCGTAGGATCGACATTTGCCATAATCTATGTATATTCTGGTCTCGCACTGAATAGTATCTATGTTGATTTTCCCTTGACGTTAACTCTTTACATATATGGATATTTGCAGCATCATGAATTGTTTTCGTAACATGGACATTCCATTGTGCTTTATTAGGAAAGCTGGCAGACACAATGTATGTATTTACATAATCTGTCAGGTCGTATTTATATGTTAATAGTAGCATATGGTAGATAGGGGATTTTGTACTTTTAGCTTCTCTTTCATAACATGAGTCAAGTAAGAATTGACTAAGTTTAAAGTTTAAGACATTCTTGAATACAAAGTTTAAATTACCTCTACATAATTTTCCAAGGAACATAAGACAACGTTTTTCTATGTATGCTTGGACTGATAGTAAATTTAAACAGTCTCGTGCGACAACTGTCGAAGAACATTTAGAGAGCCCCTGGATTTTTTTACAGAAGAAAGATTGTGCTCTTTCAAGTATTTCATACTCTTTAGATGTTAGTTTACACCATAATTCACAAGCAAACAGGGCACATGGTAACATAACTCTGTTCCAGACTCCACAGGCAGACACGGGGTTTAGACCACCAAAGAACAAACCATTGCAGCGATTTGTGTTGACTAACATTCTAAGTTTATCACATGATTTTTGAGTACGCACTAAAGTTGAAGATGCAGTGGTTATGTACAAGCCAGCATACACAACAAGACCTTTTTGAGTTACAATCTTCTCCCCAATGTAAAATGATGGACATGTATGTTTTTGGGTATTACCAAACAATAAGAATACACGTTTGTCGGCATTATATTTAAGATGTTATTTACAAGAGTACTCAAAAAAAACACATTTAGTGCACACTGTATGGCTCCACTCACAATAGTTGTGTCATCTGCTAATAAGATACCTGGCACATTACCCCATGGAAGACTTAAACCGTGTTGTAATGATTCTAGTGCGTATAATAGGTCATTAATATACAATGAAAATAACCAAGCTGACAAAACACAGCCTTGACCAACACCTTGTTTTACAGGAAATGGAGAAGATGCAACTCCCCCTATTTTAACACAAGACTGCATTGAAGTATATTTAATACGAAAGATACGCCACAGTTTACCATTTATACCCAAGTGATGGAGTTTATAAAATAATCCATTGAGCCATATTCTATCAAAGGCCTTCTCGTTGTCTAGAAAGACACAATACACTGGTGAGCTTCTTTCCCTGTAATAAGCTATACTTTCTAACAGTGTCAATGCAGCTGTTTCAGCGCCAGCCCCTTTACGGAATCCAAATTTATATTTGTGCGGGAAAGGCTTACTGTGACAACACCAATTTTCTATTCTTTCTAAGATGACTCTTTCGAATAATTTGCTGAGAATTGGAGTTAAAGTTATTCCCCGGTAATTTGAAGGGTCGCATGTGCTTTTACCTTTCCCTTTGTGAATGGGGAGTATGGTACCAACATTAAAACCACAAGGTAGATATTCATAATGAACAATAGCATTGTAAAGTGCTACTAGGTGATTAATAACAGATCTACCGGCGTACTTTAAGTGTTCATTAACAATACCATCAGGTCCAGGTGATTTGCCGTTCTTAAGTCGCCGAATAGTGCATAACAGTTCATCAAACGTAAAAGGACACTGAAGCAGTGTAGAAGCATCATCACAGTCATCATGAGTATTCTCAAGTTGAGATACAAAGTTATTTACATAATCAGTAAAATCTGAATTAAAATTAACATCTGTACATGGTAGAGATAGGTCTCTGAAATATTTAGCAAATAGGTCACATATACCTTCCTGAGTATTACAAGATGTGTTTTCGTAGGTGAGAACTTGAGTGTATTCTTTTTTACGTTTGTATATTTTGGTAGCTTTAAAGTACTCTTGTATACCTAGTTCAGAAGCCGCATAAATTCTTTTGAATTTAAAATCATCCTCATGTTTCTTTGATTGACGATGTCGTTTTCGGAAAATACGTTTTGCGTCTTTATATGCAATGTAGTAACTATTCTCTTTATCGTAGATTTTACCATTACGGATCCATTCACTGCGACAATTTCTCATTGTATTATGTAGATCTTTCAAATTAACTTTTTTCCAATATGGTTTCAAGTTTGCCTGGTAACGAGAGGAAGGGATGATATCCCACCCCACATGTGAAATTTTTGGGCTTTTGTAGATAGGTTTCACGGTATCTTTTGTCCAAATTTTCACATAGATCGGAGAAGACTTGACAGAGCTTTCATCAGAAAACATTATCCCAATCTTGATGTTCGTGACTGTTCACAAAGTGGTGTGTGTCTCGAAAGAGTACCAGGTATTCTTTCCTGAAACTATACACAAACCCGTTAAATTAATTTTAGTTTAGTCTCTAGCCACTCGTAAGGGGTGACTGCCAGGATTGGATGGTCAGTTGTGCTGACTTGGTTAATGCATGTCATCGTATCACAGTTGCATAGATCGATTATCATGATCTCAATCACTGGATTGTCGATCAGACTCGATCATTTACAGACCGCCATCATATAGATGGAAAAGTGCGCGGCGTTAACAAGACAACAAACTATTTATTCATAGAGTATGCTCTTTGTGATTTTACATTTTATTGTTCAAATATGTTGTCTGATTTTTTACATGCTATGTGCTGTGTAATACTGCTCTATAGTATGTTGACGGGTGACTCACTTTTAATGATTTTATTCTGTATGTGGTTATTTTATATGAAGTGAGACTTTATTAATTAGTCTGTCTGTCTGTCTGTCTGTCTGTCTGTCTGTCTGTTTGTATGTAAGCTCTATATATTCTCAGACTTTCTGACTGAGTTTGGTTTTACGCCGCTTTTAGCAATATTCCAGCAACATCACTGCGGGGGACAACCAGGAACGGATATATATTCTCAGTGGGTATATAGTACAATATATTCATAGAAATAAAAGGAGTTACATATATGTGCCTTTTTTGAGCAAGTATTTTTAATTTTCATATTCGCAACAACGGTCTTGAGAATTATGAAGGCATTCAGTATGTATGAGCACATCAAATACTTTCTTAGCGGTCTATGCTCATAATTCATGAACTTTGCAATTTGCATTTTGTGTCTGCATGTATTAATGCTACATTTTGTTGAAAGATACCCGATGTAACTTAATACGAACACAATGTGGTTATCAGCCATACTTGCGTCAATGTGCTTGAGCTTCGGCCACTTGATGTATAACATGAAGCAAATGGCAGTCATCACACCATGAGGAGAATCGAAACCAAGTTTGGGCGTGACCATAACATGATTTAGCCACAAAGCTCCCGATGTCGGGAGAGTGGATTTGGGCATGCCGATAGGTTGCAATCGTGTATATTTGTACATTGAAATGTCATTTTCATTGTTACCATTTATAGCACACATATGTTCCATGTAATCCATTAATTGCCTTCTGAAAACGCACGATCAGTCTTGGTCAGCGGAATGCTAGTATCCATGTAACGTTTCGCATGCTTCATGTTTTACATGTGATGTGATGTGAGGTGAGGTGAGGTGAGGTGAGGTGAAAGTGGGTTTTACGACATGCTTGAGAATATTTCGCTCATATGACGACGTACATGCGTGTGTATGTGTATGTGCGGCTGCTTGTACTAGCCCAGACTGAAGCTGGTTTTATAGTGCTAGCCCACTGAGATACCATATGCTACCTTTAAAGATGAATATCATCCTAAATTGTATTTATTTAGCCACATGCCTCGCTCTTATAGACGTGCTTTAGCACTTTTTAGATGTGGTATTGCTCCTCTAAGAGTTGAAACTGGACGTTATAATTGTACTCCTCTAAAGGAAAGAACGTGTTTTTACTGTAATGATTTTATTGAAGATGAATGTCATGTTTTACTGCACTGTCCACTTTATTCTTTTGAAAGAGGTGTCCTTTTTAGTAAATGTGAGCAGCTTATTGTGAGTTTTTTGTCTTTTAGCGACTTTGATAAGATCCGATTTTATATGATATAATCTCTCATAAGTCTGTAAAGATTGCCTCAACGTTTTATTATTCCCTTCTATGTACATATGTATGATGTTGAGGTGAGACTCAAATATATTATCTGTCTGTCTACCATGCCGCAGTGAAGCATGAATACCCCTCTCAGACACATTATACTGACTCCGAGCCGACCAGTCCTTGTTGTACCCAATAATGCCGAGCGCCAGGCAGGGACCAACAAGTACCATATTTGAGCGTCTTTTGGTATGACGCGGTCGGGGATCAAACCCGCGACCTTCCGCTCTCCGGGCGGACGCTCTAACCACTACACCACGGAGGCGGTTTGTTTTACATGTCATCATTTTGATTCAACATATTTGGAATATCAAATGTATGAATAACATTAAACGATTAGGATTACTCCATAACACTAAAAAAAAAATAACATTTATGTTCTAACCTAATGATTCCTTGAAACGTTTTCAGTATATTAGAGACCGATTCCTAGGAGCTACCACAGAGAAGAGTGGAACGCCATCTGAAAGGTTCTTCGTATTTATCACGATATATGTTCATTTGTATTAAACAGGAAAACTGCAGAGTCCTCCCTTTAAAATGCTGGAATAGCAGTAATACGCAAAAAGAGAAGAATATGCAAAAATATAGGATATGTTTATTATTTCTCCAAGATATTTAATTTTACATGCTTTATAATTGATTTGATTTCCGATTTATACTGTTTATCTCCTATGCAGAATAATCCACATTGTCAGAAACAAGGCCATAAATGCAAACGTTTTGTGATTGCCAAGTTATATACTGAAACATTTAATATAAAACTATTAGGTGTTATTCAACAGGTTTTATGAGTTATTACATGTTTTATGAATTACTACGTGTTGTTTTACGAGTTACTAGTGGCTCCTTCTAAGGAAACTTCGACACTCACCAACACATGTACTCGAACATAATTTTTGCTTAAGTCCAAACAGAGAACTGCTCCAGACAACGTCCCAAATAAAAATCTTTTGAAAGCTTTACCCTGACCTTCTATGTCGTATTCCTGATCAAACAACGTTAAAGCAACGTGTCGTAAGACACTTTTTTGAAATGTTAGTAGAAAAGAGGAAGAGCATGGTCGATTGCACCCAAAGTGTAAACGGTAGACGCCTCGATTTACCAGTGGAAAGTTGACTATTTGGAGGCTAAAGTGATCCTTTTGGGCATACAGTCAGGATTAGTCGGCTGCACTTGGACATATACTTTACTGGACATTGTACACTATTGAGCACGAGTAAACGACTATCTCCTTCCTTATTGTTATTCTAGAGAGGGCGTTGGGGTAGCCTAGTGGTTAAAGCGTTCGCTGGTCACGCTGAAGACCCGGGTTTGAATCCCCACATGGGTACAAAGTATGGGTACAATGCGTGAGGCCTATTTCTGGTGTCCCCCGCCGTGATATTGCTGGAATGTTGCTAAAAGCGGCGTAAAACCATACTCACGCATTCTAGACTCTTCAGTTAATTAAACAGAGAGCATAACCGCCAGTGAATAAAACCAATCTCGATGAACAGTAGTAAATTACATTACATCAATATTTTGCAACATCATAGTCTTGCAATGGATTGAAGACTATGCGAACTGGACAATAAATTGTAAATGAAAAGGAAACAATAAAAATGTTAAGTGTGCCACGACACTGTAGTTCACCTGGATGTTTAGTCAGTTTAAAATGTCCACAGAGAGAATGTCACAATTTGTTTTGCAGCATTGCTGTTAAAATGTTTCCTGCAGAAAACTGAGGAAAACAGTTTGACCAATTATGACACTAACAAATGTTACCAAATCTTGCAGAAAACTAATCTATTTTCAACAGTTTCAATGCAGAAGAGTAAAGTACCCTTCTCTCAAAGTTTTTGTATCTTCTTAGGAGAATACTGTTTTAAATTTCAAATATATTCCAAAAACACGTGATGTCACTATAAGAAGAAATATGTACGCCCAAGTTCAGCATTGTCAGGAATTATGTCAACAGAGTCAAACATGCAGTATGAGAGCAGTACAGTACAATTGGTTTTCAACACAGCTAAGTATTAGCAAAGGTCAAAATGATAAGTATCACACACTAATTATATTATATGCAATATATTATATTTATACCAAGCCGGCGAAGGAGGACGACCCAACTCATTGGGCTTTTCAGGCCAGGTGAGGTAAAATGTCAGTATGGATGAAGATGTATAAATGTTATTTGTGAATGATTCAAACAATCATTTTCTGTGTTGATAGAATAATGCTATACCTAAAATGTCCCTAGTCTCTTTTTTGAGTGTAGAACAGCATGTTCTGTATCTTCTCTACCTTGATGATTATACCAGTTATTAGTTTAGTAATCAGAAACGAAATACTTAAATGCGAATTGGGCATCGCAATCGGCACTAGAGAACTACAAATGAAATACCCCCTGGACGAAACCACGTCACAATCCGTTCTTCTCATTCTCTTAGCGAAGCAAGAATAATAATGATGATAACATCATCTGCATAAAGAGTGAATTTTACAACAAGTCACCTAAAAGAAAAGTCCTCATTCCAGGTATAAGTGTCTTGGTGTTAATAAAAAATCAATCGGGGATGGGTGAGTGAGTGAGTTTTACGCCGCACTCAGCAATATTCCAGCTATATGGCAGCGGTCGGTAAATAATCAAGTCTGGACCAGACAATCCAGTGATCAACAGCATGAGCATCGATCTACGCAATTGGGAACCGATGACATGTGTCAACCAAGTCAGCGAGACTGACCACCCGATCCCGTTAGTTGCCTCTTACGACAAGCATAGTCGCCTTTTGTGGCAAGCATGGGTTGCTGAAGACCTATTCTACCCCGGATCTTCACGGGTCAGGGGATGGGGCTTTCGTCTTCCCTGAAGTGAGCTCTCGCCAATGTTAACATTAATTATGGGTTTTAAAGCGGACGTCTTAACCTTTAAACGTATCATCATAACCTAGCAACATCATCTCCCACTATTATATGGAACTGGCTAGTGCTGGTATTGGCATACAACCTGCGATACGATACATCACGATACTAACATTTTAGTCACGACTATATAGTGCCAAAGTATTGTGCATTGAAGCCACCGATATAAGGATGGCAATACTATACGTATCACGATATTAAAATATAATTCAAACACACGAACTATAAAATACCTTAAGATCAAAACAAAAACAATATTTAAATGAACGAAACTTTAATTTGAAAAAGTCACATCAGGCAAGTACAAAATAAATAAATGAGTGAGTGAGTTAGTTAATATTTTAAGTCACATCGGCAATACTTCAGCCATATCGTGACTAAAAACAATTTCATAATAAATAGAGGTAAATTATAAAACCCTGTCAACGAAGGACAGTAAAATAACTAGTTTATCATAGATTTCACAAAATAAAAAACCCCATAATACTGTTATGAATACAAAACAGATCAAAAACATCTTTAATATGTGCATGTTGCTGGATGTTGGATGCTGTCAATGAAATTTGTGCTGATTTTGAAAACGGTATATCTTGACAGATATCGGCATTCGGCAATATTCAAAGTGAAACATCGATGTATCGAGGCCCATTTGACGTATCGTATCGGGATATACGACAATGTAAAACTTTGAATCGATTTACGATTCGGCGGCCCATGGGTCGATGCATCGATGCATATCGATGAATCGTCACACAACTAGTACGAACCCGACGGACGACGTTTGAGCTTCTTCCACTCACGCATGCAAACCATTAGTGTTATGTATATGGTTATTTATATAAACGCAAGGTGAGCTTCACATGATATAAATTTCTATCATGAACCGATGAGAAAAGTGTTATGATTTTGAACAATCTCTTTAACAATTTATGAAAACGCTCAACGATTTTTGAAATCTGCACATTATAAAACGCTGCAACGATCCTTTCTTTTACATAAATGTCTTTCAGGTAGCGTACGTCATTTAAATGTACCATTACACCTCAATCCCGACATCGACGACATTAAGAAAAGTTTTCTTGCACGTCTGGAGATCCTTGCTCGACCATCAGCTGTCCATTTGAGATCTGGACTCATTTGTGAACAGTGTACTGTCCTAGTTTTGTCTTCTGGACCGCAGATACTGTCTGTACCAAGTTAGGGTGAGTGAGTGAGTTAAGATTTTAAGTCACAACGGCAATATTTCAGACATATCGTGACTAAAACTAGTTCTAAATTCATGAGAAATATGTACCAAGTTAGGCGTCCTGACAGTGACCTTGAAGCAATATTGAAGCAATATTGGCGATGTTGTCGCCGGGTGTTGTACTCATTCACCAACAAATTGATCTCAACCCCGAATTTGTCTGAGCAGTTACTCTTACTATTTGATATCCATACCGTAGATGCACCAACCGTATATGGTCGTCTTCTTGACGTGACGTAATGATGGAAGAACATAGCTGCCAGACCACTCACAAAAGCCAAAATATGAAAGTACTTTCATCTACTTCTACTTTTTGAGTTGTTTTGCTATCTAAAGTGGGTTCATTCCAAATTAAAGCCCTGCTATTCACCAAAACATACATGTTGACTCATTATTTCTGGCCTCATGCAATCTTTGAAAGCGGTTTTGCGGAGCTGAATTCAGGTGGAATCTAGTGTTCAGCAAATACCATAGTAATAGTAGTAATAATCTGTACGGTTTGCTGTTAGGATATATGTTTTTTGTCTGTGCAACTGAGAATCAAATTCATCAAATACATAATTAAGAGCAAGATATGAACTCCAGAAGGTTAAGCATGTTAATTTGTTGTTTCAGCTTGTTGTGAATTAGCTGGACGACTTGCTTTTCCTGGCGACTCCCTTGGTCCAACTAGGGACTCCGTTGGTCCAACTGGGGACCCCGTTGGTCCAACTAGGGACAAGACAACTGGAAGAAGAAACACTGCATGCAGCATACCCAACAACGTAACCGTGAGCATAATGTTGAAGAAGGATTTGAAGATGTAGGACTCGGAAAAGACCAGGACGATGACGCCAAGGAAAGAGGAGATGGCGCCATTTAGTATGGGACCTGAAGCATGAACAATAGAATATTTGGCTTTTTCACGACGAGTGCTGCCTTCCCCAAGCATGAAGGCTGAGCAGACGTGGACGCTGAAGTCAACAGAGAAACCAACAGACATGATGAGATGGATCATAGTGACTGAGCTGAGACTAAGATCCCAGAAATACAGGAAGCCGAATATTCCGACCAGTATGGACACAATGTTGAAAACAACTAGTGTTATCATGAGTGGGTGTGGCATGAAGATACACGTGACCACAGTCATCGCGACAAGGGCTACCCCAACAGTCTGGAGAGTGCTGGGTAGAATAGCGACGTACTGCTCAAAGAAGATGAAGGCAGGGTAATAAGTGTAAACTGATAGGGGAGAGCCATCTGCCAGATCTCGCATCCGAGTCATCACCCGAGCCTGCTTATTAGAATCCTTGATGTCATCAGAGAACAGGTAACAGCGACTAGCAATAATATGTTCACCGATATCGTCAAAAGCCACGTCGCTTTTGAATGCTGGTGTTTCATTTAGAAAGTCTTGCGCCCCTGATACAAACTCTATCAAACTCGTGTCGTCAAAATAGGAAGAATTCATGTAATTCGTCAACCAACATATTGGAGACTTTGAACTTACTTCACTGTCTGATTGTGCTTCTGCAAGCAGTTTGTTAATTTGTGTTATTGTGTCTTTGTTCAAATAGTTGGTTGTGTCTTCAAATATGAAAGGAATTGGGAAAGTATTGGGAAAGTAGGTGTCTTTGATATCTGTGTATGAGTAGAAATGAGAGGATGGTGAAACCAGGTTCTTTAGATCAAGACCTTGCTTTAGGTTGACAAGACCATATATGGATACACCAAGGTATGATAAAAACACAACTACGACTGTTATTTTACCAGCAACATGAAGGAGTATGACTGGGAGTATTTTTCTTGGACCAGTCTCGCATATACGTTCATCTTGCTCTCTTTCTTTAGGACGTCTTCCTCCACAACTATACACGTAGAGACAATTTTTGTTCTCTTCTCTGTAGTCCAACCGACTTTTCACTCTGAGGCAGGTCACACAGTGTCGGCTATCGTCTACTCGGCTGCCGTGAAGACTCAGACAAGGTGCAAAGAAGAAGCACTGGTACAGGTAGGAGAATATGACGGCCACCCCTGGGGAAACAGATGTTGGAACATTTGCAGAACGATACACAATCTATTAAACTACATAATCTAATAGAAAGAGGAATAAGGATTCCTCCATTCATTTTAGTATGTAATCTCATATGTGACACGATGAGAATAACAACAACCCTCTTACTATGAATGCAAATTCCCTCCCCATCGACTAATAATAAAGTATTTATAGTGGGGAACTCGAATATATCAGATTAAGATTACATTCACGGGACTCCATACCTGTATAAACACAGAAGTTCCGGACGCTGATGAAGACGGAGGATGTTCCAGTTATGAAGGCAAGAAGGTCCGTCAGTGACGTTATGGTGATACCCATGCCAGCTGAAGCAAACGTCATCCCAATTCTGTTTGCCACAGATTCGTCTTGATGAGGGTAGGTGTCCGCCCAACTTGACATCAACAGAAACATGTCGTCCACACCAATACCTGTTATAAAATATAAGTTTTAAAACCTCATCTAACAACACTTTCATGATAAGAGTGGTCTGTCCACACCAATACCTGTTATAAAATATAAGTTTTAAAACCTCATCTAACAACACTTTCATGATAAGAGTGGTCTGTCCACACCAATACCTGTTATAAAATATAAGTTTTAAAACCTCATCTAACAACACTTTCATGATAAGAGTGGTCTGTTATTTTATTTTACTTTGTGAACACAAGAAGCGTTATACGTGTATTGTGAAATATGCAGATACCTAGGACAAGAAATGGCATCGTCCCAACAATGTTGACAAACTTCATTCCACACAGGCTAACAAGACCAAAGGAAGATGCTATCCCCATTCCAGCCGCTAGAACACCTGCCCAGGAAACCCACGTCCTCGATGACACCATGTCACCACCAACGATTACTGTTGCATAAGTGATCATCAACGTGAACGTTATTGAGAAGTAAGTGATGTCCCCTCCAGTGTTGGCATTCAGTTCCTTGTTTAGAGACTGTGATGTAGCATAGCTCATGGTAACGTTTTCAGGTTTCAAAGTTGACATTACTTTGATGAATTCATCTTCCCAGGCAATCGCTGCAGCACGAAGGATGACCGAGTCCTGCCTCAGGTGGAAGGTTACTTTCAGGTACCCTGCTGAAACTAATTTACCGTCCTTTGCGTTGACATTTCCTAAGACTGAAGACAAATCTATATTGTTGAATACTGGATACGTTACACCAACAGTAATAGAACCATTGAAAGTATCACCAGATCTGTAGCAACTTCCATCTCGTCTAGCACATACATCAGAGTAGGAATACTGAATATTGTTGAGCGTAACAGTTATATTCTTGATGTGATCAATATAGAATTGTATTGTTGACAGTGAATCCTCATCAACAACATTTACAGTTGAAAATATGACATCCCCGTATAGGTCGGACTTTGTCAATGAGCGAGGGAAGAAGTTGCTGCCAGAGTCGTCTTCAAATACTGCCCGAATCTTCTCTCTGTCCTTGGAGGCCTGACTACCCACTGGAGTATACAGAGTTTCTGTGTCCGACTCCGACGTCAGTTTCAACATCCCACAGCTCAGACCAGCAGTCACGATTAATGACAACGCGATGAGCTTGATAGGATGGGAACCAATCAGGATTCCAAGATTTCTGAATCGGTCCGTGAACCATTTCGAGACCCGCACATGGCAAGCTATGTTTTTGTTTGAACCTCCTTCTTGTTCGCCTGTAATTGAAAAGTACAATATGTGTTTATCATTAATAAATAATAAAAAATAAATACTGAATAAAGTCAGTGAAAGCAGGGTGTATTTCAAACGTTTTTGAATACCCTTTTCGCGAAAACCTATCTGATTTTAGTGATCCATTACACCGCTAGTCCATCTTTTACACCAAATAACGGCCGTTTCGACAGATAACCGAGAACGGTTATTCTCTTGCAATGGGTTTATTATTTGAGTTATTTCAGGTTTTGAATCGTTTAGGTTTTATCCATAGAATAAAGTGAGTTAAGGGTTTATCTGTAAGCTATATATCGAAGAGAAAGTGAGATATGTTTTGGGGTGTTTTTTTAAAAATAATTTCAACAAGAAATGTAAAACGGTCTAGATACATAAGAGATGATATTTTGGATTGTTAATGTAAACACCTCAAGGGCACTTCGTTTTTTCAATTCAAAAACTATGCAAAACATAGTCCATATTTAGAGACAGCTTCACTTACCCATAGCCATGTTGTGTCTTGAAGAGGTTGATAGATTATGTCCCCTTCAATGAAAGTATGTTGAGGGATTCTGAAGAAAGATATGTATCAATATGTAACTGCCCTATCACTTAATACTTATCTCTCGTGAAATAGATAGTTCACTTCAATGTCAAATGGCCATTATTATATTCGTGCTTTTATGCCTTTTTTATCCATCATCTGGTAGTGTAACAATGAAGTAGGTAGTCATATATCAACAGCAGGGAAGCATATATTTGTCAACCACATACATATTGGACTTTTGCCTTTCCTTGTCAGAAAACATGATTATCAATTCGTGAAAAACTGGCAGTTTCTCCTTGTCACAGGAAAATGGAAACAATTTTTTCTATTATATAGAGCCAAGTGTTCTGTTCTTGATTCCTTTTCTTATTGATCTTGGTCAGAATAAAATTCCGGCATACAGTGGTATTTTATAGCGAAACGTCACGTATACATACCGAAAGTCAGGTTGTGTCACAAAATCTTAGTTGTAATCTGATGGATCTCGTTCTTATTAATTCATAATACGTCACATTTCACACCGCCAAATCAGCCAGGGACAGATTATTGAACACACATATTGTAACACTAGTTAGTCTTCCCTTGACGTTTTGAGGACAAGGCGCAATGTCAATATATACGCTATTGTCACCCTTTTATACTCTTCTAAGGGCCCCTTTAGAATTAACAGAACAGTAACCTTTACGGACAATTTAACCGGCCAGGCTCAACATGAGCAACACAGGTGGTTATGTGGTTATGCACATCGTATCATATAAGGTGTATACCTGGACAAGGTATACTTAACTCATTAAGGCCGAGAGCCGCATGTATGGGGCAAATTA
Source organism: Haliotis rubra (assembly GCF_003918875.1). Lineage (NCBI taxonomy): Eukaryota > Metazoa > Mollusca > Gastropoda > Lepetellida > Haliotidae > Haliotis > Haliotis rubra. The sequence continues at coordinate 153,957 of NW_025767723.1, forward strand.
ATCAGCTCCTCACAACGAGAGACGTGTTTATGGGGCAGGTAATTGGCAGTTTCTCACAGCGAGAGCCACATATATTCGTTAACAGAAAGCACTCTCTTATTCAGCGAGAGACGCACATGTGTGTCGTACTTTAAAAATCGCACTGTACCTATTACTTCAACCAATTTAGTAGTACTGAGCAAATATTTGCCTTTCTTACGAGAGATGCTACCTTTAGTGTCAATCAGAAGAAGTATTTAAAGTGTTTTGATAGCAAGTGCTAATCACTATCATAGTCTTATACAGCGTTTGGCAAATGAACACATGTCGGCGAGAAAGGGGATTATGATGTTTTTACAGAGGTAAGTGTATGGTACTCTTAATTGGGAATGGATACTAAAAAACCCTCTTTTGCACATTGATTGAATTAGATGTAATGGTTTAGAGGTTACTGAAGATTATGTTTTCTTCAACTTCCTAAGAAATAGGTAACAATATAAGAAATTTCAAGGACATACAAAGAACTCAAACACAATAGTTTGAATTTACTTTTCAGGTATTATTACGTTGTCATGTTTCATATATTGAAAAATAATGTATAAACACAAATAATTATACATCCACGCTCGAATAGATTAGACATGATTTAACTTACTAATTTAAAGCTTACTGAATTGTAACTAGTTATTTTCCATAATCTAAAGTTGATAATATTACCTAATCGAACATAAAATGATAAGTCGCGCCTTTGCATCGAATATATATACATGTCAGTGTTATTACAACAATGAAATGTTTTACTACGTTTGTTACAAAACACAGTAAGTTGGTAATTCAAAAGATTCTTAGACATAGCCAGAAGTGAGTGAGTGAGATATTACATGTAAACCATACAAAGGTATTTCAGGCATTTATGTCCAAGCTGTTGAAAGTTTCATGTTGATTTGAATTGTCAGTTTTCCATGCAATTTACGTGAGCATTATGTAAAACATTTGTATTTGATCTCTGTAATTATCAAATCCGGTGTAATTATCACGTGTATCAATGAACACAGTCTCTATTGATCCATCGTCAATAAAAGCTGGATAGTATATCAGTTACGGTATCTATATACATGCGTATAATCATTCAATCAGATCACAGTAATGAGATAATCGAACACCTCTTTCGACCTTGAAATAACAGCCTCCGTTAGAATGCATGTGTAGTTACGCCCTTGTTGAAAGTTTGTCCCGTGACAAGTGTAAAATAAACAAATGCGATGTTATATCATTGGACAACCTGCTTTATGGAGTCACGCCCCTCTTTCTAATGTTTATGCATACAAGCATATCTGTGACCTTATAAACCTCGTTTACATTCAGTATAAATATAGGCACACCTATCTTCATAAATATTTGGGGGGATTAAACTGCAAGTATATACATTATAATAATTCAGTATCGTGTCACTTTTTGAATTCTATAATACGTGTACTTTAATTTGGAAATCCATTCGTATCAAGGTGAAGATTATATGTACAGCAAACCATTATGTTTTATGTACTAGTTGTGTGCGTAAAATGTATATGAAAATGAATACTATCTCTACTCAATGGTTGGATTTCAATCACTTTGTTTACTTATCAAAAACACTAAAATGTGTTTTCGATCTCTGAGGTCTATCTACTCCTATTTGTCTTATGTGTGTATTTCATAGATCGTTACGATTATGTATGTTTACAATACACAAACTGTTACATGATAGCTTGATTATGATTACACAATGCCATTTAGAAAGTGATAGCTTGATAGCTTGAGTTGATAAAGCCGAAACCCAGCATATCGACAGGTCAGCGGCATAGCCAATAATCAATCTCTATCCAGCTGTTGAGTGACTAAACGTGGTCTTCAGATATTTCGCCCACGCCCCATCACCTCTGTGACAGGTATCTCATGATACGATTGGTCATAGACAACAAACGATCAGCAACTATATTGAATAATTGAGATACCGCACGTTCTATTGGGGAAATTTGATGACGCCCTATCACGTGACTCTTTGTTTTATGTTTATACAAGGAATGTGTATTATACAATTTGTATATGTATGTTCGTATGATAACGTATGTTTTTGCATTAAATCTAGATGAAACAAAATTATGAATGTGCTCTATGTTAGTCACAGACTAGCGTAATAGTACTTTCCTTGAAATATTCAGTTTACACTATAGATGTATCGGCAAAAACGCTAATATCGTAGAAGATTATAAAGCATGTAAGTAAATTACAGTATGTCATTGTCATAGATGTTTTGTAAAATTAACCTCACACAATGATATAAGTGACAGAATTTGTTTAGGTATGTCTCATCTCTTACATACAAAGAATGCATACTTATGTTGATAAAATATAAATGTACAAGCCGCCAAAGGTCTACAAGAGAAACTTGCAATAAAATTACATAAAATGTTAAAATGCATGATATGTATTCACAAGTGCTTTCTTTTAACTTGTATCTTTACGACACAATTAAACAATCAGAGCTTGTTTGTACGACTAGACTTGAGCACAAATTAGCTTCGCAACAGCGAGCAGGGCAATCAGCAAGGGGTTCCAGGCGTTGAGTAGTGAAGTGGCTCTCGGGCCTAATGAGATAAACTGATAAAAAACGTATGATGGATTATTTAACATCAATAAGAATACGGCAGCCAGGTCTATCTTAGGAACAGCCATACGTGGATGGAATTAAGAGACAATCTGAACACTTATATTACACAACATGATATACACAGATGGGTTTCCTATCAAAGCCGGAATCCATTTCGTGACCAAAAACGAAAGAAAATTCTGTTACACAGGGAACATGTAACGTGAAACATATACATAAACGCCGATTTTTGTGAGTTACTTTATACAATTCAATTCTAATGAATACTCTAGGGGGAAAACCACTCATATACATTCAAAGAATGTGATTGATAAAATGTTAACAAAACTTTAATTACAGAAGACAATACAATGTAAAAATAGGCTATATATTGCCAACCATTGAAGGTAGATCACTATACTAGGGACCATGGGGACTTGCAGTACATTTTCTTCCTGCATGGACCCTAGCTGGATTTACACCATCCCTTCAGCTATTAGCAATTTTGATAATCGAGTCATAAATTAAAATAACCTACATACTACGATTAAAAATAGTAGTAGGTTTAAATTTACTTTGAATGTTTTGGGACTTACGTACCGTCGCAGGAGGACCATAATTTTACAATACATGTACTTCAATCCCCTTCGAGGGTACAGCCACTAATAATCTCAGTTACTAATTTAATCTAAACTACCAATACTGAAATATTTATCTATTTACAAACCATTTATAAAATTTATCCAATAACTCTATTTCTTTTTAAAATTCGATAATTAAATGATAATCAACACTTCAAAAATCCGTTACTGTTTTGACATTAAAATATTTATCCCCTGTGATGGATAAATCAATACAGTCAAGCAGGACATGCTTGACCGTGATTCTTTCATCGCAAGGGACACAAAACGGAGGATCTTCGCCTTTTAACAGGTATTCATGATTATATCTAGTACGGCCAATACGACATCGTCGCATGAATACCTCTTCAAATCTGGACTGACAACTCAAGTAGGTGTAACTAATATAGGGTTTTATAGCATGTAATTTATCAATACGTACTTGAGTGTCCCACTTCTTTTGCATGAACCCGTGAAGATCCGGGTTAGAATTGATCTTCAGTAACCCATGCTTGTCGTAAGAGGCGACTAACGGGATCGGGTGGTCAGGCTCGCTGACATGTTTGACGGTGTCCTCCCATTTGTGAGAACTCCCAGTTGTGAGACACATTAATTAATGGTTCAGTGCACACAGGTGGTGCTTCCCCATCCCTACGATGAAAGTGGGAACAGCCCTGTTGCTGAAGAGTACCCGCAGGAGGCATAGTTCATTAATGAGTTAATTAACACAGAAGACATTGTTCGTTGAAGAGCATTTATTGTTTTCAATAGATACTGAAATACTGAAAAAGATTATCTTGAACTTGTTGAAGGCCTGCCATAATGGTGATCGGAAAGAGCAGTCAAAGGTTAATGAATAGATTTGGATTAATTATATTTACAACAGTTATTGCTAGATTTTTCAAACACGTAAATCTGAGTAGGTAAATTAATTTCTCTTTCAAATGATCACGAAGTTACCTACACAAAGTGTTTATTTTTTAAAGCCATTTATCTGAGTAGGTTAATTACTTTATCTTTTAGAGTTTCATTAAGTTACCTCCACAAGATTCAGTTAAATAGCTAATCCATAATTAGCTGGGGTTAATCCATTCAGATAGGGGAGTAAGGTGTGTTTTCTTTGCTATTTACCTACTCCACTGTCTTACAACTGGGAGTCTCACAACTGGGAGTTCTCACAAATGGGAGTAGACCTGTTTGACACATGTCATCGTTTCCCAATTGCGTAGATCGATGCTCATGCTGTTGATCACTGGATTGTCTGGTCCAGACTCGATAATTTACAGACCGCTGCCATATATCTCGAATATTGGTGATTGCGGCGTAAAACTCAACTCACTCACTCACGTCTTCTGCATCAGATCACGGATGTACGGTCTAATGGTAGCTTTGTAATCGGAGTATGGGATCAGAAGTGGTGTCACAGATTTGTTGAGTGGTGCCTTAGCAGCAAAATCTGCCATAGTGTTACCAGAGATTCCAACATGGCTTGGTAACCAACAGAGGACGATGTCGTATTGGCCAGTAGCAAACTCACAATACAATTAAATTACTTCTATAAAAAGTGGATGTTTGCAAGAGAGATTTGTAACAGCCTGAAGGCACGAAAGAGAGTTTGAAAATATTGTATATATATTGTTTGTATTTAGGGTCAGACTGAGAAGCAAGTATCACAATTTGAAGTACGATGTCGGCTTGTACTTACCTGTCAGTACGTCCAAAGATAAATGGGCAATACCCATTGGCCAATACTTTGCCTACATTGCAAATGTTATCAAACACTGGTGATTTATGGTCTTAAGCGTTGAACAATCCAAGGAAATTGAACAGACATACATTTAAATGTCCACTCATTTGTGGGTGTATTGTCTTGGAGAAAATGCCTCTACATTTATTCAGACCTCTTGGACTTTTTCATTCTCCGTTTACACACGACTTGAGATCGTAATATAGAAAATACTTAGCCCCGAGTAGCTAATGCATATCTTATTATAATCAATATTGCAGGTGTTAAGGAATGAAATGAGTATACATAATGTGGCGTGACATCCGAGAAAAAAGCAAAACACATATGTTTTTGAACACGTATCAGTACAAACAGCAGCATTTTCAATTAGTTGTTTAGTGATTTGGTGATAAAACTTGAAAATGAGTGATTGAGTATGGTTTTACGTAGCTTTTAGCAATATCCCAGCAACATTACGGTGGGGGACACCAGAAATGTGCTTTACACGGTGTACCTATGTGGGGAATTGAACCCGGGTCTACGAGCCAATGCTTTAACCACTAGGCCACCCCGCCGCCTCTAAACTTGAATGATTATAGAGATTCCATGCATATAAAAATAATACAACATGACAAGTGAAATTACCTCCGACAATAAAATGATAACATTTTAGACGAGAATATCTCTGTGAAAATTTTGGAACATTTCAAATATACAAATAGTATAAAAGATGTCCATAACTTACCAAAGTCGAGATCCACGAAAACGTGACCTTATTGCTTGGACGTTTTTTCAATGTAGACATATACCGGCAAATTGTGAAATGGTGTTGCTACGCGACAGATAACACAGACGGGAAAACACCCAAACATTATGCTTAGAGATATCCCCTACATGCCTAGTTCGTTAGGTTTATCTTGTCAATCCAATCGATAATACATCAGTGTACTCAGACGGTAGAGGTCAAGTTAATATCCAGCGTTTTGAAATAGCTGTTGGAAATTCATTCAAACCATTCAGTTCATACTATCATATCCTGACACTTATAAAAAGTATATTTAAACAAAAATGGATAGGGAACCTTGAAAATATATGCCTGGATATCTAGCCAATAATAAATCATTGAGATCACGAATTCGTTGTGAGCCCCGTGTTTCTGTGTGCTTGTCTATTATACATTTGTACGCCCTTTTTAATCGTAGAATATGTGTGTTTTTAATGTATGGCTAAATGTGTCTAAACTGCTAACGGCTGAAGGGATGGTGTAAATCAAGTTAGGGTCCATGCAGGAAGAAAATGTACTGAAAGTGCCAATGGTCCCTAGCTTGGTGATCTACCTTCAGTTGTTGGCAATCTATATGCTGGTTTTATATTGTATTGTCCTGTATAATTAAATATTTTAGATTTGGTTACTAGTTTTAAATTTCTACCTGTGATAATCTAGTTGTTTTACTGTCCTTCGTTGACAGGTTTTTATAATTCACCTTAATATATATTAATCTATAACTTGATTTAGTCACGATATGGCTGAAATATTGCCCAAGTGACTTTAAACTTTAACTCACTCACTCACTCATTTGTATGTAACACAAAGATATCAAATGATTTAATTATCTTCGAAGTCACTCTGACATATAAACAAATACATGAATGATTATTAGAAATGCCCTTTAGAAACTGGTCAAATGATATATATTTTATATTTGGGATTACACTTTCTTAGTGCTTTTGTTGGGATTCGAACCCACACCCTCAGAGTCAGGCACCTAAGCCGCTCAGCCACCGCGACATCCACAAAAATGGGAGCCGGACAACTGGTAGTCTAAACTGTGGACTTTGTGTAACCCTCTGACACGTGTAAATAGACACGGCTCCCACGGTCGAAAGTTATGGCATTGTGTAATCGCACCTTTCGACCGTTGGGGCCGTGCCAATTGACACTTATCAGAGGGGTACACAAAGTCCACAGATTAGACTACTGGTTGTCCGACTCCCATTTTTGTGGAAGTCGCGATGGCTGAGCGGGTTAGGCGTTTGACTTTGTGTGCTGGCTCCGAGGGTGTGGGTTGGGACTCAACCCAACAAAAGTACTAGAATCTGTTCTTTACTAAGAAAGAGTAATCCCACATATAACATATGTTAAATGCATAAAAAATACAGTTCTGCCTACGGCATCACAAACTCCTATGTTAGGTTTCCATATACAAAATGTATATGGTTTCCTGTAATTTATCAAACGGCGTTACTTTTGAACTTAAAGTAACCAGGAGGAGATACCCTACGTATTAAAAATGTTCATTGAAATTTTTTAGACAGTATGTCTTAAAAAGTCCTGCTCAATATTAAATAGACTAGTAATGTATTGCTGAAATTTTAGCCAAAACCGACTATTTTCAAGTATAGTAAATTGTTAAACACACCCACAAAAAAACATTAGCTACTTATTGCTCTTCTTTGTTGGTTGGTAGAATATATTTGAATATTATGTGGTTGCATGGCCGCAGCTAACTTATTAACAGTCTTAAGTTTGTTCGAACGAATTGATAACAAACACGTTCTTTATGCAGCGATATAGTCACGCCCAGCTGCTTTCAACAAATGTGTCAGTAACGTGTGACACCGGCTTGCTCACCTTTTCATGCAAACCTGGAATCATCACTATTTGATACTGATTCATTAACACGTGCGCATGATTTAGTGAGCGCATCCTGACCAACATATACCTGCAATAAAACCATGCATAAACAAAAAATATGGCACAAGACAGATAATGTAACTAATAACTATGTCGTTTTTGTAACAGATGCGTCAAATTCGGAATGTCCTTCTTATGTCTGCCACACATGGGTTTGAAAATCTTCCTAAGGCATTGAAAGGTGCAACATGATCATGACCTTTGATTCGTATGGCAACTTTGAAACGTTCCTGAAAATGTTATCCTGGGTTGTATGTCTGTTGGTGCATCCTGAGTTAGAAATTACCAGATGCTTGATGGGCATTTAGAAGTTGGGAGGTAACACAACAACGTATGGTTTGGATTTACAACTTCTTTAATATTAACAACACGACGTTTCTGGGCTACTTCTTGCCCCTTCATCAGGTACCCATTGGCTGGTAAATAATGTTAAAACTGTACTCGTTGATCAGTTTCTACAAACTTGGAGAGAAAATAAATCACAATCATCGAAAGGCCTATATTACAATATGTTTAAGGATAATCTTTATATTGAAACTTATTTGTTGCAACTTCCTCTAGATTTACGTATTTATACTATAAAACTTAGAACTTGGAACCACAGACTCCCTATTGAAACTGGTAGAAGGCATAACATTGATAAAGAAAATAGATTGTGTACATCACGCAAGAGTAAAATTTGGGATGAATTTCACTTTATGTTAGAATGCAAAGAGTTAAACGAATTACGAAACAAATATCTTCCTCCATATTATTGTAAACATCCCACTGTGGATAAATATATTTCACTTATGTCTATCACATACAAAACAATACTTGTTAAACTTGCTCTTTTTGTGAAATGGGGCTTGCGTACGCTCCGTTAATGTAATATGTATGTGTTTCATTGTTTTGCACATGTATTTGTTTTACTCTATGTCATGTATATGACTCATGAGAATAAACTTTGAATTGAATTGAATCAGGTGAATGACAGAATATGATACAAGCAAAATATGTAGCATGTACAGGAAGCCAGTGAGATAGTATTACAGACTGAGATGTACAGAGATTAAGTGATGTGTTTACATGAGATGAACAGAGTTCAAAGAGATGTTTATGCCAAGGGCGTACAGAATGTTTATACAGTGTAAAGGATTGGATATACATGATAGGATTGATTGGAAGCCACTTATGAAAACAATGAAGGATGATGGAAGCCACTTATGAAAACAACGATAGGAAAACACTTATATGAAAACACAGATCAAAGCATGTACAGTGATTTAGGGGAACCAGGGAAAACATGTACATTGAAAGCATGATTCTATGCACCATGCATTCGGTAGAAAAACACCCTGATCCCTGTTGATTTCAGGTTTGGTGCGGTGAAAGTTGTAAATCCATACCATACGTTGTTGTGTTAGAAATCTCCCGAGGTCAGGAGATGGAACAAAGCACGTGCGAATGAGTACGTTGAAGCTGTTGGTAACTCAGATTTAGTTATACAATCTATTGTCAGTGTTCTTAATGAGGGTTCTGATGACCCACGGGGAAAATACTTTGAAGCAAAAAGGATATACCAAAATTGCAAATCATTCCAGAATAAATCTCGATTGCAAAATGCAAGTAAACATTACAAAAAAATGTCTTCGAAAGTTTTCTAATATACATACTAAATCCATTCAGGATAAACTATCACAACTTCGGAAAAATGATTCACGTTCCTTTTGAAAATACTAAAAAGATGTAAAGCAGAAACGGGCTCAGAACATTCTCCACAAATTTATTCTTTTTTGACATTTTTAAATCGCAAAATGAAGAGCCACCTGTCGAACATAATTATGATGATAATCTTCCCCATGTCGACACTGGGAATAGCACTATACTAACTCTGAAATTACTAATGATGAAATAGTATCATGTGTTAAAAGTCTTAGAAATAGTAAAGTCCCTGGAATTGATTATGTGGTAAATGAATATATCTCTACTACGATTGATATATTCTTAGATATTTATGTTAAACTTTTTTAACATTGTACTTGACACTGGTATTTTCCCAGATAAGTGGCTAACTGGTATCATCAAACCAATTTATAAAAATAAAGGCGATCCTAAAACCCCTGAAAATTATAGACCAATAACACTACTAAGCTGTTTTGGAAAACTTTTCACATCTATTTTAAACAGCCGATTAAATAAATTCATCGAATCAAACCAAATTCTTTCTGAAGCTCAGGCTGGTTTCAGAAAAGGATATTCGCCAACAGACCATAATTTCAGTTTATTTCACCTTTCGGAACTATTAAAATGTATGGTCACCCCGATTCTTTTATATGGATGTGAGGTCTGGGGTTTTGAAAATACTTCTTGCTTTGAAAATGTCCATCTACGCTTTCTCAAATATTTAGTATCACTCAGGAAAAGTACACCTAACTTTATGTTATATGGCGAGTTTGGTAAATTCCCACTTGTTAATGTTATCAAAAGCAGAATGGTATGTTTTTGGGCTAAACTTTTAACCGGAAAATCATCAAAATTATGCCTCTTAATATATAAATTAATATTCAACGATTATATATTTGGCAAGTGTGAACATAAATGGATAATCTATCTTGAGAGAATTTTCGACAATCTTGGACTGAGTTTTATCTGGAAATGCCAAAATTTTAAAAGTATATTTTGGCTTAAAACTGTTATCAAAAGTAATATTAAAAGTTATTTATTAGCAAACATGGATCTCAACAATTGAAACCTCATCCAAAGCAACATTTTCATCTCTCAACTTTGAACGATATCAAAATTTTCTGCATTACAATAACTTGTTAAAATTTCAAACTTCAAATCATTTTCTTCCAATCGAGACAGGTAGATGGCGACGAATCCCAGGTGTACTATGTGTAACCTAAATGATACTGGTGACGAATTTCATTATCTATTTATACGTCCCAAATTAGAATTAGAAAGAGAAAAATATATCCAGAAGTATTATTATATTAGACCAAATGAATATCCTATTTAACACCAAGAAACTAGGAACTTTAAGAAAACTCTCAATTTTTTGTAAAATAATTATGGCTTTATTTAAGAAATAATTTCAATAACTTAATATGTAACTAACTCGATGTACATTGCACCTATCATACCGTTTGTATATACTTTTTATGTTGTATATAAATGTAAATATTATTTATGTACCTCTTATGCTGCAGTTTGCAGCCTGAGTGAATAAAAGTTCAGTTCAGTTCAGTCAGGAACCTTGACTTATGACCTATGTTTCTTCTCCCGACTATAATTAATCCCGACTTTGCAACCTACAGGGCATTCAGTCACACAAACAATATTGCCAAACCTAATTTGTTTATAAATGAAACATAAAATTAATAACTACACAGGGTATGATTTAATGTAAGCATGTACATGTTCCATGAAGTTGTATATTGTATTGATATTGGTTTGTACAATAGGCCCCTGGCCTTGTGGGTAATGGAATAAAGATTTGAATTTGTTTATAATATAAACCACTTGATCACCTTGGTGTTATTTGTCCAAAGACATGATGCGCTCTTCCCATATTGTCAGTATATGGAACTCTGCATCTAAAATGATATTTACAAACCAAGTCCAGTAAAATAATATTCCAATTCCCCGTGCCTTTGTTATCACATTTGTGAATTAAGGAATATTTCTCGTTTTGCAAATGCGAACCATTTTACAAGTATTTACATAATATTCTTAATAGATTTTCATTGTTATCCCTTGCCCCTTCGTCAGGTGAATACTAACTAACAGTTATACAGGAAATATATACTAGTAATGTACATGAAGGGGCAAGGGATTAGCCCAGAAACGTTGTGTATACAATAAAGAAGAAGTTGACACCCATAACATTTTGTCTTATATTCCCGTCTAGTGTATCGATTCTTCTATGTTGATTGTATATTCAATGCATGTTGTCGATAGTACAAAACACTTACTTACATGAATTATATTTTTTATTTGAATTCATTTAGGCATTCATTTTATGAAAGTCAATATTAGGCCATCTTACAGTTTAATAATTATTTTAAATCTTCCGCACTTTAACAGGCCCATCATAGTTCTACTCACTATTAATGTAATGAAAATCTATATTCACACGCACACACACGGACCTACCCATCTATCTGCTTTGTTCGCAAAAATATAAATTCCATAAATTCATATTATGAAGTGACTACTCGATGACAACCTGGAGTGGCAACAGACTAAAACATGTTTAACAAACGATGATTAAAAAAAGACTTCACATATTGGTTGACCGAACATATCTTAAATGTTATATTTGATGACATTTGCCACCTTGGAATATACCAAGAGCCATTGACTTTTCATCATCGTAAGTTGTTTTATTGACAACCTGCATTCATTTCCTCAAATAAAATTACATAAATTTATCCTGGGTGGCAATTGTCCGGGTAATAATTGTCCTGCCCCCTTAAAAAATATACAGGTGTTGAGACAGTAGTACTATTTGGAGATGTGATTGTACATGTCCAGCTACAACCGATACTATCAGTTCCCATTACTACTCAAACCACCATCCCTTGAATCAAGTGAAGGTCGTGGTCGAAACAACCAGAAACAGATAAGAGATAGCTACTAGATTAAGATCCCAATTCAGTAATGCGCTGTATCAACTGCGTTATCAGTTTTGTGGGTGACTGCCCTAGCGGAACAGAACAGAACTGTATTTCGCTCAGGCCGATATTCTCGACATGTGAAGTACAAATGAACACAGCAGAAAACAATTATCACAAGATGGCGGTGGAGGGTTTACTGGAGGACATAACACATTTCATAATAAAACTATTATATTTACTTGATTTTCTCATGACACTAAGCTCTGTACACTGGAAGAGAGCTTGAATGTTTTTCCATATTGGGTCGGGCAGAGTAAGCCTTCGGTACGTAATTCATACATTCAGCATTAAAGAATGGGCTTTAAAAATATAATGGCGTTCATCACCAATATCATGCAAATTACAGAGATGACATTTTCTCACTGAGAATGATATTCCATCTCACAACCTCGATTGGTAGACAGCGGAGGGAGTCCTACAGAAAAGTAGATGATAGATAAAATGCGAAGGAAGTTCTATTTATGAGCAATTTTGGAGGATAAGATTATCCTTTCTATGAATTTGAAATATATGAACTTTCCATGTGGAAGATTAATATCGTTACGTTTTTGTGCAATAGTCCTTATTAGCCTTGGAGGAGAAATGATATGCTGTCTTGGACAGTCGGGGATGATTTATGATTTGTTGTGTACAAGACAAACCTTTATAAATGGTGGACTTAAGGACAATGTCTAAGTACAGAAAAATATAAAAATAGGATATATGACAGCTTAGTACGCATTCCTGAGATAAGACTTCCCCAGAATTTTATCATTTCTTTTGTAGCTGAGATAGATAAAGCTACTGTACCGGATTCGCCAAAAAGCATGAACGGTGTCATCCCATTAGTCATACGTCCCATTAGTCATACGTCTTAAATAAACACATGTCATGGTTGATTGCTCTTACATATGAACACTTAGTACATCTGTAGGTAAATGGAATCAGCCATATGAAACGAAACAAACAGAATTTAGCAAGAGTTTGTTTATTCTTATAACACGTATACATATATAAAGCATTTCTTTATTACTTCTGTCACATGTATAAAACATTTCTTGAACACTTTGGCCACATAGAATTTGACATAGCAGAGTGTATTTATGCGTATATTCTGCGACATTAGTAAGGCGTTTGACAAAGTCTGGAATAAGGAATTATCCGAAAGCTTCCGGTAAATTGACTTCAAGGAAATTTACTAAAATGGTGTGAAAGTTATTTACAAAAAGGGTACAAAAGGTTGTTATTATTAATGGTTTCAGTTCCAAATTAATACCCGTAATGGCTGGTGTTCCACAGGGTTCAGTTTTAGGACCACTACTATTTATTATATACATAAATGATATAGTCGATAGGATTAACAGTAACATCAGACTTTTCGCTGATGATACGTCCATTTTTGTTATCGTAGACGATCCATTTGAAGCAGCTTCTTTTACATCTACGGATATGATCTAGATACTATCTTATGTGAGGCAAGTTTTTAAGAAAAATGTTGCAAAATCTAAGAATCTAGAATCACTTGTAACTAACAGTAATCGTTCAAATGTTTTCATTTCAAAGATTTATCATCAAATTGTTAAACTCTTGCATCCTTATGCTTCATTTCATTGCACTTATGAACACATGGTTAATTGCATCTTTGCTTCATTTACTTATGAACACATGCTTTATTTATCTATGAACACATGAGTTGGCAATTATTTTCGTTTATTTGTAACAATCACGATTTGTGGAATTGTTATGTTGCGTGAGCGGTATTTATATAAGCATATAATGCTTGTTTACCAACCCAGGTTTCAGAAAATAAATGTGTTTAAACGATATATTTTCGCACAAGAAAAGCGGACGAGTCTATTGTATCGTAGGGAGCATGACCCTTGTTGTTTTAATTAATCCGGTCCGGTCCGTATGACTAGTGGCCGTATGAGAAATGGGCGTATGACTAATGGGATACAACCGCATGAACAGAGTGGTGCTTTTTGCAGCGGGAGTTGTCTTCTTAGAAATGATTACTCAAAATTTTGTTGCTTTTAGGTTTCCAAACACCCATTTTACTTACTTTGTACATAGGATTTAGGGTTGTCATTCACATTGTACAAGGCACCCTGAAGAGCAACCTCCTCGTGCTGGGTGCTGGGTGCTGGGTAACGCTGATAGCTCTTCGCCCTCCCCGTGTGGACCAGGGCTCGAATAGGTCCACAGCACCTCATTGCTGATCGTGCGAGGCGACTGAATTGGGCAACCTGTGTGCCGTGGGTTACGCCCCTGAGTCGTTGGAGGACGGGACTCTGGTGGTTGAGGGCGAAGTAGCCAGGAACAGGGTTCCATTTGCCCAACACGCCACTTCGGCCCTTACTCACCTAGACGGATGTAGAATGGGCCCGATTCTATCAATCGGCTGGTCACGCCAAGCCCTGTGCATAGAATTTTTGTTGCGCATCTAACTTATTGGGTATGGGCCATTTTGATTTCCTGTGTACATATTAACAGAGTCCTATGCCAGAAGGCAATTAAATTATGCAGATCTGGTGATGTTGACCTCTGAATAATGTATGTCTCCAATTTCTTGTCAAGGTCCGAACCAGTCTGGCATTAAATTGGAAGATAAATTCACTATTCATGTCATATTCATTTGAGTATAACACCCCTGTATCCCTGTTGTCAGCATCTCGGAGATCCGGTGCTGTATGACACCGTCCTTGTTGAAATTCCGTGATGGATGGAAAGCAGGGGTGCCGAATCATTTTTCTTTCAAATTGGCGCTTCAACAATCTGGTTCAACAAGATATGAAAGAAAAGGCGTTTGGATGAACATGGCCAAACTACAAGAAATACCTCTTCAAATTCTGGGTCATGGGCTACATTTCTGGTTATTGAGGGCAAAGATACTTTACCTATCAAACTTAATCCTTTTGTTATCCCAAAAGCTATTTTTGGAATTTGTGGGGACGTGACGAAAGGGGGCGAAGAGCTATTAGCGTTACCCAGCACCCACCACGAGGAGGTTGCTCTTCACGTGTGCCTCTGGAGTATAACGCACCTGTATCCGTTGTGTAAGCATGTTGGATATCTGGTGTTATATGACACTGTCCTTGTTGACATTCCGTGGTGGACGGGGCGCAGGGGTGCCGAATCAACTATTCTTATCATGGATACAATCACGTCATGAAAAGAAGAGACGTCAAGATGAAGTTGAGCAATCTAGTAAAAATATATCTAAAAATTTTGATTCATCTAGATTCTTTGTCATCGAAGGTAAAGATAATCTGCTTATATTTCTGGTATTTGTGGGGAAGTGACAAATACAAACCCGTCTTCGTAGTGGCTCGCTTCTGGTCGTGTGTATACGGAGACAGCATTCTCTAAACCTTTTGCCAACTAAAACGTTTGCAAATATTGAGGTTGCTGTGTCTGTGCACAGAACATTAAATTGCTGTCGCGGCATTGTTCGGGACAGAGCTCGTCGTCCCACGGATATGTCTGAGGAGGACATTGCAACAGAGCTTAAGGCGCAGGCTGTTACAACGGTGAAACGTTTTTCACTATGAAGAGACATCTGCTCTTGCAACCATTTCCCAATCAATTAAAGCAGGATACTTTAACATCGGAGTGAGGTGTATGTCCCCAATCCACTCCGGTAGATGTCATGTTTTGGCCATGGGTCGAAATCATGGCGTAACTCTGTGGTGTGTCACCTCTTAAAAAACTATATTCTAGTGAGTCTAACCCTGCATTTAACTGTGTTTTTAATGCTCTTTATGTGGATCTTTACAACAAGAAGTCTCATCTCCTCTCCTCTCAAAAAGCTGTATCCGCCCCTGCCTTTCCACGTCCAGAAGACATTTCTGCTGAAAGCAGAGCCGATTGTACAATTGTGAAAATATAAGTAGTTATTTGTACATCAAATAAACAAGGTGGAAGAAAAACACACCCATGTGGCTGTACTAAAGAGCGAGTACCGTTTACAGTTAGAAGAAGAAGAGGAAGAGAATTAGTTTATTATAGTTTATCATTATTTATTTATTGTTGATACAACCCTATTTAAAAAAAGCACATACGTTTGACAATGTTCGGCCGTATGGCCTATGAGACATCAACGATTCCTTAATGTACATAATTATAAAAATATTTGGCATTAAAAACAGATATATTTACATATATAACAAATGCATTAATATGGCTGTCGGCACCAACCACCACGGTAACCGCTGCTCATCCCAGGGACAGGCGTCAGTGTCCACGACAGGTCGATAACAAAGCACTATTAAAAAGTTGGAAACATACATCTTAAACATGACAGTGATGTGACACATACTGATTAGTATCGCCGGGCAACTTGCCGACGCTTGTACATTTAATTAAGTAGTGTAGCTAGAGGTTTTACTGACATGTGATTCTGCATGAGGGACACGGTTTGCTCGATTGGCTGTGAAAAACACGAGTGAATTGATTTTGTTTCTTGCCATAAATCATATCGCATATCCGAATAAAAACTCCAATCAACAAGAAAGTGTACTTCATGTTCAACCACAATCTCACTGCAATATTTGCAAATACGGGTTGACAAAGGAGTTTTCGGACGAGTAAATCTGCGAAACTTACTCATAATACTATGGTGAGAGCGGCACAATTGCATTGAAACAAATAGTTCAAGAAATGAAGATGACTTAAACTGCCGATATGTTCTATGTTTAATTGGCTATTGTCGTTCCAGAGAGGACGCAGCCAATCATTATAGTCATATGTCATATGAATTGCAGATTGCAAGTGATAAAGTCCAGCCTATGTCTCCTCGGATAGCTAGATTTGGGGGTTTATTTCCAACGCCAAGAAAGAACCTTCAGGCTCTATTCTGTACGGCACTTATACAACTGAACTCTCTTGTGCCCCAGATATAGGAACCGTAAGATAAAAACGGTTGAACTAGGTTATTGTACAGCTTATTAAACACAAAGAAAGCAATGCCACCAGCTGATTTAAATTTGCATACTATCGCACCCTATGCTCTACGAGCCCATTTGGCAATATCCTTTGCCGTAGAATTTAGGTCAAGATTTTCATGTAACCAGATACCTAAATACCTGAACCCGTTTTTAATCTCTACAGAGTCCGCGCCCATCCAAAGGTTGTAGACAGACTTTCTAAAAGTGCATGGCTGATTATGAACGACTTCTGTTTTTTTGATAACTGTAAGGCGCCATTTTGAACACAATGCGACACACAGTCCAACATTCGTTGAAGGGAAGTCTCATCGGGTGCAATCAAGGCAATGTCATCAGCGTAACGCAGAAGGCTAAGCATACTACCATAAACTCGAATACAACATCCTGGGTTGTTAATTTCATCAGCCAGGTCATTAATAAACACAGAAAATATGGTGGGCGATAGTAGGCACCCTTGACGGACTCCTAAGGACACTGGAAAGGGATTTGTGCTTTTAACCCTAACGCAAAACCAAGAATCAGAATACACAGCTTTCACAGCATGAAGGAAGTTACCTGTTATTCCCATTTTCATGAGTTAATACCACAAGTAGTGACGATTAACCTTGTCAAATGCCTTAGCTGCATCAATGTAGCATACATAAGTAGGCTGCCGAGCCAACTTTTAGTTGTTTAAAACCGAATAAAGGGTGCGCTTGGCACGAAATCCATTTTGTACGTCTGCTAACAGATTGTTGTTTTCTAGCCACTTACTAAGGCGAGTGTTAAGCACATATGAATATATCTTACACGGGACTTCAAGGAGGGATATACCCCGGTAACCCAGGGGGTCCCGAGGGTCATAGCCTGATTTTGGGATAGGGTTAGCAGTTTAGAAAGGATATCAATGCAAGCGCTAGTTTTTAACGACTCAGCAAGTCTAGTCCAGATGCTTCTCGCCATTTAGCACGTGCGTCTGCACTCTCGACTTCATGCAGCACGGGAAATAGACAAACCCAGGTCACTACTGACAAGAGCATGATTTGGAGCTACCTGGTCGTTGTCAATTTCATACCTAACTTTCTGTAGATGACTGTCATCAAAACCAGATGAGATGTCTTCCTTAAATAGATACCTGAAGTCATACCTCCAGTTTTCAAGAACTGTATCCTTGTATGTAAATAATACACCATCTTGCTCAATTTCCCACGGAATAACATTACGTCTGACAGTTGCAATACCTAGTTTACCAATGGCTTTCCAGAAACTACGAGAATCATATTAATTAAATTTATCAAGTGGATGTTCCTGTTGGTTCTGCTGGTATAATTTCGTTTAAACTGAGTTGGCAGAGTGACCTTGTCCAGTTGAGTATGCATACCCGAAACGAAATGGTTCTATTCCAGATTTTCATGAGTCCTGATGCTTATGTGGCTGTACTGATGGTCGAGTACCGTTTACAGTTAGAAACTGTGTCTGTCGACCATAAAAGCTTCCATAAACGTAATGATAGCTAAAATCACATGCATATCCCTGGGTTACAAACAACATCGTAATACTGCTGAAACAAATACATACTCATGACATAGTCAGAATTGTACAATCGTTTCTGCTTTTACCTGAGATTTCTTATGGATGTGGAAAGGGTTTAGTCGCTTCTATTTGCCAAGTGTAAATGAGTTGGATCATATTAACATTAAAAACAGCTAACAGGCCTACAACTAAAACACGAGATGAGTATAAATCTCCGGCCATTCTCATAGATCTTCCTCGAAAGTGCGAATTATCCTCCCTTTTCTCATTAAAGCCATACTTATGGATACAAATATGACAGACGTAAAATCACCGCAAGAAGATAAAAAGATGAAAAAGCAAGTCGTCAGCTATGTGTACGTGTTTGATAATGATGACAGTAAAATAGTGTTCTGCAAGTTTTCATTTATACATTTCACCACTATTTTCCCTTCTAAACCCGATGGAATCTCTTTCGCTAGATAATCGAAAGTGATTTTAATTTAATGTTGACGTTTTAAAGTATTGACAGTCACAAGATAGATAAAATTGTCACACATTACATATTTCACCCACAAAAATATGTTTTTGTAATATGTGCACAAGCCCAATCAGCAAGTAAGACCTCGTATCGTATGCAGTCATCAGTACATTAACGGAACAACCAACAACACTTTTCTATATGAATATACTGACATGTTGGGAATCAGCATTCAACTATGGTGTGTTGTGCATCGCCACAGTCATTATATTGCTATATTTATAGCTCATAGGGGGCGCGGTGGGCGAACTGGCTAAGGTGCCAGGCTAGTGATCCAGCGAGGCTGAGATGTCGGGATCGAGCCCACCTGTGACCGGGTGTAAAAACCTTGGAGTCAACTTTGTGTGCAGACTCTATCAATGTTGTCACACCCCTAGTGTACAGTACACAACCCTGTGCACTTGAAAGAACCCACGAATCCGTTGGTATATGACCAGATGGTGGCCACATGAATACGTGCGAACACCTAGTTGCGGGTACAGCAACGTGCAGTAAATTTGGACAAAGTACTGTGTCTATGTGTCCCAGTCCACCCAGCTGTGAATGGGTACCTCGTTAAGATGAGAAAGCCACAATAACTCGGTGCGCCTAGTGGCTGCAAGAGTTGTATACTCCCATAGAGTTGAGAATGATAATACGATGTACCGTTGAGATTGATATCCAAAGATCGAGGGGAAAAAATACCAGCGCCTTGAGCGTGCACTAGTTGCCTGGATATGTGCGCTATATAAATATCCTATGATAATAATAATAATAATAAACTGAGGGCTTTCTTTTTGCTGCTCAGGACCAGTCACTTCCCACTCGTAATCGCCAAAATGTGATTCTTAAAGAAAATATCAATATGAAATGTCGACTATGTAATGAATTTACAGAGACTGTCCAACACCTTGTCAGTGGATGCCCTTCTTTGGCACAAACAACATATCTTAAACGACATGATGGCATGACTCGTTGCTTTTACTAACGTCTCCGACATGTCTGTAGTTTTGACTCCGAGGTCCATCCATGGTATGACCCTGAACACGTCCAGGGCGTCATGGAAAACGACAGCTTTAAACTTCTCTGGAATAGGCCCATTTACAGCCTGAGAAGAATTCCAGCCAGCAAACCTGATCTTGTCCTTTTTGATAAAGCCAATGAATTTATTTATATCATTGAATTTTCTGTGCCTTTTGACAGTAATGTGATTGGCAAGATTCAGGAAAAGCATGATAAATATGCGGACCCGGCCTTTGAAATGTCTCGCTTGCATCCCAAGTACACTGTCGTCAGGCTCCCCATTGTTCTCGGTGCCCTAGGTTTGGTACCACCTGATCTCTTGGCGCAGATCAGGAGAGTGCCCGGGTTCTCCGCCGGGAGCACAGCCCTTCTGACACTGTGGGTAATGCAGAAGGCTGCAGTGTTGGGGAGCCTTCATATTCTCCGGAAATTTGTTGTTGGGTTCGACTAGGCAGCGTTTCCTGGGAGAAGTCCCATTCGTTGTCTGGGCTGCGTGTAGAGGCGGCAAGGGCCCTGAGCTGATGATGAGCCTTACCAGCCTGACTGTGCCAGGATCACCCGAACCCTCTCTGCTGCATTTTCATCTTTAGTCTGTAAAACATAATAATAATATAAGACAATGTTCAAAATCCCTATTTCGCTTGTTTTTTTTCTTGGAGACTGAATTTTGGGTGAGGTGAAAGAAGCATGTGTTTGTGACGTAAATTGTAAAAGCGTGTTAAAATGTAACTGCAGTAAATTGGAATAAACAGTGCGTCAAATTGTAATTACTCAGACTGTTGTAAATTGAAATAACTACTGTTGTAAATCTCACAGCCAAGTGTACGAGGAAACATAAAGTAAAAATTGTATAGGAAATGAAATAGGAAATTTTAAAAAATCTCTAATTCCTTCTAATTTCAAAGATATTCGACGTCCAGTACATCTTTAAAAGTTAGCATTAAATGAGAGTTATATCTTTCATTGCATTCATTCATCCTGAGACGTCTGTGCTACAAGTTTTAATAAATTGTTGGGAAAATGTAAATTCTTGATAAACAGATATATAGAATCTTGCTTTGCGATGATTCCATTTCCGTCAGCATTAATGGCGCACATATACGAGAATATGTATAACAGTAATATATAGTGTCATGTACCTATTTTCATTCAAAACATTAAGGGAGTAAAACTTTGAGTTCTTGAGCTCACAACCTCACAAGTACACATGGACGAATTCAATACTTAAAAATAACAGTGCTTAATACAATGTTAAATAATTAGAAATTGAATCGTGACAACGCTTCTCCAAGCATATTGATACACAAAAGTAATAAATCATTTAAGATGACCCTGAGCTTGAAAATATACGCGTCATAAATCGAAAGTAGGATTACAGTGGTCATACGCAGTTATCATCGACAGAAATTGTCGATGATGCTCTTACATAATGAAGCGAGCGTTGCCTACATTTATCACTGGTGACCACACTCATGAAACCAAATGCTGACATAGACATATTGATATCGCCTAGAAACGAGTCCATCTTGTATTGCCGCAAATATTTCCACTCCAGGCAGACGCACAGGGTGCATTACAGTACAGTACTAAGTTTTCCAAAATAGTTGAGAATTGTATATTTATGTTATGCAAGAATTCTCTGTATTAATTCTACTTTCTGCCTGTGTTCGTGTAAACGATGAATACTCCACTTTGTATATAATAAAAGAGAGTGTCATAGTGGTTTATGTCTGTTACAAGAATTTATTATGGAGGGTGTATCTGTGACAGCGTTCGATATACCTGCCTGCCCAACTGCCCGGGGAGAGCGGAAGGTCGCGGGTTCGATCCCCGACCGCGTCATACCAAAAGACGTTAAAATATGGTACTTGTTGGTCCCTGCCTGGCGCTCGGCATTAATGGGTATAACAAGGACTGGTCGGCTCGGTGTCAGTATAATGTGTCTGAGTGGGGTATTCATGCTTCACTGTGGCATGGTATCTCAGTGGGCTAGCACTATAAAACCAGCTTCGGTCTGGGCTAGTACAAGCAGCCGTACATACACATACACATGCATGCACGTCGTCATATGTGCGAAATATTCTCAAGCACGACGTAAAACCCAATTTCATCTCACCTCACCAACAGCCCGGGACGGGTTATTTTCAACACGGACTGCCAGATTCTCAAATTCACCTGCCGGACGGTCATGTTAAAATTTAGACTTGCATATGAAGATATTCATCATATTTCAGGATAATAAAAATCATTATAATTCACTCGTAAAAATAAATGATGAATTGGACTACATCGCTTGTCAATCCTAAATTATTTGCGGGCAGGTGTCTTTTGGTCAGGGCTGGCAAGTTTTACATCTTACCAGCCCTGTGGTCTGGCTGAAAGTTTTGGGAGTTTCATACCCTGTAGTGACTGTATCCAGCTCATTGGGAGGAGAATTGAACGCATGTATTGATACAGATGTAGTTTTTGTGGAGGATGCCATTATATTAAATATTGATAACCTTGAATATTTGTGTGATTGTCTTAATGTGCAATATTGTCTGTGTAATATAACTACAAAGAGGTATGACTTATTTATGCTCAGCACTTAATGCTGATTTATGCTCAGCACTTAATTTGAAAATATTGAATGGACGTCGTGGTACATATACAGCCATTGGTGACATTGGATCGAGCGATTTGTTTGCACAGTGGACAGGTTTTAACATCGAATCTTGGCCAGAGTAACCCCACCTGCCAATCAACATCGGTATCAGTGGTGAAGCTACGCGCACATATTTTCTGAAGAAAACTAAAAAGAAGCAACAAAGACTGGTCAGCCATTGTTTGATTCTGAATGCAGATATCTGAAAGCCGAAACATTAACACTGTTATATAATATATGTTCGTCATAAATTAGCATTGAATATTTAAAATGCGGAAGGATTTGGGTCTATATTAACATAATATATCTCGCCAATAGTACAGAAAGAAGAAATTCATTTAGATGATTGGTTCCGACTTTTCAAAAACCTATTTCAATATTTTAACTCTAACGAAGGCAAAAGGTCACAAGTGGATGGTGATGCTGATTTCAACACGAATGGAATGAGTGAATACATCCTTGACTCACCTATTCCAGATGATATATATGATTCGAGGGCACCTTGCGTTGAAATATAATTCCTGAGCTTTTAAACATTCATATGATATTACCGTTTTCAAAGCCTTCTTTGAATGCATCAAATACCCATTTCATTGACCACCTGCGTTTGCAAAACCATGGAATGCATGGTCAATAACAGATTAACATCATGATGGTACTTGGAGTCAAATAATTCAATCACAGGTAGATAATGTAGTTTTCGTAAAAACGCAGTACCACTGACCACTTGGTTAGACTGGAATCATTAGTTACAATGTCATTATAAATAAGCAACATGCAGTGTCTATCTGTTTCGATTTAGTAAAAGCTACATGGAAAGAGATGCGACAAAACCCTTTCCACATTCATAAGAAATCTCGATTGTACAGTTGTGACTATATCATAAGCATATGTTTGTTTTAAAAAGGAAATATTGTAAATTTAATATCGTTTCTGATATCCAGACATCCAGATTTTCACTCAGTGGGATACATCGGGATTCAGGACACTTTATTTGTTGTTTATGGAATCGAACCCGGGCTGTTAAATTTTCTGATTGACCATTATACTGTTCATTACAGCCTGTGCATGTTATGATATATATTATATTTTTGGAAAAACGTTCACGAGACACGGAGAATTCTATGTAAAACAGAACTTTGACTGTTCTTCCAAAAATATAAATAAAGTGTCCTGAAAACCGATGTGTCCGACTGAGTGAAAGTCTGGATGTCTGTGCCAAAGGAAACGATATTAAATTAACAATATTTCCTTTTTAACAAGTTAAAAATTCGGACCATGTCGCTCTAGAACGTTGTCCCTATTGTGACGTCACAATATATATGTAATGACGTCATACTGTAACTGCTGCAATCTTCCTGAAGAGTAAACAACGAAACATGTTGGAGAAAAAAGCATTCTGTTTCTAAAACTATCTTATATTTATCACTGAACACCTGTAGTATTTTGGACATTTTGTGCGTATATATATATTCCAATAAATCAAATCAATCATACAACTATGAGTGTAAATCCCTTAATGAGGATCTAAAAAACTGCCCTTATTCCACCTCTTGGAATACGAATTAGACCTTTCATTTCTCCCACTGAAATTCAGTTTGAAAATATATCCCCTTTACGCCTATTTTCTTCTCCTCCTTAGCAATTAGTAAGACGACATGTGGATCTTACATCAACACAGCTGAAGAAATCTGAAACTAACCAGATAATCTACAAACAAGAATACCATCAGTTAAATCGAACCTATGATACTCACAAATCTATTGTCACAGATGGATCCAAGGATGTTGGCACAGTTGTTAGTGCCACTGTCATTGGATCCAGAACAGTATCTTCTCGATTACCAGACAGCAGTTCTATTCCCACAGCCAAAGCACACGCCATTTTATCTGCTCTTAAATATATATATAACCAATCTGATTATAAACAGTTCATATTTTTTTAAGATTTTCTTTCGTATTTACTGGCCAATATGGCATCGTCCTTTTGATGGTTACCCAGTCATCCTGGAATCACTGGCAACACAAAGGCAATATATTTTAAAACAACTCAGTTGATAAAGCATCACTCAACAAGCCCATGACGGCACTTCTGATTTTTTATAGTGATTATAAACCTGTTATTAGATCTTACATTATCTAATCTAATGTAAAAGACGTGGGACACCCATGTGGGTATAAATAAATAATATGATAGTGAACCATCAGTTACACCTACTTGGGCTGTCACGTCAGATTTGAGGAGGTCGTAATACGACAATGTCGTATTGACCATTCGAGGTATGCACATGGAACATTTATTAAAAAGCGAGGTCAGGTGTCTGAACAAATTTAGAAAGCATAAAAATACAAGCTCATTAGTAAACTATGATAAGATAAGAAATAGATACCATTTGGAGTGCAAACGAAAACGCATCGAATATTTTTAAAATGAACAAGCATTAATAGAAAGTAGCATAAATGATTCAAAAAGATTTTGGAATGAGTTAAAACGTCTCAACTCGAAGCATGAAACGAATAAAATTGATGCAAAACATTGGTTTGATCACTTCAAAATTAGTTTTCTTCGAAAACATGACAGATGGTGAAATATCAGAAGGTGAAGTTGATGATGGTTAGTATTCTTAGGGGAAACAATGGATTAGGCAGGTTTTAGACAAGGCTACACAACCATTGATAATATGTTTGTTCTACTAAGTATCGTCCAGACACACCTTAATATCAAAGGGGGGAATGTTATGCGTTATTTGTTGACTTTGCTAAAAGGGTTTGACTCTATGGAAAGAAATAGATTATGGAATCTTCTAAACACAAGTGGGCTTCGACCTAAAAGGAATAATCACTTAAGATAAATATATGAGAATGTTAAGCTTGTGTCAGAAATAATAATGTAGTACCAGAAACATTTGCGATACAGGTAGGAGTCAGACAAGGCTGTGTATTGAGCCCCATCTTATTTTTCTGTTTTTCATAATAGAATTGGCCACGTAGATCGGCGCAGAAATCTGGGGATTAAATACACTTGGAAAATTAGAAATGGTACATTTGCAAAATTTGCAAAATCAGTATAGAATAAGTTTAACACGATTCCGATGCTCATATCATGAACTTTTAATTGAGAAAGGTACATATGCAGATACGAATAGAGAACATAGAACTTATGTAATTCAAATGCAATTGAAGACGAGTATCATTTTCTTCATGTATGCCCTAACAACAGTAATCTTCGAAGCAAATATATAAGAGAAAAACATTATGTCCATCCAAACAGGCTTACGTTTTCACTACAGCTCAACAGTTAAAATACTACAGAAATTGAAAATCTGTCCATGTATATTTTCTACGCATTTGTACATAGAAAGCGCATTGTTCCTTGAACGTATATAAAGCAAATGTGTATAGTCTACTCTAGGCCTGAGGCCTTTTGAGAACGGGAATAAAAGATTGAAAAGGTGAGGGCCATCCATTTTGTATTCCTTGTAATGAAGAATCACCGTCAAGTATGTCCTGCTTAACTGTTTTGATTTTTCCATCACAAGGGATTAATATTTCAAATCACCATCCCTGAAATATCTTCTTACCGATACTCGTTGTAATTTAATACGTGTAATTGGATTTTGTAAAGAAATCGATTTAATTGATACATTTTGATTGTGTCACTTAATCAATAAATGAATTTTAATTTTGGTCGAACGAATGAATATGTTTTGATTGTTATAGGCCGTACCTTCGAAGGGGCTGAAGTAGCGTAACACGATTGTCTCCCCTGAGAAAATATGTACGTCCCATTTTATTTCCATTTTTTTGATCGTCCGTGTTTTTTAACAGCAGAATAAATTTTTTAAGTTTGGCTTAATTCGAGTACAATCGCCAACGGTTGAAGAGAAGGTGTAATTAGGGCCTATATACAGGTAGCAAAAGTACGTCTCCATGGTCCCTAGTATGGTGATCTTTCTTCAGTTGCTGGCGATCTATATCCCATATTGGACTCTGTTTACTTAATAACATACATGTACTTAATATCACCTGATGTAAAAATGAAAGCACGCACTTGGTGATTGGGTTTGCAGGCACGTAAGTGCAGCGAATACTTTCTTATTCACTTTAACACAAACAAGATACTTCATGATAACAAGATAACCCCTCAAATCTTTCATTACATATTGACATTAAGTCTATTGTCTATTCAGAGAAGTTAACCATCTTTCACAATTTTCACAAATCATTGATCCACGCCCTATAAAACTGCAGGAGTGGCGCCACTTTCTGAATGATATATGCAAGGGTAGCTTTGATCTTTGGTAATCTCATGAGCATGATGTCACAAAACCTTCCAGACGTAGTTAAAGCTATCGCAATAATTATCTTTCTCTTTTGAAAAAAAGTTTAAACAGTTTGTAAAATGTGATATTCTGGACCTCAAGTAGAATTTGACGAAAAGGTTGCATACTTAGATTTATATGAAGTTCGAATTCGGAAATTTGCCAGAAGTGGGCGGTATGAACTACCCAATGGTTTAGTTTGTATTTGTTTTGTTATTTTTATGTTTTGTGTTTGTATTTTTTAAGTTAGTACATGTTTTGTTTCTTTTTGTGTTTTGTTTCTGTATTTTTTAAGTTAGCGCTATCTGGTTATATTGGATTATATGCGAAGTAGAAGATCAGATTTTATAAGCATTATACCTAAGGCTTTGAAGGTTTGAGTGTTATTTAGTGGGGTTAGAAGTGTTTGTAGTGTTAAGTGTGTGTTTGTGTCCAGTGAACTATGGGGAACGATAGAAAGACGTGCTCAGGCGTTTCTGTTTCGTAGCAGTGTGTGAATTTGTCTGTTTGGAATTTAATTTTGTTTGGCCTGTTTGTAATTTGTAGCTCTAGTTTGTTGAGTTTGTGCTTCCAGCCTTCAACGTTATTGTTTGTCCGAGGTCTGGTTCTTGGGTTTAGGCCAAGGTTCAGCTGATGTGCTATGTTACTTAGATATTCAAATGCACTGACATAAGTGTTCTCGGTCTTGTTGGACAGTACACAAAGGGGAGCATTCGGACTTTGAACTCATCTTGAGGAGTATAAATTTGTTCAAATAAACTGGGTGCAGACGAAAAGAACTTATACTGGTAAAAAACAAGTGTTTACACCCTCTGACCGTCTCAACGAATGTAATTCGAACTGTTGCATTAGCCATTTTAGTACCGATCATTCCTTCACTTCATATTTATAAAGGATGAAACTATCAGGATGAACTCAGTATCAATTTATAGTTTACACAAGAAAGTAATAAAACTGTTTGTAATATTTTTGTTTATCAAACTATTTGTTTTGTAAATCATTCTTTACTTATGACATGGCTTCTCACATTCAAATAGGATTAATTTCGATCAAACAGAACTTCTC
Organism: Haliotis rubra; assembly: GCF_003918875.1. Lineage (NCBI taxonomy): Eukaryota > Metazoa > Mollusca > Gastropoda > Lepetellida > Haliotidae > Haliotis > Haliotis rubra. Next base: position 182,256 of record NW_025767723.1, read on the forward strand.
ACATGTTTTTTAACATGCCAAACACATTTGTGTATAACATGAGCAAACAGGAGTAACGAAGACAATTATTAATATGGACGTTCAACTCATTTACGGTAATCTGCTTGCTATCTGTGCAACTATAATGTCGACGCTTTCCCGGCAATACCCGACAGAGCGTGGTTTGACTCTTAACCGGGTATACTAAAAACTGAAATGGCGCTTTCCCAGGCCGACACCGAACTCTCAAACCCTTGTTTCACGCCCAAATTACCTCATTAATTATGTTATGTGGGCATTCCTTTATTATGTTGAGTTGGTTTTATCAGGTGTGAATTTTAGACCAGTAGGCTGTAACCACATAAGGTTAACACACCCCATATATACCCCACCCTTTGCTTTTGCCGCGGAATGTATATTGCCAATGAGTTACAGCCTACCAGCAATGTGTCAATTATATTGCGACGGAAAACTGATTGCCAGCTTATTGGACTACGTCTAACATAGGTACATTATTTGCTGTGTACATTTCCTAATAATGTAGATGCTTCGATGTCACGGTAATTCATGACACGGAAGTTACAAATTGATATAATATTTGGGTGGAACCATTACTGTGATGTAGAACCACACTCTCATTTTATCGCCAGAATTCAAGTATTCCAAGTCCGACAACTGGTAGTCTTCATTTTCAGTTTGAAAACTCAAATATGTATATAGTGAGTGAAAATTGCCATCTAACCTTTTATGTGTCTTTTTCGTTTTCTGTTATAGTTCGTATCGTACAACGCTGAGAAGCAAACATTTAAGTCATCTGGGTATATGACCTATGCACTGTGTTGTTAGACATTGCTGAAATCTACGAATTGTCCAATCAGACCATAACTGTGCTGTTGAAACTAGTAGATTTAGTTTAAATGTTTAAAATGTGACTGACATTGATGAGGGAAATAGCATTTTCTAGTGGTAGAAGAGAAGTGTGTGTGTGTGTGTGTGTGTGTGTGTGTGTGTGTGTGTGTGTGTGTGTGTGTGTGCAAGGGGAGTTTGCCAGTGGGTATGTGAGTGAGGGTGTGGAGGCGTGGTTGGATGTGAGTGTTTCTGTCTGTGTGTAGGTGTTGTGTATGCTTAGGTGTGTAAAGGAATGTTTGTTTCGATTTAGTTTTATGAATGTGTTCTTTCGAAGAAATGTTAGTAAATGTTGTTGTAATCATCTTATGCCAAGTGTCTTTTCGTCCAGTCATGACCCGATGTTATAAAAAGGAATATCTATGCATTTATCTGTTTGTACACATGGCATCATAATACACTATATTATTTTGTTTTCCAGATTAAACTGAAAAATGCAGCAGAGAGGGTTTGGATGATCATGGCACAGTCAGGCTGATAAGGCTCATCATCAGCTCAGGGCCCCTTCTACACGCAGCGAATGGGACTTCTCCCAGGAAACGCTGCCTAAACGAACCCACCAAGAACTTTCCGGAGAATATGAAAGCTCCCAACGCTGCAGCCTTCTGCTGTTTTCGGTTCCGGACCTGCAGCTCATTATAAGAAATCGTTTGTACTATAGAACAGATAGAAGTTGTAGACACTTATAAATACCTGGGAACTTTACTACACAGAAATGGTTGTATGAATTTTGCTGTTAAACACACAGCCGATCTCGGTATGAAGGCATCAATAGCGCTACTAAAACGAGCTAGAATGTTAAATTGCCACTGGGCAATTTGACAGATTAGTAGTACTAATATTGATGTATAGATGTGAAATATGGGGACATGAGAAGACTGACATGATAGAAAGATTACATCTAAAATTTCTTAAATTAGTTACTGGTTTAAAATATAACACCCCTAATTTCATTGGTGTACGGGGAACTTGGTAGGGAACCTATTCAGCTTCAAATTTCGAAACTACTAATTTCCTATTGATGTAAATTGACATTATCACATCCAAATAACAAAATAGCAGCTTTCATTCTTCAATATATTACTAAGCAAAACAAAAAATCAAATAACTATGTCTGTCTAAGTCATATTAAACATATTCTCTGTAAGTGCGGATTGCCTGATGTTTTTGTCAACCCTAATTATACTGAAATTCATGGATCATTTCAAATATTGAATCTATTTTTAAAGACCAATTTTTACAATCATGGACTAGCGATATGCAAAATTTCTCTAAAGGAATATATTGTAAAGTTTTGAAGCGCTCTCCAAAATTTGAACAATATCTACTTCTCTAAGATGATATTTCTAAACCGATCCTAAAATATAAAACCATAAACTTCCCATAGAAACTGGGAGATGGCAAAATACCCCAAAAGAACACAGATTTTGTAACTTATGTGATTCACAATTGATTGGAGATGAGTTTCACTATTTGTTTAAATGTAATTATTTTGCAGACATACTCTTTTCAAGTAAAATATCTGCCCTTAAAAATGTATCCAAGTTCATTAAGATTCCTTGTAAACACTTTAATTGATGTAGTCATCTTGTTGTACATTTTGTATGTACTCCTTTGTTATACTCATGTACCACCGATGGTGGATTATTTTGTGTAATAAACGTGTAATGATGATGATGCATTTCCCAGAGCGTCAGAAGGGCTGTGCCCCCGGTGGAGAACCCGGGCACTCTCCTGATCTGCGGCAGAACAATGGGGAGCCTGACGACAGTGTACTTGGGATGCAAGCTAGACATTTCAAAGGCGTAGTCTGCATATTAAGTATGCTTTTCCTGAATCATTGGCTTTATCAAAAAGGACAAGATCAGGTTTATGGCTGGAATTTTTCTGAGGCTGTATATGGGCCTATTCCACAGAAGTTTGAAAGCATCATTTTCCGTCCAGCAGTACATCACCATCAACAAAATCATCCCAGGAAATGCTGCCTAGTCGAACCCACCAAGAACTTTCCGGAGAATATGTAGGCTTCCCAACACTGCAGCCTTCTGCATTACCCAGAGTGTCAGAAGGGTTGTACTCCCGGTGGAGAACCCGGGCACTCTTCACGGCTCACTTGCACAAAACGATCTTAGCGCTACAATGATTGTAACTCCCATTCTCCAACACAGGCTTAAGATAGTCGTAGCGCTAAGATCACTTTGTGCAAGTGGGCGCAGATCTGCGCCAAGAGATCAGGTGGTACTAAACCAAGGGCACAGTGAACAATGGGGAGTCTGACGACAGTGTACTTGGGAGGCAAGAGAGACATTTCAAAGTCGAGGTATATTTAGTATGCTTTTCCTGAATCTTGCCAATCACGTTGTTCTCAAAAGGGACAGAAAATTCAATGATTGTTTTTATTATCAGGAATGCCTTAGTGCAGAGAGGTAACATTGAACAGGTCCATTGATGTTAGGGACAGTACGTCGATGGCTCTGCTTGTTATTAAATCATGACGGAAACAATTCGAGCATGACTCATTTGTCCCTGTTCATGATAAAGTGGCCTCATGCATATTGTTTATAAAGTCAAAATGAAGATTGCCAGCTTGAAGCCTAGAGATGGAGCCTAGATCTATATACACAGCATGGGTGTTCTGGAATATGCTACTTTGGCCCCAATGTCGTTATTGTCTTAAGTCGATTTTATTAGTATTTCAATGTTATGTCAAGTACATTATCAACCCATCAAGAGTCAACTTCCCGTAGCCGGCGAGACTATAATTGTGAGCCGTTAAGCCTCACAGCGTGTCTAAAAACAAATAGGGAATCGTTGTTGTAATAAAAGAGGAAACGATATTCTAGATTTACGGTAAGATTATCGCCGTATCGTTTTGCAGCTTGAAAACACAGTACCTAGATTTCATTTCTTAATCTGTACAATAGTCCAGTATACCTACAAACACTTATTATTAGAAAGATTAGACAGATGAATACACGTACTTAGTATTAATATGTTGGTTATTTTTTACTTGTAGTTTTCCTAAACAGATGAAAGAAATGTTGGTGTGGATACAGCCCACCAATCGACAATACAACCATGAAGCAATGGTGTTACTGTTAAGAGGGGCGGTGGGGTAGCCTAATGGTTAAAGCGTTGGCTCGTCACGCCGAAGACCCGGGTTCGAATCCCCACATGGGTACAATGTGTGAAGCCGATTTCTGGTGTCCCCCGCCGTGATGTTGCTGGAATATTGCTAAAAGCGGCGTAAAACCAAACTCAGTCAGTCGGTCAGTTACTATTAAGAAAGGGACAAATAAAAACGCACCGTTTTACTATCTATTCCATTATATACCAGATCGTGTAAGTCATCTTTCTAATACAGAGCATGAACATTTGATCCAACATATCATGATATCTGATACAGAAAAACTGATATTTAGATATCACGAGGCATACGACAAGGTCTTGTTAATCGCAAACAGCGAAATTTGGATTAAAGCGACTACAACCAGGCGATGGGAGGTATGTAGTGACAAGCAGTACTGCAATACCTGTAACAACAAGTAACGCACACATATATCACAAGTCGTGAAGAGAAAATACAGAAAGGATTAAATTGTAAACATGCTGATTGGATGCTAATTGACAATATTCCTGATAATAACTGCTAATATTCCCTTAGCTATTAGAAATTGCGACTCTGTTGCATCATTTAAATCTTATATCCACGTGAAAGAAAATTGTGCACCTAAATATATTCATTTGGAATAAGGAAGTTAAATGTTTTTGCACCCAAGATTACGATATATGATGAATACACTTAATTATGATTTATTTAGAATAAATATTTTAAAAAATGACGCATCATGTCAATGTGGCCATGGATGTCAGAATGTTTTTCATTACTTCCTTGAATGTCCATTGTATATTATTCAAAGACATAAACTGTTACCATCTTTAGAAAGTATTGTTTAAACGTTTTCTCAGTTAACTTCTGTTGTACATATCCTATTATTGGTCTACCTGAAGGCTACAACAGAAGCTTGGTTTAGGGACCAGTCAAAAGACTTCTATTTCCAATCATGCAACGCGTAATTTTGCCTAATGAAACCTATTAACCTACTTCGGTGGATAACGGAATGGTTATGTAGCATAGATAAGACACTTAATCTCACGATTCGTCGTTTAAAGTCCACACTCAATCCCTCGAAATAATTCCACAAGTAAGTTGTTACTACTTTTTAACCAATCCGTTTTCTCGTACTTGACTTGATCATCTCGGAAATGTTATCAAGGAGAGACTGTCTGTAGAACACGTGACCTCTGACATCAGAACATGTACATTGGATGCGTAATGTGTCACGTGACAAAATGATACTTATATATGTATGTTCAGACAGTTAGATTTACATATATACATACACTTCGGGTTCATCCATGAACTCTGCCAAACTGACAAAGGTAAGTTACTGACATTCTTAAAAAAACGTCTGTCTCCAATTTCTAAATGTTTTATGCAAGCATCACGATTTTCAATGTCTGGCTTCTTCTGCACGTTTCCCATTGTTTGAAATGTCACTTTTACTGACAGCATATTAACACGTAAACCTCCTACCATAGTTTGTGCAAAGTACACCTAACAATTAAAATGCCTTTAATTCGATAACATCCCAGCATATCTGTATCAGCAGTTTGCACTCATTTCCTACTGACATTTCGTCTTTCATTGCTATCAATCATTCATCTGTATTTGCACTTAAGATGCCATAGGCCTACAGTACATGTATACAGACAATTTTTTAATAGGCAGTAGAGAGTACATTTTTTCTGTGTAGACGGGCATGATACAGAAACATTGACAATTTTTCTAGATGTTCCTTGCTAGAATAGGTTAATAGAGATATACATTTATAGATATTATGATTTACAAAGTAATATGTCTTAATATACTTATTTCTCAAAGTGGGATGAAGCTACCCTCCTACATCTATACCGATCATGGGTCCGGTCCAAACTTGATTATGGCTCCATCGTATATGATGGAGCTTGCAAAAGCAACCTAAAATTACTTCATTCTGTCCACCACCAAGGCCTAAGACTTTGTATTGGGTCTTTCAGAACTTCTTCTCTTGACAGTCTCTACGTTGAGGCTGAGAACCATCACTTAATCAACGCCGTATCAAATTAGCTATACAATATATTACAAATCTACATGCTATCGAGTCTAACCCTGCTTATAAATGTGTCTTTAATCCTCTTTATAAGGATTTGTATAACAAGAAACCTTCTCTTGTTCAGCTCTCTAGGGCTATAAATTAGGCCATTCATTAATATAAATTGAGCTGTTTAATATATCTCCTTCCCGACTTCTTTCTTCTCCTCCTTGGCAGGCTGGTTAGTACAAACGGACCCTAACATTAACATCATTTAAAAATCCTAATGACTTACAATATAAACAAGAATATAATCAATTAAGAAGTAAATATAATACATATGAATCCTTTTTTACGGATGGGTCCAAGGATGGTGGCGCAGTGGCTTGTGCCACTGTCATTGGGTCCAAAACAATTTCTTCCAGATTACCCAACGACAATTCAATTTTCACACAGAAGTAAACGCAATACTTACAGCTCTTAAATATATAAATAGCACCCTTAATATAAACAATATATAATATGTTCCGTCTCTTTCTTGCCTTCAGGCTATTAAAAATCTTTCTTGTAAACATCCACTTTTAATAGAAATTATAGAATTATATAATGATCTTGCAACTTGCCAATACGACATCGTCCTCTGTTGTTTACCCAGCCACGTTGACATTTCTGGGAATACAATGTGATCTGATGCAGAAGAAGTGAGACACCCAAGTAGGTATCAATAAACTACATGAAATAAAACCTTAAAAATGGTTACACCTATTTGGGTTGTCAGTCCAGATTTGAAGAGGTCATCATACGACGATGTCGTATTGGCCACACAAGATATACTCATGAATATACCTATTGAAAGGTGAGGATCCTCCATCCCTTGTGATGAAAGAATCACAGTCAAGCATGTCTTGCTTGACTGTGTTGAATATTCCATCACAAGGGATAACTGTATAAAATCACGAACTATGAAGGATCTTTTTAATAATGTCAGTTCTCATTTAATTATTGCAGTTCTAAAAGAATTAGATTTGTTGAATGATTTGTAAATAGATAAATGGTATTTTAAACATGGTAGTATAAATTAGCAACTGCGCACTATCAAGCCACACTTAAAATCACACTTAAAACCAATATTGCATTTCTCTCATTGATACTAATTATCAGCCCCCAACGAGGCTACCATATAATTTATTCCTAAAAAATTATTACAATATGAAATGAAAAATGTCCAATGAATTAATGCAACGTTGCATCAAATCGACTCTCGCGCCCGACCGAGACCCCAGTATGGTGATCTACCTTCAGTTGTTGGCGATCTATAGCCCGTGTTTTATATTGTATTGTCTTTTTTAATTAAAATGTTTTAGTTTTACATGAAAGTTTTATATATTCATATCTTTGATACTCTAGTATTTTTACTGTTCATCGTCGACAGGTTTTACTCTTCAGAATGTTTTCATCTTTATTGTATAAATTGTCACGATATGGCTGAGATATTGCCGATGTGACGTTAAATATTAACCCACTCACTCACTCTACCAACCGAACTTTATTTCAAGCGAACCCCATAGCTTTCTGTCACTTTACGAATATCCTAAAAAGCAACCTGTGATTGAGGCCAGATCGGCAAAAACCGACAACACAGCGTGCGACAGTTTTCGATGTACGGAGCAATCGTTTACATTCCATATAATGGCAACAATCATCTGTTTGGAAGCTGTTCACCTCGAAGTTTCAATTATCGATTTCAGGCAAAGTCGTATGGGATAATAAGTTTTTTTATTGTAGCAATTGGAAGCTAAAGTGAGTGCATATGACCCAATATATATATTATAGGCCAAAATATTGTCGAAAGAGCGTGACATTGTGCCTTTAAGAAAATTGAATGGATCAAGTCAAATGTGCGGTGGCTAACCATGCACGTTGAAAGGTTGTCTTTGTGTGTTTCTACATAGCAAATCATTAATAATATACCTCTGAGCTACAGAAACATTACAATACGTCCTAAAACGCAAATAAGAAAACATCTAAACGTCCAACGAAAATGTCAGAAAAATCGTATCGCATTTGTGATTTGATACTGAAATTTTTGTTGAATTACCACCAATGAGGTTACGTTTTTACTTTGAAAAATCACCAGAGTGACAAAAGTATGGAATTCCGTGTTTCCTGGGCTAGGCTTCCAGTAGGTGTAGCCGAAATATATTTGGTAAACGGAACACGCAGGAGATTAAATTTTCGCGACGTAGCGATGGCGTCATACAGTGGCGGTCGTTGTACATTCTGGGACAACAAAAGAACAAATTTCACAAGCTGGAATTATATTTTCTTCTCTCAATGTTGTACGGGAGAGGTGTTTGCATAAGCCTCTGGCTTGTTCACCGATCCTCATTTCTTGCGTTTCGAAATAAATATGTTTAAACTAAACATTCAACGTCACTTCAAGCCTTCAGTGCTCAAATTCCTCAAGTGAATAGTATGGAAAGGCGTCAATCTTATCTATTGATTCACTGTGTCATGTCACCCCGGACGAAGACACTCTTGAATCACACCATTGTACGAAGATACCTATTAATGGCCTAATACTTATTGTACAAAGATAGCCTTATTACTATATATATTTAAAGAGATACCCTTGCATATGACACCATTGTACGATGACCCTGTTATAAGATAGCATTGTATTAAATAACTAGTCAATGCCAAACAAAACTCAAGTCTTAACTATCTTCAGAAAACGAATGCTTTTCGAAAAAACACCAGTGAAAGTGAAAGTAATGATACCAGGTATTACATCTTTTTATTACCCACGTGGTCAACGTATGGGTAGTTGCATACTAATCTCGTACGTCACACGAGTGTCGTATCACGTTGACCTATGTCGTAACGACTTGACCTGAGATTCTAACAATTTGACTGGATAACCGATGACCTCTCAATTAGGTCACATTCTGACGTAACTATTCTTTCATTCATAACAAACACGTGAATTCATTCATTCTACTACTTAAATGCATTGTGGGAATGTAAACATTGCGAATGTTGCCGTGTCGCTGTTTAATTGTGAGTCGAACTGAGACATTATATCCGTCGAAAAACATAAACGCAATGTTTCCACCAGTGATGTTAGCCGAATGAAGCAACTGGAAACCAAGAAACGAGGTGCTACGGAGTAGTTTACTGTAGGAGGCTGTACGAGGCAAAGACAACAGACATGCATCGTGACGTCGGTTTGCCAAGGCAGTGAAGTCACTATGGGTAATAAATAAAATACCACACTTCCATATACAGATTATCTAACGAGTGTCGCTCGGTCAGATACCATAGGAAGGACACTCGTTTCGTATAATTCGTATGTAATGAGACCTCGTGTAGTATTCTCTATGTACGACACCATTATATGAATGCATTTTCGTATGAAATCATTGTACAGTGATGCCCTTGTGTGACACCATTGTACAAAGACAATCCTGTTATGATTCGAGGAGCGTAAACTAATTGACAACGTTAAACAATCGACTGACCTTGACAGTAAAGGTAATTGTGTGGGGTTGTTCATAATGATTAGAGCAACAGTTACGTAGAACGACAGTGTGAATGGTTCCCGTAATACCTTTGTTAAAAGAAGATCGTACTCATATTAGGGATCGTACATAATTTATGGCTGGGGTGGAGGGGTTCTGTGATGATTTATGTGGTGAATCATGTACAAAGTGAATGAATGAATTTATTGTTGACATTGTATATATTACATCATGAATAAAGTAAACTAGTCTCTAAAATCAGGTTTATTTTATGTATATCACTTCCGAAGTGGTACAATTTATTTTATTTTCCATTTGCGAATTTAGTGTTACCCGTTTGCTTATCATCACAGATTGTGCCCAGTGTTCTCCAAATGCGGTTAACCTGAAAATCCCTGCGTGTCATCACAAATGTCTACTTCAAGGTAGTAAGTAGATTGTACTGTAACTAGGGTCGATGTCGTGTGCAGACACCGGTAGTAAACCCCCCACCCCACTCCGCTAAGCCATACATTAGGAACGATACCCTAGTTACAGTACAATCTACAATTACCGTACGTGCATGAGCGTATAATAGTAATGGAGCCTAACGTCATAAGGCAGTAGCATATCGTTTTACACCCCTGGGATATATGTCAATAAATATACACCCAACATTGAACGATGGAAACTTATATTAGACCATATTTACTTATTGCAGACTAAAATATATATATAAATTCTAAATTTATTATATTGATTTACCTTATCATCGCGTGAGACCAAACATCAAACAACGTGCAGTCACCTATAATATAGTATGCAAAATGTTACAAAATACTTGAAAGGTAAGAGACAGGTTTCATGCCTGTCATGCTGTGATATCTTTGCCCACGTCCACAGATTTTAGGCACGCCACAGGGACGAAACTCGTCACTAATCGCCATCCATTTCTGTAACCTCCTCGAAAATACTCAAATGTCACTTTTCGTGCGTTGGTCTAAATCATTCGGTGTCAGAATCCCTTTTATCTAAAATTTATAGTTTATATCAATAACTAAGAAGTTGTCATCCATAAAGTTGTAAATGTTTCAACATAAACAATCACGTTACAATAACAATAATGCTTCAAATATCTTGCCAATTTCAATCTGTAAAACATAGTAATAAAGTACAATCGATTTTAAACTATTTGCAATGTAGAATCCTGTTAACGTCAATGATTAAGTGTAAATACTTTATAATTCTGTGTCTATACTGATAATTTTATAATGTAGGTATACATTAGCACTAAGTGCATAAAAGTTTGAGAAGGGTGTTTTACCAGAATCATGGTTAACGGGAATAATTAAACCGATCTATAAGAAAAAAGGCGATAAATCTGATACTAACTCATATAGACCAATCACTCTACTTAGTTGTTTCGGAAAATTGTTCACTAAAATATTAAACAACCGCCTTTCAGATTTCTTAGATACTAATAATGTTTTAACACCTGTCCAAGCCGGGTTTAGAAAATCATTCTCCACTGTTGACAATGTATTAATAATTTATAATCTGATGCAAATTTTGAAAGATAGGAAACAAAAACTCTATTGTGCCTTTATAGATTTTACAAAAGCTTTCGATACTGTTTGGCGAGAGGGAAAAAAATGCAAATGCTTGGTATAGAGGGTAAATTCCTGAATCTTGTCAAATCAATGTATAGCAATATCAAATCACTTGTACAATGTAATAATGATGTATCAAACTACTCCTCATGTAACAACGGCGTCAGACAAGGGGAAAACCTGTCACCTTTACTATTCTCCATTTTCATAAATGATATTGAAACTCATTTACTTACTTCAGGCTGTAATGGTGTAAATCTAGACTATACTGAAGACGAAGACTTGGTGATATTTGTTAAGTTGTTAGTCTTATTATATGCAGATGATACAATATTATTTGATGAATCGTCAAAGGGACTACAAGATGCTTTGAACTCATTTAAGGACTATTGTGATTCATGGAAGCCAAAAGTGAATATAAACAAAACTAAAATAGTAATATTCGGGGGAGGACCATCAAAAAGCACAAAAAATAAATTTAATTTGAATGGGAAATTAATTGAAATAGTTGATAGTTATACCTACCTCGGTATAACTCTCCATAGAAATAGAAAACTCGTATCAAGTATTAAAACTGTAAGCAATAGTGCCTCAAAAGCAATGTATAGTTTAGTGAAAAAAGCTAGAAAATTAGCCTTGCCTTTAGACTGTTTATTATTAGCATTTGACTTAATGGTAGTACCTATCTTGACCTATGGTGCAGAAGTCTGGTCTTTCGAAAACCTTGATTTTTGGAGAAAATTCATTTAATATTCTTAAGACTCATTACAGGATTAATAAATTCAACCCCTCGTTTCATGTTGTATGGGGAACTAGGAAGATTCCCAATTAGAATTATGATATATAAACGTTTATTAAACCTTTGGCACAAGTTAACTTACCAAGAAGGTGTTTTTAAGCTTACGAACTTAATTTACAAGTATTTATCACTTTAAACAATAGATAAAAAAGATAATCCCTGGCTCTCGCACGTTAAAAATATATTAGACAATACTGGAATCTCGTATGTTTTTGAAAATCCCTCAATTTGTACTACCAAGTGGCTGGTTTCAAAAGTCGAACATATTCTGAAAGATCAATTTATCCAAAACTGGCACAATGGCATTATTTCTAGTCCCAAGGGTATACACTATCAGCACCTAAAGCTATTTCCCAATTTTGATGTATATCTCCTCCTTCTTTACCATTATTGAGATTTAGAACATGTAACCATAGTTTACCTATTGAGACGGGCCGCTGGTATAATATTCCAAGGGACGAGAGAACGTGTCAACTATGCACTTCTAAAAGCATCGCAGATGAATACCACTATAGTTTTCATTGCAAAGCATTAGATAATTTGAGGAAACAATATTTACCCTCCCATCTAACCTCTTTTCCCAATGAAACAAAACATCTAGAGACATAGTAAATCTATCAAAATATATCCTACATCTATCATCTCTTGTCAGAAAAAAATGTTAAAATGTTGTTTACTTCATCTTGAATTTGAATTTGTATTTGTATATATGTTTACAATATATGCTCTTGTACCACCAAGGTGGTTTATGAGAATAAAGAATTGAATTGCAACGTCTGAATTATTTATTCTAGTTATCTAAACATTCTAAATTCCAATAATATGCAAGTTTATATTTTTGTATCCACGAATGAAATCAATACTAGGGATGATACTTTCATAGAATTTGATTTTTAAGAGATATTAAACTGGGGAATTCACGGAGAGCCATGCAACAGATCTTCAGTTCAAAATGTTAGCCGAGTTGTCTGAACTTAACTAAGTTGACATATCCCTTGTGGATAGATGGATAGAAAATGAATAAAATGTATTTTTATATAGAAAATATAGATGACATGATCTGAAATGTGAAAACCAATAAGCGTCATTAAAAATGATTGGTTACATATGAATATATATTGTTTTGAAAATGGTGGCTGTTTGAATTACTTAATATATACTGATATAGTCTTAGATGAAAAAAATATGGATCAGCTAACTCTGTGAAAAATCGTTGTTGTTTTGAGTCATTAACTGAATATGAATAAATGCACGTTTCTTGATTTGAACCTCTCATAATGCATGAACCTGTCTGTATAAAATCTACAATTCACACAGGTTATGTCTGGTATGGAAATATACTTTGTGACGTCAAAAAGACGATATTTATTTTTCTTGATTCTTGTAAAGAATCACATGTTGCCATAATTGATTTATCATAGTACATTACATTCTGATTCGCTTATAGTATTTTCGAGTCTTCTTGGAGGTTACGGAAAGGGGCAAGGGGTGACGAATGGCCTCAGACGACTGAGGCACTCTTTACATATAAACACAATGGGTTACTTAGCGTGTATTGCATACTTGATTAAGAAATCTTGGTCAAAATGTCTTTGCATTTCACATAATGGCATGCGGACCCTGTTAGTGTCTTGACATAGAATCGTAATAGCATACTGATTTTACGAATCTCTAGCATTCACGTATTTCTATCAGTCAGGAAATACAAAACGTATGAGACATAACAGGTCATCCCTTTGCATCCTTGTATATACTCTTCAAAAAAAAGAAACTATACATGGTGTTTTGGAATTTACTTACTGAGTGCATATAACTGATTCAAACATGACATCATTGCTCAACTATGGTAAAATCATCACTTCACAAATTTCCAAAACATGATTATCAAGAAAGTGTTTGGTAAAACCACAGAGGGCTATTAAAGCCACTTGGTCAGAGTAAAATGTCAGTATCTGGCGTGACCACCATGAGCATCGATAACAGCTTGGCAGCGGTGACCCATAGCGAAAAGGTGAGGTGAGGTGAGGTGAAAGTGGGTTTTACGTCGTGCTTGAGAATATTTCGCTCATATGACGACGTGCATGCGTGTGAATGTGTATGTGCGGCTGCGTGTACTAGCCCAGACTTAAGCTGGCTTTATAGTGCTAGCCCACTGAGATACCATGCCGCAGTGAAGCATGAATACCCCACTCAGACACATTATACTGACTCCGAGCCGACCAGTCCTTGTTGTACCCATAAATGCCGAGCGCCAGGCAGGGACCAACAAGTACCTTTTTTTTCACGTCTATTGGTATGACGCGGCCGGGGATCGAACCAGTGACCTTCCGCTCTCCGGGTGGACGCTCTAACCACTACACCACAGAGGCGGTTAGAGGAAAGGTGATGCCGAATGCTGTCTTGAGGAATGTTTTGATACTCTTGCTGAAGTGCTGTGTGCAGTTCTTGTAGTGTCTGAGGTGGCAGAATACGCTGGCGAAAGCGTCAATCAAGGGTATCCCATAGATGTTCAATGGGGACAAATCGGGGCGATCGAGAAGGCCAAGGTAGCACCTGAACATTGTTTTGCTGGAGGAAGTCCTGTCAAATACGTGCAACGTGAGGTCGAGCATTATCATGCTCCAAATATCAACCATTGACGTTGATGAAGGGAAAAACGTGACGTTGAACTGGTCTTCTGGTAAAAAGTCTGGCTTCCCCTAGCCAATTGCGCACTGTCTGGTCGAGATTCGGCGAAGTCCAGGGATTTGGATTGTTGTGGATGATGCTGCCGTGGTGTTTGAACGAAGGTGTCCCAACAGGATGTAGCGACCATGGGCGGCGGTGGTAACCCAAGGTCGACCTGACCTGGGTCTGTCATTAACACTCTCAGTATTGTACGTTGTATCGGGTCCACAGTTTTGAGATCGTCTGTCTGGACACGCTGAAGTGCCTTGCCACCTCATGCTGCGATGCCCGTCCTTGTAAACGGCCGATTGTGTTGCGTCGTTGAGCTTCTGTCAGTCTTTTCATTCTCTTGTCGTCTATAGTGGAGTGCCATTGATGTGGCTTTTTAAAGCCTGAAGTCATAGGCTTCAGCTCAGGGAGATACACAATTTCATGATGCACGTGCATTTCATGTTGGGTGCGTTTTAGCGATTCATATTACTACAGACGTGAGTGTAACGTTATGCTTTTGTTCAACGTTTCTTTTTTCAAACGTTTTGTCGTCGGCAACCATTCCCCGACATGTGGGGATTCAGCATGGATTGGTTTGTGTCAAATATTTTCCTAAATAGTTTCTTTTTTTGAAGAATATATATATTTGTACATAAATATAGTCGATATTAGAAATTGTTAAAAAACTACCAAATTATCACTAAAACTAACCTTAACAGATGGTGAGATGCCCTTATAGTTACTATATAAACTTGCCAGGAAAGAGATAGTTCAGTGGAGTCCCAGCATCTTCCAGGAAAATGCTTTATTGAATCACTTGTAACTTCCTTTTGATAAACAATAATTCTTTCTGTTATTTTCTACCTCTTTTACACCTCTTCCATTGTCCGCGGACGGTGCGTTGTCCTAATGAACTACAAAATCGGACTCGACCAATTACTGTTAATCTTTCTCTACACCCGTGATGATCCGGGTTAGAATTGATCTGCAGTAATCCATGTTTGTCGTAAGAGGCGACTAACGGGATCGGGTGGTCAGGCTCGCTGACTTGGTTGACACGCGTCATCGGTTCCCGATTGAGTAGATTGATGCTCATGCTGTTGATCACTGGACTGTCTGGTCCAGACGCGATTTTTTACAGACCGCCGCCATATAGCTGCAATATTGCTGATCGCGGCGTGAAACTAAACTCACTCACTCACTCTTTCTATACGTTAATAAATACTCACATCAAGAGACGTCAAAGTGGCAGGAGCAACTGGATCACAACCTGTCGGAGATATTGTCTCTGAACGTGAGGACGTTGATCATTTCAAGTTTTCATCAGAAACATAAATCCATACCGTGACCATTATTGAAAAATGACATCTTCGTGTGGTAGGATTTGTTTACTTCGATACACTGTCGACCCATTTCGCTTGGCAATCTCAGCTATACGACACAAAACCGCCATGTTGCTTTCACGACTTTGTTCCCGCTAGTACAACTGGAATTTTCCTGTTAGGCCCGCATAACCACTGTGTGTTAACGAATACCTTCTTAAGGTCCCGATTGCCAGGTAACACACTGCGTTTCATCTGTCACAGCTTTGTTATCAGTCCTGGTTATCGACGTGGCGTTGTGTTCAGCTGTGCAGTGAACTTTGCGCGAGGATCACTGGACTTTACTCCTAATTTGCCTAGTGGTGTCACGGATTGTCTGGTCCAGACTCGATTATTTACAGACCGCCGCCATATAGCTGGGATATTGCTGAGTGCGGCATCGCCGCCACCGATACAGTGAATCGATACTAGGGCTGGGACGGGTCCAAATGTCCTACCCGGGTACCCCACCCCTATTACCCTACCCTACCCGGATACCCGTCATTTTAATTCCTGACATATAATTTGTAAGAAATGTCAATATATTCTTCAGCTCGGAGGCTACAATTCCGAGTTTTTCAATATCTTAACCATGTATTATATTCAAAACAGGTGACTGTAAACTAAGTCTAAACCTTCAAGACAGTA
Source organism: Haliotis rubra (assembly GCF_003918875.1). NCBI lineage: Eukaryota > Metazoa > Mollusca > Gastropoda > Lepetellida > Haliotidae > Haliotis > Haliotis rubra. The sequence continues at coordinate 198,852 of NW_025767723.1, forward strand.
CAACCTATTAATCATGAAAGAATAACAGATTGCATTGTTTAATCTATTAGTCACATGATCATAACGGGTCTGGGTATTGAGACGGGGGTTATCTCCCAAAACTTGTACATGCCAAAACTTCTACAAAAAGTCAAGACAGAATTATGCACGTACCTATGGGTATAATGGAACAGCCCAGGGGTGGGATTATAATCGACTGAAGGACAAGCTGCTCACCAGGCAGAAAACACCATTGGAATTTTTAGATGTTGTCGGCCACCTCCTAAAACTTGCCCAATGACATTAGAACAATCAGATATTATGTTGTGACATTTCAAATTGAAATCAGTGCTGATGTGGCTATAAGACACATAAGACAATACCATGTGTTTTTATAAAAAATCATATAAAATATTACATGTTATGATATTTATATGTCAATAAACAGTTCATCACGCACCTACTACCTCTTGTACTTGTATTCAACTTGATCTTAAGCCTAATTAAACTTAACTAGTCAGACTAGTCAATCCAGTGACTTGAGGTAAGGGACAGGGGATTAGCTGTGCACTGGACCATGTATTTTGTTGTTTTAGTGTGTAAAAGTTTTGGCATGTAGAAGTTTTGGCAGGACACCGAGACGTGTACCGGGTCCAACTCATTACCCACCCGTCCCGGGTATCCGGGTTACCCGTCCCAGCCTTAATCGATACAAAGCTTTACATTGTCGTATATCCCGATATAATACATCAAATGGGCCACGATATATCGATGATTAACTTTGAATATTACCGAATGTCGATATGTGTTAAGATCTACCGTTTTAGAAATCAGCCTAAAATTAATTCTATTATGTAACTGCAGTGACAGCATCCAGCAGCATGCAGATATTAAAGATGTTTTTGATCTACGTTTTCTGTTTATAACAGTATCATGTTTCATTTATTTTGTACTTGTTTTTTAAAAGGTGTGGAGTTTTTTTCAAATTAAAGGTTCTTTCGCCACTCATATATCGGGATTCGTGTCGTATCGCAGCTTCTGTGCACAATACTTTGGCTATATATCGTCGTGACTAAAATTTTAGTATCGTGATACATCATATCGCAGGTTGTATGCCTGTAGTTGTAGAATATTCAAAGTCCCATCTCGTGATGATACAATTATGATAACGCGTATAAAAGCACATTTTTTGACATATTTACCCGTAAGCTAACTTGCAAGCTTTAAACGGAATATACGGACTAAGCTACATACAATGAGTCAGAAGTTGTTATTCATAAAGTTGTATGTTTTCTTATCCCCTTATCAACTTCGAGAATGCCAATGATGCCGTTGCCTTGTATCGTACACCTCCAATAAACATTCAGAAATAATAATGTGTCCATCTATATAGCGCCAAACTCCACACTAGGTATGCACATAGCGCATTTATTACCCCGGATAACCCAAGCTGCCTATTAGGCGCTGGAAGGTTATAGTCTCATGACTTATTCCACCGGGTACCCATTTTTCTGCTGGGTAAACAACTTCAATTTTGAACAAAAGTCACTAACCTGAGGTGAGACCACATGTATCATTATCTTCGATGTGGGAAAGGACTGAAGTCCTTGAAACTCTCAGGAGTCAAGCTGCCAAACATGGTCACCCATCCAAAGACACAATGTGTTGAACGTTGCTTAACTTCAACTGATTTGTGACCTGAGCTCTATGCACAGGACCACATGCCACCACATTCAACACCTTTACATTAACTGAGGTCGAAAAAAATATTGCTTAATACCCAAACATTATAAAGGCAATATATAACACGCATGTGTATGTTTTTCTATAGCGTTGCATATCGGATACGAATATTTACTTGAAATACATGTCCACATATACTCTCAAAAATAGAGGAAAAAACCCCGCATATTTGGAATTTCAAAATTAGTGTTTGATTGTTATAAATTCGCCATTATAATGTTTGTTTGTGTAGTACATGGAACGAATGCGCATCACAAAAACGCACATTCGGAAAATTTAATGCATGTTTACGATCGAAAGTGTCAACTTGCATGGAAAGATCATGGAGAAGAGTGGTTCGTAATATGCATGTGTAGTTCTGAGGATCACATTGTTACATGCTTTTTTCATAAATGTCATCATCACCCCCCCCCCCACCCCAAGCCATAAATTATAAACGGTCCCATTAATAACGAACAGATATCAAATGTTCTATTTCTTTGCAATTTTATGTTTATTGATTTTTATGTGTTTTAAGGCTGAGGTGTTATTTGCATGTTTATAATATTATTGGTGATATTTCAGTTTCCATTTGCTGTGTTTTCATGTTAGTTCAATGTTTATTCACATATCAGTAAATGGTACATGAATTATCCGCTGAAAACAGTCCCCTCTTTTCATCATATGCCGCGTATTAAACGCCAGTCGAGTTGGTGTGAGGGTCCAGGTAAACTATAGAGCAATAGAAAGTTATCCACGACTTCCTAGGACCAGAAAATAGAAAGAAAGACGTATGTGAGATTTATGATAATTATTTTACAAACACAAATCAATAATTTGACGAAATTACGTTGTTAATGCTCGCCTTGTACTTGATCCAATTAGTTAAGATTGTGTCAAGGGGTTAAAATCAGAAATTACACAAATCAGAGTTCATTCTAAAAGTGAATAACGAGTAACATAATGAGAAACGGCTCAGGGGAGACGTCATCAGCAAGGAGTGTGACTACCATGGGCATCTATACACGCCAACCCACGTTTCCTCATTGACGTCGTCAGTCAGTGGGTAATGTCAGCAACAACCTGTTTCATAAGTTCAAGACAGTCTATTCAAGTTTCTGTCGTTTTGCTTTGGGTGGGACAAGCTGTCTCAGCTGGCGATCAAGAAGATCACACAAATGTTCAATGGGGTTCATGTCTGGAGAACGCGCTGGCCAAAGCAATACGTTCACGTTCACGTTGTGCAGGTATTCTCGAACAGTTCTGGCGGCGTTAGGCCCTGCGTTGTGCTACAAAACGACTCCTCTTGTCTGCTGTAGAATACAAGGTCCCACAAAAGGTCTCAACACTTCATCCCTGCATCGCTGGGCATTCTGATTTTTTCGGATGATAACCAGTCTTATTGTTTGCTGGAGACAAATTCCGCCCATACCATAACTCCCCCTCATTCGAACGGATGAATTTTATGAACGCAGTTTGGCGCCAGTTGCTCTCCTCGAAAAACACGAACTCTGCCATCGTTTCTGAACCGACTGAACCGACTTTCATCGGTTCGGCCTGGGTTTGGCCTGTTTGCTGTTAGCAGTTTGCTGATGGTGGCCTGGCTGCAGTTGAAGGTTCTTGCCTGCTGATGTTGTGAAGCCCCCATATTGGTCATACTGATAGCCAGTGCGCTTGCATAAGTCTTGGCATAGTCATAGTGGGTTTTTTTGTTTGTTCTTTTCTTGGTTACTGCATGCTTGCTCTGTCCAAAATCACTATTTGCAATCATGCACGTGCATTTGGACTTATGACCCACAATTACGTTTTTCACGTTTTGAAACTACACGATTCGCTCGACGTTACCGGACAGATGCGTTGTTATCGAGAACTGTTATGTTGCGTTTTGGCGAATAATTTCTGCTTGAGTTCATACCTGTACCCGGTTTGGTTTTTAATACAAATAGTTGAATGTGATAACTTTCCTTTGCCCGGTAGTTTTGTATTCCATAACCACCTTGCTACAGACTATCGTATTCCTTTTTTCTCATTTCGTTTATATTTGTATAATGTTTTTCGCCTTCCTGGTTAAAGTTTTCAGTGTCAGGGGCTCAAGAAATTGATATTCCTTTCTGAAACAATCAAAATTGTGTGGGCTATATTTACAAGAAACATTATAGTTGCAAAAGTGATGAAAGCGGAAACCATATAATCTTCAGCCATAGAGATACAGACACCACGGGCAATGCTTTACTGCATTCGTCATCACTCGCCACTTTCCGTAACCTCCAAGAAGACTCGTCCCCCTATCGATGCTTGTTATGTGCGAAAATACGACAAACCAATCAGAACCCGCGTAAATGACGGCGGTGCTTGGGTAAATATAATCCCGAGTACTTAAATCGTTTATGGACATATGTCATAGTTTAAAAAATCATGAAAACTATATATCGTCATATTGAAAGTACAAAGAACCTAGCCCTAGCTAACAGGATTTTGCTGCCTATTTAACAAATATTTCCAAAAGGTTTGGTGGATAATATCAAACTTACTTTATAATTTATTACTTCTTATTAAAGACTTAACTTTTCATTGAGCTTTAATGGCTTGCTCAGAGAAAGCTCTAGTCCTATCAATTTGGGGTTAACGATTAGCCCTAAATGGTCATATGCCTAATTTTACCATTATAAAACCGTTTTTTATACTTTAATACCCTAATGACGAGAATATAGATATAATACGCCTAGCCTCAACCGAAGTTTAAGTAAACTGCTTGCCATATTATTTACCATTTCCTCTGTGATGAAAAGAACGTCATCAAACTTTTCTTTTAAATATATTTCGGTTTCATTTATAAATATCTGATGGGCCGAGGGTAATAGTATAGACTTAATAACATGCACAGTTGAGGATTAATTTAGAGTATAGACTTAATAACATGGATAGTTGAGGGTTAAATTTACTTCACAGGATGAATTTCTGTAATGACTTCATATATTCTAGCCACTGCATATCACACATTTCCAAATTGAATTTTTCAATAACCCCGGGAACCTGCTGAATGTAATGAATACTTCAGTATTTTGCCTCCTTTCGACCCTTTATTGTTACTTGTTACAATATGCTTATTTGCTCTTCACAGAAACAATATGAATTATATCTTTTCAGCAGGAACTCGTCATATGAGCAATGGCTGATGAAATAGCCATTGTTGGCATTGGGTGCCGGTTTCCTGGCGCCACCTGCCTGGAGGAATATTGGGATATGCTTGCAAAGGGAGAGAACCATGTGGTTGACATCCCCCCTGAGAGATGGAACAAGGATGCCTTCTATGACTCTGATATCAATGCTGTAGGGAAGAGCTATTCTATGAAAGCAGGGCTATTAAAGAAGTGAGTACAGACATATTATATGTCAGTCAACCCCAAACAAAACGCTTGCATAAATTACTTAGAGAGACTTTTATTAATTCAATACAAAGTAATGCCCAGGTTAGGTTTTGCATGAGTTTGTACTTAACATAAGCATAGTGTCCCGTACGAATATACAAATAATATAGAACTGATATAATCCTTCAGCTTTGATCACTTCGACAACAAACTTTTTAAAATCAACGAAGCCGAGGCTGCCCAGATGGACCCCCAGCAGCGCCAGGTGTTGGAGTGCACGCACATGGCGCTGGAGGACGCCGGCATCACCAGGCAACAAATAGCAGGACAGGACGTGGGAGTCTTCATAGGTTCGTTTATACCAGTTCGGATTTTGGTCGTGTGTTGTTTTGTACTCATAGCAGTATTCAATATATATGTACCGTTATAGTCGAATTAGGGAACGATAAGCCTGTAGGTGAAGGCATGAATTTGATTTGATAAACCAATAACCACCACTCAACAACAATGTCAAGTATTAAGATTATAATGACGTTGTCATTCATTAATTTTAAAAGTCATTCGAAACCGTCATCTTTGTGGTAGTGAAATTCTTATATCTTCCTTGTATTGCATAAAGATACATCTATAAAGACACGCGCAGGCCCAAAATAAGGAGATGTATTAAACGTATTTAAGTGTACATAGGTCGCTTAAGCTTAAACGTAGATGAAGGAAATTCGATACAGGGCGGGGCGGGGCGGAGGCGTTCAGGTCAATACCTTGCTGCCGTCACTGTTCGACACCGTCTTGGAAGGGATTACACAAATCGTGAGATTGTTGCTTGGGGAATTCTTCTGAGTATCGGAGGACGATGGTGACGTTTACGGACGCGTCGATCAAGTTCGTCCGAAAGATGCTCGGTCGGGTTCAGATCCGGCTATTTGGAAGGCCATTGAAGTTTATTGACGTTTGCATTGGTGAGATAGACACCTGAACATTACACAAGCTGTGGGGTCGAGCGTTGTTGTCTTGAAAGTGGTTAAAAAGTGGGAGGAGGTGAAGTCGCAGGATTTGGTCGATTTGCTGTTAGATTGCCACAACAGCTCTGATCTACCCATGTAGGGTATGGCTCCCCACACCATGACGCTACCAAATCTGTTCACATGTCGAACGCAGTTCGGCGCAAAATGTTCGCGTCGGTGCGATAGACACGTTGGCTCCCATTCCGTCGTTGCAGGAGGGAACGCGATTCATCGCTGAACCAAACGTTCGACACTTCCCCAGGTTCCATGCCTGTATCATGTTGCATCCTAGGTCACGTTGTTGTAGGTGTAGTCGTGTCAGGACAGGTCCAACTTTTGGTCGATATGTTCGAATGCCTACTTCTCTCAGACGATTTCTTGTGGTTTAGTCGCAAATTCTTCAAAGACCAGGCACCTGTCTTGCTATCCATTGCTGTAGCAAATCGGTGACGTAGGTGAAACACACGGATAAATCGGCCCTGAAAAGAGTGGTCACTCGTGGTCTTCCACTTCCGGGACGATCTTTGGTCGAATTGAAGCGTGTATATCGATGCCATAATCGAGATATGGTGCTGTGGTGGACGTTGAAGTGTCTTGCAACGGCAGACTGTGACTCCCCTGCTTCGAAACGTCCAATAGCGATGTGTTGGTCAGTGGCATTCAATCTTGGTACTTTGTAACTGCGTTCACGACGTAAATTTCCTAAGGATATGATAATTTTGGTTTGGCCTTTTATAGTCTCTACTCATGTTTCCGACACATTGCAAGTGCATTACGTGGAATGCGTTTCCTGCATGCACTTTTCATGTTACGTTTTCATATTTTAAGACAACGTGTACAAACTCATTTTAGGATGCGTTTGCGCGCAATGCACAACAGCAACGACATGATTAACGAGATTCAAACATAGGAATTGTCTAAATGACGATTGCTGTAAAATATATATATACCATTAAAACAGTAGTGGATATTGGATTTACAAGATTGATAAATTGCAAATGATGAAGCGAAGGAGGAAACAGATGATGAAGAGAAATTAAGGGAAAATGTGACAATTTATTCCATTCCTTTGGAAATGTTTCATCTGTATGGATATATATTACTTTTTATCATATGCATTGACATTGGCTAATGGTATGCTCGCAAAATGGAATATCACCTACTTTTTTAATGGTATAGAAATGAACCGCTGAAAAGGCCCGTGCGTTTCTCTATTTTGAAGGGTGTATAATCATATATATATAAACATATTTAAGGTTCCATGGCGGTGGATTATCAGGATTATATCTCTACCAAATCACAAGACGTCACCAACCACACTGTGACAGGCCAGGCCAGGGCTATAATATCCAACAGGGTGTCCTACGTGTTCAACCTAACAGGACCTTCCATGACCATAGACACAGCGTGTTCCTCATCACTCGTGGCATTACACCAGGCAGGACTTTCACTAAGAGCAGGTGGGTAAAGATTCACATGACGAGCATTTAGAGTAGATGGGAATACCAGATAATTAAAGCTGATCAGAGGAGGCGGGTAAAGCATAACATCACGGGTACTCAGTGCAGCTTGGTACAGAATATACCAAGCTGCACTGTCAGAGCAGGTTACGAACTTTTACTTTTCACTATAGTTTCCCTTCAGTTCAATACACTTTACCCATTTGTGCTGCAAGCTGGTAATACCCTGGAAATAGAAGTCTTTTGACTGGTCCCAAAACCAAGCTTCTGTTGTAGCCTTGAGTTCATCCGGAAAGCGGAAGGTCGCGGGTTCGATCCCCGACCGCGTCATACCAAAAGACGTTAAAATATGGTACTTATTGGTCCCTGCCTGGCGCTCGGCATTAATGGGTACAACCAGGACTGGTCAGCTCGGAGTCAGTATAATGTGTCTGAGGGGTATTCATGCTTCACTGCGGCATGGTATCTCAATGGGCTAGCACTATAAAACCAGCTTAAGTCTGGGCTAGTGCAAGCAGCCGCACATACACATTCACACGCATGCATGTCGTCATATGAGCGAAATATTCTTAAGCTCGACGTTAAACCCACTTTCACGTCACCCCACCTTGAGTTCATCATTGGCAAATCGTCTTCCACGCAAGTGAGGCTTCAAATTTCGAAAAAAAGTTATAATCACTAGGTGTCAGACAAGGACTGTACTCGTGGATTCTGCCCTCTAGTGTGAGGACATGAACTATAGCTCTGTATTCAGAATTGTCCATGATATCAGTAGGGTATCTCTCTTCCAGTTATCACAATATTACTGTTTGTTGCAAGGTGTTGGAACGTTTACAGGTATCTCATGAATAATCAATGTATGCAATGCTACTAGCAGCATAGCTGTTTTACAACTTTAAGTAGAGAGTTCTCAAAACGTTTTGACCTCTCCTCGTCTATGCCATTGCACGAACCACCACTCGACGATACGAGAGAAGGCAGTCGAACTATTTCAGTTATTCAAAAATAACAAATCGGAGACTTAGGTGACTATATATCTCCACATGAGATATCCAGTCTCCCAAAGATCACATATGTGAGGGAAAGAATCATTCAACATGTAAGGAGCTGTTTTCATTTATCCTCCTTTACATTTCAGGGTCTCGATATTAGAAACGCTGACCACTGTTCATCACTAGTCCCACACCCTATGTTGCCTGACAAGTGCATATGTCTGAACCTTTGTCTATATTAACAACTTTCAGGTGATTGTTCTATGGCAATTTGTGGAGGGGTGAACCTGACAATTCACCCAGGATATTTTGTCAAGTTAAGCAAAGCTCAGATGTTGTCTCCCACTGGACAGTGCCACTCCTTCTCAGCAAATGCAGATGGTTACACCAGAGGGGAGGGATGTGGAATTATCATCGTCAAACTCTTAAGTCAGGTATGACACTTGTCTAAGCATTCCCGATTAATAACCTACATGTGGCTGTAACTGATCTGTTTGACATAACCATGAAACTACCATATCAATCCTCAATCCTCAAAGTAAAGCAGAAACAATTATCCCGTTAATTATAAATTTCAGGCTTTGCATGATGGTGACAATATTTGGGGAACTATTGTCACGGGGTTGAATCAAGATGGCCGCCAGGTTACGCCCATCACAGCACCATCCGGGAAACAACAGCAGGAACTGCTGAATGACATGTACACACGGCACGGGATCGACCCGACTGAAGTAGACTATATTGAAGCTCATGGTACGTATACCATAAAGAAAGGCGGTTCGTATGTCTCAGCCTAATTTGAGAAGTAGTAAGATTTGTTAGTCTATTCCCGAGGTATGGGGCCCTAGTGAATACCAAGGTTATAATTTGCCTTCAGTTATTTACGAGTTCGAATGGCAGGATCACTGCTTGGTACTTTCATTTCCCTGTATCCGTATTCGTAGATGATGCCAGTCACTTGATCATCTAATAAGGACTCGACTATTTACAGACCACTATTGCTAGAATATTGATGACGACGGCAGTGGAGTCTTATCGGTTTCTCAGCAATTAATCAGGTTTCAGTTTTCCGTAAATTTACCAAACAAAACGTTAAGGAAACTGAGTAGAATCTTAAGTTTCCCCTATTCTTTCAATTAGGTTTCTGTTCTCCTGAAATTAATTCCTTTTTTTGTGACAATATCTATATATATGGAGTTAAATTTATTTCTTCCATAATCGTTTCATTAGAGGGGGTTAAACTGTTAGATTACATTCATTTAACAGTGGACAAAAAAACCACCTAAACAATTGGAGCAAATTAAGAAACAGCAGAATTTGTTTAGAGAATCCTGGCCAGATTTGTCCTCAGGGTCGTCAAAGAGAAAAGAAAATACTATTATGCATACTGGACATCTCACAAAAATATTGCATGCTTCGCAGCAGTGACCCAAAATATACCTTGTGTTCCAAAACAAAGAAAAGTTATTTCTTAAATAGTACTTTCCTCCTTCATTGTGGAATTCCTAATGAACTATCAGAAAGGCTCCAATGGTTTGATCATTTTTCATTTCTTATTCAGTATTGAGATATCAGCACGTATAAACAAACATAACTGACATATTTGTTCTTGCATTAGCTTAAAGTGGCTTATGTATATGTTTTTATGACACATCTGATGTCGAAAGTTGTCAACTCAAAACATTGTCACTTCAGGTACTGGAACCAAAAGAGGTGATCCAGTAGAAGCTTCAGCTCTGGGAACCTTCTTTGAGAAGTATCCACGCCAGCGCCACATCGGGTCAGTGAAGACCAACATCGGCCATCTAGAAGCAGCTGCAGGTGTTGCCGGACTCATCAAGGTCCTGTTGATGATGAAACACGACACCATTGTGCCGTCCTTACACTTTGACAAGCCCAATGAAGAAATAGACTTTGACAGATTTCAGTTTGTAGTACCAACAAAAAATTCTGACTGGAAACGTCATAAAAAGATTGCATGTGTCAACTCATTTGGCTTTGGTGGTAGCAACAGCCATGCTGTGTTAACATCTTTTACAATGGAAACACCAGTTATAAGTGACATTGCCCTACCAGTTTGTTTTTCAGGCTCCACTGAGAAAACGTTAAACACATCAATAGCAAAATTCATTGAAAGTGGTAACAGTTCTCCTTTCAGTGCTGTTGCTTACACTTCATGTATAGCCAGAGAACATTTTCCGTTAAGAAAAGCTTTCTTTGCAAACAATCATGCTAATCTGAAATCTCAAATACAAGAAGAGTTACAAAAGAGAAACCAGCCATCTTATTCGGAAAAAGAAAACATTGTATTTGTTTTTTGTGGCATGGGGACAGCCTGGGAAGGAATGTGCAATGATCTCATCTCCAACAATGATCAGTTTAAGGAAAGCATTTTGGAAATTGACAAATCCCTCTCCAGGTTTGTTCAGTGGTCCCTGATGAAGCGGCTCCTTGAATGTGATGATGTGAACGATCCGCTGTTCGGTCCAATAGCCATTTTTGCTTGTCAGGTGTCTCTCGCTCACCTGTGGGGAACCTGGGGGGTGAAGCCTGCAGCTGTTGTAGGTCAGTCAGTTGGGGAGGTGGCTGCAGCACATGTTGCAGGAATCCTGTCCTTGGATGAAGCTGTGAGGGTCATCTACCACAGGACTCGGATCCTGGCTGAAGCCACGGGCGGAAAGATGATGCTTGTCCGGAATGTTGAGACAGAACAAGTAAAGACAGCCTGTAGGAAAATTCAGAGTAAGATAGATGTAGCTCTTTATTACAGCCCGATCTCCTGCACTGTCAGTGGGGATGAGAGGTCTGTTCAGTTAGTCAAAGAGGATTTGAAGCATTCTTCAGATAGTAATGCACTGTTTCATGAGCTCCCTGTTACAAGTGCGTTCCACAGTCACTTTATGGACTCAGCAAGAGTTCAGGTTGATGAAATCTTATCCGATATCAAGACATCTGAGATGACAAGCAGATTTGTCTCGACAGTTGATCCTGATATGGATGAAAGTACAGTTATGTCAAAGATCTATTGGGGCCTAAATGTAAGAAGTCCTGTTAGATTTTGTGATGCAATCAAAAGCGCCGCACAAACATCCAAAATGAACATTTTTGTTGAAATAGGCCCACGGACTGTACTAAAGTCACATCTACGGGACATTTTCAGAGATTCTACCCCCTCTGTCACATCCATTCCTTCTCTTCACCCCAAAGCGAGTTACGGTGACATTCTGCAGTCACTCATCTTGTTGTATGACTATGGAGTTAACGTCAAATGGGACACTTTCTTTCCTGATAAGATGCAAATAACAAGCTATCCATCTTATGTCTTCAATACTAAGCCCCTGTTAGTGGTGTCTGAAAGTAAACAACAGATGCTCAAGGGTCAGAAGGAAACTGAAGGAGATCACTTGTTTATCAAAGGCAACACAGAGTCAGCAAGCTTAGTCATTGACCCTCAGAGATTCAAGAGTGTTTTTGAACACAAAGTGAAAGGAGCAATCATTTTACCAGGTGCCGTCCATGCTGAGGCAGCACTTGCTTTAGCCAGAATGATTGACATGTATCACCTATGTACAATCAGTGTTTCTGTGGCCTTCAGGAGCCCAGTCAATCTTAAATCTGGAAAAGTGACAAACCTGGATATAAAACAATCTCACAGTGAAGTTGACTCCAGCATTTTGAGTACATTTGTTTTGAAGAATGGAAAGACAGTCCACGCAGAAGCAATAATAAGGCAAACACCTGCGGATGAAACTCCAGAGAGAGTTGACCTTGGGCCAATCAAAGAAAGATGTAAACACTACTTAACTGGAGAGGAAGTGTATCAACATTTGGCAGCCAATGGTTTCAACTACGGTGAAATGATGTCCGTTATTTCAGGTAGCCAAACAGCTGGAAATGAAAGCCTCACTGTACTTGAAGTTGGATCTAAGCTCCAGAGAGAAGCACATCACACAATTCTTCACCCTGCAATACTAGATGGCATGCTACAGACGCCTGCAACTGTCACGCAAGTGATCAAAGATATGCTTCCATACTCTGTAGACCATGTGATAGTCAAGAGGAAGACAGACAGAAAGATGTTTGTGCATTTGAAAGTGTTACATGAAAGTGAATGGTATGTGTGCTATAGCCTGTCACTGCTGACAACCGAAGGGTATGTCATTGCACACGTTGGAAAATTTACATTGAAGGCCATGGGTATAGAGTCCTTTGATGTCAGGAGTGTTGCATACACAATTGAAGCAGAAGAAATGCATCCTGAGCATGACACTGACAGCATAACAAACCTTGTTATGTTTAGTGATGAGATGTCTTTGTCAAAGACCCCAAACTATCCATGGACAGTTCACCATATGTCCATTTTATATGGCGATAGCTATGTCCCAGACCTGTTCGAGTCATCTGGAATAGTAGTTATGTTTCAATCCAAGCCTCACTTTGTTCACAATGGAATGGAAATGGAGAAAGAATTGGAGGAGAAGATCATGCCTTTAAGATCTCTTATACTTAAAATGTCACAGCATGCCATCAAGACACCCTTGCTCATTGTCACAATGGCAACACCATTAGACTACCAAACCCCAGATAGAAAATCTCATGCACTTGCTTGCATTCACGAAAGTATTCGGGCATACATCAGATGTGTTAGGAGGGAATTCACAAGGCTAAATGTAAAATCACTGGATCTCAATGTTGGTAACATGGACCAATACGATGCAACTATCATAATGTCTGAAATCTCGCAAGTCTTGAATGTCAAAGGTCATGCTGAATTCGAAAGCCTTCATAGACGATTGTATGGACAGACGTTTCAAAAGGAACCCGACTCAACACCGCCATTTAGACTGGACAGGAAGATGGCCAGTCTGGACACTGTACTCTATTCAACTTCGTCCGAAGAAATATCACAGCCTTTCTTTACAATGTCAAGAAACATGCAAGAAAGGGGCAAAGATGACATTTTGCTTTCTGCACAGTGTGTAGCAGTTCACTCTAAATTCCTGTCTGAACAAGTTCTGTATCCTCTTGACAATGGAAGCTTCATGGGAACCAGCAAGGGAAATCCTGTAGTTACATTTGAATCAACTGGCGTTGCAAACGGAAATAGCAGAAGAAAGATGTACATTGCCTGCTATCCACAACAGGTGAGATATGAACACTATGTCCCAATGAAATTTGCACTGAATGTCAAACACTTAGGAGGTCATTTTGAGACAGGATTTATGCTGAAGCTGTACTGTCTATGGCGAGTGTGTGGTGAGTGCAGCATGAAAGATGTGGTTATACTCTACTCACACCAGACAAGGAAATATGCAGAAGCGATGGAAATTATATTGTTGTCAAAACAAACCAGGACAGTTTCTTTACTGACTCCAGAAGAAATACCAAGCCACAAAGGACATCATGTTCTCATATCAACTACTCAAATTACAACAGAACTAGCACAACAGATTGCCCTTGCATGGGACTGCCTTGAACAGCTTATATCCTTAGAGAAGCTGATATCACTCAAAGTGATAAACTTGCTAAAGTCTGTAAAGCCAAGACTGAAAATAGCAATTGTCAGGACCCAAGAGTTCCTTGCCTTCTGTCAAATGGATGAACATATTCCAAAGCTATACACATGGATAAAGAAAAATAAACAGAATATCACAAAGATATGCATTTCATTCAGGGACTGCAACGACATTGCCTTGAAACACCACCATAGTGCTCCTATTAACATAGCAGAAGTCCTAGGAACATGGGAGTTCAACATGCAAGAGAACAGCAGCGTAACCACAACACAGTTAAAGGTCCCTGAGATTCTCTTGTTTGACAGGAAGGGAATCTACCTTGTTGTGGGTGGAATGACAGGACTAGGATGGGAATGTGTCTTGTATCTGGCATCCAAAGGGGCTGGGTGCATTACTATTATCAGCAGACGTAATCCAGATCCAAACAAACAAGATGAAATGAAGCATGTGTCCGAGATGTATGGATGCATTGTTACATCTCAGTCAGCTGATGTTCAAGATATCAAAGAAATAGGATCAGCTTTGAAGAAGCTCGGAACCCGTTTCCCTGCCTATACCCTGAAAGGAGTTTTCTTTGGAGCTGCTGTTCTGAAAGATGCACTTCTTCTGGAAATGACGAGAGACAAGTTCAAGACAGCGTCTTCTCCCAAGGTTGCTGGATCCTGGAACCTGCATATCCTGACAGAGCATCTCCCACTGGACTATTTTGTGCTGTTTTCATCAGTAACATCTCTCTTTGGAAATGCTGGACAGGCAAACTATGGTGCTGGAAATGGATTCATGGATGCCCTAGCCCATGTCAGGAGGCAAAATGGCAAGTGTGGTCAGGTTGTAAACTGGGGTCCTCTGAATATGGGCATGCTGCAAGAAAGACTTTTAAAACAAATGGAATCGTATGGATACTTTCTGATACACAAGAGAAGTGTACCTGACTGCCTCACACACATCCTCATGTTGAATAAGCCACAGATCATTATGTGCGGTCTCCAGTTGGTTAAATTTGGACAAAGCCTTCAAAGAGAGAACAATGTGGAACTGGAGTCTCGATTTAGATCGGTCTTGTATCCATTTAAGGCAGCAGTGTCTTCAGCAGTGTCTTCAGCTTCACCTAGTAATGTGGAAACATTTAACTTTGAAGAAATGAAGAAAATGTCAAAGGCAAATGTTCTAGCCAAACTTGTGAAGTACGTGAAGACTGTGGTTATTGATGTAGCTATGCTTGACGAATCATCTCTAGATGTGGAGCAAGGCACCAGAGATCAGGGAGTTGACTCAATGAATTTCATGCAAATTACTGGGAAAATCATGGATGACACACACGTTCAGCTATCATCAACAAAATTGAATGTCGAAAACGCATCGGTGACTCAAATCTCACAGTACATTTATGATGACTGGATGATCAAAGGGAATGGTGATGAGAAACATGAGCAGTCTCTTCCAGTCAAAGATTCATCAGAATCTGACTCAGTTCTTCTCCCAGGTGAACAGTTTGTTTTTGACAACTACATGAGAGATCCAAGCCATATATCACATTTATTGATTGTGGAAACGGAATTACCTGATGTTTCAGAGCCAACGTCTGTCAAGAAAATGTTCCAGGAAAACGTCAGACGACACCCAATCTGCAGGACAACTTTTCATGATGTGAATGGAGAAGCAAGAAAATCAACTCTGAGTGCCGAGGCTGATATTGACTACAGGATAGGTGATCTGACAAACCGTCCTGACGTAACACGCCTCACAGAGGAACGTTTTTATCTTGACCGACAAGGACCAATACGATTTGTCTTTGTGAAAGGAAATCCCCCACATCTCATCATTGTCTTTCACAGAATTGGCTTTGACTACCAGGGAATTGCAGTCTTCATAAACGACTTCGTTAATATAGGTCAAGCTTTCTCACAGGGACAGTCTCTGAGTGATGTACTAAGTGATCCAGATATGCCCATTGGTCCAGAAATAAGGACAATCCTTCAACCAAGATATCAACACATTAAGGAATTTTGGAAAAAAACGCTCGAAACAGTTCCATATGTTTCCTTTGCAGACAAGGCCGTCTCATCCAAACCACAAATGGACAGTATAAGTGGACAGAAAGTTGTATCAGCTGATCTGTTCCAGAAGTTGAAATCTTTCACTGACAAAGAAGGGTTGTCACAGTTCAAGTGCCTTGTAGGACTCGTTCAACTTCTTTGGTCAACCAGTGCAAATGGTCAGAAATTTGCCATGTCAACATACGTTGATCAAAGAATCTTCAGCCCAAAGTTAACAACATCTGTAGGAAGAGGTGTCAATTTTACACCACTGTCCTGTGAAGTAAGAGATGATGACAAATTGACAGTTGTTACATTTCTCAGAGAGAACAGTATCATGCTTGAAAAGTGCATAGAGAATGGAATATTTCCTTTTGGGGATCTAAAGCATTTCCTTCCAGAGGATCACTACAACAATGTAATGACGTCCTTTGTCACATTTGGGACTGATGAGATGAGGAACATGGGTAAAGGAAACGATATGCGTGGTGGCCTTGATGCCAATGTTCGGGTGAAAGCATTATTTGGCCCTAACACAGAACTGTACTTTGACATCCTCAACAGGAAAATGTCCAAGACAATAGGCATTGTCTTGTATGCCCGGAAAGATTGTTTCACAGAGAAACGCATCCATATGATCCTCAACGCATTTTTTGGCTTACTTGAGGACACTGTAGCGAATCCACAGATTACAGTCCGGACACTACAATCTAAACCATACATCACACAACTTCAAGACAAGAAAACACGTTTGTGACTGAGTACTTCAATCAATATGTGAAGTTGTAAGATATACCATGACTGCATTGTTAGTTCATTGTTTTCTCTCACAGCACTTATGCTGGCATTTACTTTGTGAAAGGATAGCGATGTTGCTTCAAATGCATGGGTATGTTTTACTACGATGCGGAAAGAGAGTGGAAAGAAAGTGTCAAACAGTCTCGAATGGGTAAGACACACCAAAGAAACCGGATAATGAATGAATGAATGAATGAATGTTCTTTATTTCCACCAATGGTACATACATACATACATACATACATACATACATACATACATACATACATACATACATACATACATACATACATACATACATACATACATACATACATACATACATACATACATACATACATACATACATACATACATACATACATACATACATACATGGTATCACAAGTATATTGACTTGGTGTACATTCATTAACGTAGAAACTCAGGTATGTTATGTCAACCAAGTCCAAGATAATAACTATATTTAACTGTGGATACTGCTCACATTTGCAATGGAGCTATACTTTGTATCTTGGTTTTAGTTAGTCAAATGTATACATTATGGTTTCAAATATGCAACGGGTAAATGGAAAAATTGCACTTCTTAGAAAATCCTTTTCAGTGTCTTGAATGTTACATTGGACATTGTTATTTGTTCATTGACTTGTCGTGTTGATGTATATACTTCTTTATGGAATTGATGGGGTTGTTTCTACACAAAGCATCATTCATGTATATGTACCCACGTATTTGTGTACAGTGTATTCCAGAACATTTGATTACGTAGATTACTTTAACAACAAGAATGTTCATATTTGATGATTTTCCTTTATATTGCTTCTTGCAAGTAGAAGGTAGCGAGAAGTGTTGTTGACTTTTTGACAGAAATTGTCAACATGTCTTTCATCATATGTACCTCTACGTATATTGTCAGTGTTACCCAGGACATTTGCTGACTGTAAATACAAGAAAGTTCTTATTTTATGATTATTTCATATTTGCATGTAGAAGGTGGTGTCTCAAATGTAAACATATACCTAACCTTCTCGTTAATGTTCGTGATATATATATATGTATATTAGATCTGAAGTTTAATGTGTCAGCAATATAAATCCAAAACGTCGTTTTGAAATTGATTTTATGTCAAGTGCTCACAAGTGGTATCACTAGCAGACGAAAGTCAGGAAGTATATTAACTTTGTGTGCATTCATTAAGGTAGAAACTCAGGTATGCTATGTCAACCAAGTCCACGATAACTATATTTAACTGTGGATACTGCTCACACTTGCAATGGAGCTATACTTTGTATCTTGGTTTTAGTTAGTCAAATATAAACATTATGGTTTCAAATATGCAACGGGTAAATGGAAAAATTGCACTTCTTAGAAAATCCTTTTCAGTGTCTTGAATGTTGCATTGGACATTGTTATTTGTTCATTGACTTGTCGTGTTGATGTATATATTTCTTTATGGAATTGATGGGGTTGTTTCTACACAAAGCATCAACTCATGTATACGTACCCACGTATTTATGTACAGTGTATTCCAGAACATTTGATTACGTAGATTACTTTAACAACAAGAATGTTCATATTTGATGATTTTCTTTTATATTGCTTCTTGCAAGTAGAAGGTAGCGAGAAGTGTTGTTGACTTTTTGACAGAAATTGTCAACATGTCCTACATCATATGTACCTCTACCTCTCGCAGACGGAAGTCAGGAAGTATATTAACTTTGTGTGCATTTATTAATGTAGAAGCTCAGGTATGATATGTCAACCAAGTCCAAGATAATAACTATATTTATCTGTGGATACTGCTCACACTTGCAATGGAACTATACTTTGTATCTTGGTTTTAGTTCGTCAAATATATACATTATGGTTTCAAACATGGTAAATGGCAAAATTGCACTTCTTAGAAAATCCCTTTCAGTGTCTTGAACATATCTCGAGATTAAACAATTTTCAATTATCAGTTATGTCCATATCATTTATCTTCTTTCCATCTATTTTTTATAGGTTAGAATTTGGATGAACGTGATTGTTTTATTCTAGATTCTCTGGCAGGATTTACCCTTCAGTCACTATGTCCAAAAAATGGAAGAAAGTCTTAACAAAATTGACAGAAGTTGTTATTTATTTCGCACAATAGAGGAATTGGTGGGAAAATATTTAACGATTTGAGTGACATATATTCAAAGCTAAAGGCTTGTTTGAAATCTGATTATAGAAGGTCAGATGTATTTAGCATATTCAGCGGTTGTATGTTGAGCCCAGTTCTATTTATTCTGTTTATAGATGAGTTAGTTGGGGTTTAAACAGAGTGCTACGAGGGGTATATATGTTCTTGAAACTATTGTTACTTTCATTTACAGATGATCTTTCTTTGATAGGTCTTTTCTGTGATTGGTTTCCAAAGAAAAATAGATGTTTCAGTCTATGGTTTGAAATGGGGATTAAAGAATAATGAAATGGCTGAGACTGAACTGAAAACTGTGGCTTGTTATAGATATATAGGCATTATCTTTTCTTCATGGTTAATGGGGCTCAAACTGTATGAAACTATGACTGTACAAGCCAAAGAGACTAGACAGGTGCAGATTTATTACTTATTACTCCAGCAGCGTTATATTTTGTGAGTTTTGCAAAAGCTATATGAGCGTGTATTATTAGTCAATTATATTTATTATAGTCAGAGTCGATTGTGACCATATCTTTAGCAGATATTTGTTTCAGCAGTATTACAGCTGTACGATGTCGTAAACAAATCAGGTCTGAACCAGACAATCCAGTGATCGTCACCATGCGATACGATGACAGAACATGTTTTCATGAATCACTATGAAATAGTTATGATACCAGGTGTCCGTGTAAAGGTGAGCATATCCTGCCCCACCAGTGGCACCCGTAATAAAGTAGTCTAGTCATTTCCTTCAAAGGATTTATTGACTGCAGATTGCATCTCGTAAGTACAGTATTAACGGTTTAAAGCATAAGATGATTCCAAAAGATGTTTGCATAACTTGTGATACACGTTCTGTTGATTATGACTTTCATAAGTGTAAAGCTTTTCTTTCCACTTATATTGTTATATACATCTGTAGCGCTAAGAACCTGAAGTGGTGGGTGGACAGGGCCTACTATCAACACTCGAAAATTGAAAACTACCCATTTATGTTTAGGTGTCAGCAGAAATGTTGTCCAGGTGTCAGCAGAAATGTTGTCCATCTCAGCACACTTTACATAAATTCAATAAAGTGAGGAGGATGACTTGAAAAATAAATAGCCTGGGCGGATTTTATATGGCACTTGGCTTAGTTGATATTCCATTTCTGCACCGTCTAGCAGTGCAGAATATTTTATTACTATTTTATGATTGTATTGTGCCTCTTTCTTATATATGTATGTGTTAATAAAATGCAGTGAACATTAAAAATATCTTTATATATGGACTCTTCAAAACCATTGAAGTAGCGAATCTCTGTGATGACGCAATGCACATCGCGAGCACCTGTCACTTTTGAGTTCTATTGTTACAAAATATATGTCATTACTATTGTTACGCCTTATGGAAACTGTTCAAAGGATCATGAAGGGCAGTTATTCTCTGGCGTTGATGTCATGTATATTTATAAGAGCTGGGTGTAATGAGATAACGTAGACATGAGGTTAAACATGTCATGTTTGAGAACAACCGACCTTTCGCTGAATGTAAAGACGCTCTATCCACTACATCACAGATAAGAAAGTGTTAACCTGATTTAATATGTATGTACACCGACACCACAATTCCTTGACGACGTTCTCTATCTCCAGTTTCGTTTCACTTTTACATTCGTGCCTATGCAATGCGTTTCACATTTCAAACTGTGGTCAGTACTTTAAATAGAGTATGGGTGTAACATCACGGATATTACAATAAATGGATGAAGAAGTAACAGATGTTATATTTGGGATTACACTTTCTTAGGACAGTACAGATTCTAGTACTTTTGTTGGGTTGAGTCCCATCAGGGATTCGAACCCACGATCTCGAAGTCAGGCACCTAATCGTCAAATCTACCCAACAAAAGTACTAGAATCTGTACATTACAAGGAAAGTCTAATCCCAAATATAACATGTTACATTTGAGTAAGAGAGTGAGTGAGTGAGTTTAGTTTTACGCCGAACTCAGCAATATTAAAGCTATATGACGGCGGTCAGTAAATAATCGAGTCTGGACCAGACAATCCAGTGATCAACATCATGAGCATCGATTTCAAAACTGGGATACAATGTCATGTGGCAACCATGTCAGCTTGCCTGACCACCCGGTCCCGTTAGTCGCCTCCCTAGCTCTTTTGGCAAGCATGGGTTACTGAAAATCATTTCTAACCGGGATCTTCTCGGGTATGTTAAATTTGACCACATCCTAAATAGCATTGTGTGTTCATGGATGAACAACTTCATTGTTACAGTGAGAGCAAGTGATGATATCCAGATATCGTAATCCTTCCTTGCTGCTCGAACCTCTAAATGCCTCTCAAAGAAGTTTTTGTGTGACATTTACATCACAGAACACATCAAAGTCACTGAAATCAGACATAAATATTAACACAAAACACAAACAAATGCTTCTATCACCACGGACTACAGTCCCTGGGATGCAAACTTTTGCTTTAACCAACAGACTCTTGACTTTAGACTGTATCTAATACATCTAAATCTAAAGTTCATCTGTGTATGAGATGTATAGAGCTGAAAGGATAAATATTTGTTGAAAATACAAAGATGAACTCAAACGTTTGTATCCGGCGTTGTTGTCTAAGGTGACTTCTTTTTCTTCTGTGATTGGTAAATTTCATTCATTTGATCACATTTCTTTATCTCTTACTGTCACAAAGGTACATACGATGTTCATTAGCAACCTCTAGTGCACCACTACTCTTCAATATCCACAGAGACAGTTTATTTCAACACTTCAGACTCAAGGCCTCTGGTACGAATGCAGATAACAAATTAACATTTGCCACGCTGACCTACATTGACGAACGTTGACCTTTATGACCCAACACTACCGCTGTTACAGGTCATTGGCTCCCTCCCTCTGCAAGCCTTCTGCGTTCTGCTGTTTATTTTGTTGACAGTTACATAGACAGATTCTTTAATACAAATGCATAAAATCGGTGATGTACAATGTGATTAGGTTGTCTGACAAAACATCCTCTTGCACAGTTTGAGATCGATTGGGTCATTGGATGAAGAGATATTTACAAAAAAAAAACGGGTCCACATGCATTTCATGCCAAACTATAGGCAATATGAACGTCGCATTTCTACCACCAACATAAGTTCAGAGCAGCACATACAGATGAAGCTGACTAGTCACGCGACATTCCACGGGACTTGGACACAGGCTTAGTTATCTGTATCCCTGTTTAAGTTTGAGTCAATCTCAGGCATTTTTTCCGTCGAAAAAGTTAAACGATGTTAGCCAAGCGAAGCGACTGCAAGCCAAGAAACAGGATGCTACGGAGTAGTTGTGCAGAAGGGACAATACGAAGCGATGACAAGTAACATGCATCGAGACGTCGGTTACGGTTGAATGAGTGAGTTTAGCTTTACGCCGCTTTCAGCAATATTCCAGGGACACCTGAAATGGGCTTCACACATTGGACCCATGTGAGGAATCGAAGCCGGGTCTTCGGCGTGACGAGCGAACACTTTACCACGGGACAATCTTACCGTCCTAGGTTACGTTTTCAAAGAGTACGAGGGGGCAGACTAGAATGGCCTTGTGACGTCAATACGTAATGCAAAAAAAGTGTATTTTATCGCCTGATAAAGTACTGTCGGCGCTTTTAATCTTTCACAGAAATATCTTAGAAATAGGAATAACAATAATTTGCCTCCACATATTCAGCAACATTCGTGGTAGGGTCTCAAAAAATAGTTCGTCCTGCCCCCCTCTGAATTTGTTGGTGGTGATATGGATTTTCGGCCCTAGGGCTGATATGGCTTATATGCATTTTCGGTCCGGTTGGTCAAAATGGACTTATGCCGAGTGCCAGTTTTGTACATGTGCGTGTGTGTGTATTGTAATGGTCCATATTATTGATAGTTATATGATTGATGTTTTTAATGTTCACACATGGACCATTTTGGTGGGGGTATCATCAAGTTTGTACATAAAAATATTTACAAATAATGCATATTATATAATATGTCATTGAGACATGAGATCGGAATTAGGGACCGTTCACAATGTATGGCTACGGGTTGGTGGTAGGCGAGCGGATACACAGTGTAAAATCTGAGATTGGCTTTGTTTACATTTCAAACAAGTGGTCCTTTCCCAGCGCGGCATCTGGTATATTTCGTTCGATTTCACTGAAACACTTATTGGTGACAAAGATCATTTGTCAGTTTATTTTGAACTGTATGAGAAATTCAGGGATTCGTGTCAGGAAGATGGTGTTGAACTATATACAATTGATTTTATGGGCGAAATAGAGCCGACATACACGTGACGTGATTTTATAAACACTCTGTAAAATGGCTGAAAATTCATTTTGACGTTAATTGTGTTTGCAAGCGTATTTCCAGAACATTCTCAGCGATTCTCGGTTCATCGACAATGTTTCAGAACGAGCATTAGTGATTTGATCATGAATACAGCAACAAAACTACCGCTGATCACAATGATAGGTCTTTTTCTTTTAAATTCATTTTTCCCAGTAAAGTTTGACATTTGAATTAAGACACGCAAAACGCAGTGAGTGGTGATGTAGTAATGTGTCAAAACTGGCGAGATTTACGATACATGTAATTTTCAGTATACATGTATTTGAACTACAATGAGCGGATGATATAGAAAAACGAATTTCAAACAGAGTTCAAAAGTGCAAATTGCATTTATTTTCGTGATGTACATGGATATGGTATCGATATCAAAGTGAAGGTGGAAGAGGAGGGACATACTGTACGATTTAAGTAGGAATTTTAGTAACAAACGTAGAATGCCGGCACATTCGCCGATGGCAAGCTACATGTAGTGCACATTTTAGTTTTTGTGAAAAAAGATACCGTTGAAAAGGCGACCGACACAGGTTGAATGTTATACAATTTGGTTACGTGGTAACACATTTGGTACAATGTATACGTTTTTTCAAACTGCAACGTCATTACAGTGTAGAACTGATGACATAGCCAGCTGACGGCCAGGCAACAGCTGGATTAAAACAGTAGCCTGCGCATCGAGACACAAGAACCGCACCTATACCTGCACCACGTGAAATGGGTCAAATAAGGACTAACGACGTCATTCGTTTATCATTTGGGCACCAATGACGTCATTTCCAAGGGACATAAGCCATGGTGTGTTTATTGTGGACACAGAACTCTCGGTAAATGTTGAAAATATGAATTGATATAACGCAAAAAATACTTCTGATATATGTACGGGTTTGGATATAAAAATACTTGACAAACATTTTTCATGATGAAAAGGTGAAAGACAAAAAAGTTTATTTTCGTGTACACTTGCCCTTTAAGGTGTCGTCACCCATTTTGTTCGGGGGTGGGGTGGGGGTGGGAGGGTGTCATCAATTTTGTACACATGTACAGCAAGGAGGTGTCATTGATGTTACACATGACACGCATATAGTTTGTACGTAAATTAGGGGGGGAGGGGGCATTCACATTATACATGCTTCTCCATAAAAATTATCACCCCCACCCCCGCCAAGTCATAAATTATGATCTGGCTCTAAAATGAATACTATACATTTATGACAGAAAACCACGTCTGACATGATTGTCGCCGAAGTAAGGGCTATGAGGATGGGAACAAATACATTCTTCAAGGAATGTACGACAGTCTAACTAAATTCGATTTGTGCATGCTTGCCCCGAAATAACACGAGTGTGTCAGGAATGACGACATTCGTCACCACTCGCCTCTTTCCGTAACCTCAAAGACGACTCCCGTCTCGATGCTTGTTATGTGCGAAAATACGACAAACCAATCAGAACGTGCGTAATGACTGCCGTGCTTTGATAAATATAATCCCCAGTATTTAAATCGGTTATGGCATTATGTGTTTGTTTAAAAAATAATGAAAAATATATATTGTCGTTTTGAAAGCACAATGAACGTAGCTAACAGAACTGTGTTGCCTCGTGTAGACTTTAGTAAGGATAGTGCCATGGACGAATAGAGATTCAAATACACGAACGTGCGTTAGTTGACATAGTGGCTCTCATGGGGCCAATTGAGTGTATTTCAGACGATCTTGCGGGGCTTGTTTTGGAGATTGTAGGTGCGCTTCCAACATTTTAGGAAATGCAATTATAAATCGCTACGAGTTACAAAACAATAATATTATATCTGTATGTAACTAATCAACTTTAATCTTTAACATTGGACTTATATTTCACATTTCTGTGGATATTTAGTCTGACATTGTTTTGGTCATTGGACATTGTTTTGGTCATTCATATTTTTTCAGCGAATTTTTTAAAAATTCCACCAGGGACAGCAAGGTTATGTGTGAGTACACGAATGTTCAGTTTGTGAAATATTCTAAAATCATTTTTTAATTATCTGCTTTGGGATTTATTGTATCTGAATTTATTTTATATTTATCGTATTTTCAATAAAACAATTGCCATTTGTAATTATTAAATTTGAAATATAAGGTGAACAGCTGGTAATAATTACTTTAGAATATGTCTTTAACATATGTCTTTCTCCTTTTAGTTGTATCAAAGAGGTTTAATTCTTTGAAATGAATAAGTAAAAAAACCAGCAATACAATGTACGAGTGCTTCGGTGATATTAAGAAACGTTGGAATCAAACAGGGATAGAGTTATCGTTGATATGTGCCAATATGAAATCCTTCCAGAGGGGCACGAGTCGCTATTCGGCTTGTCCCGGAATAACACGAGTTGGTCACGAATGGAGGTTACGGAAAGAGGCGAGTGGTGACGAATGGAATGACGAGCGTAGATAAGGGAAAGAGACGAGTCATGAATGACATTTAGATAAGGGAAGATAACTCTACATTTGTGTATTATTTTTATCCCCACATCACCGAACTGGATTTGTCAGGTGTGTATGTTAGGGTGTTTGGGTTCACGACATAACTCAGTATTCTGCCGTTCAGTCTAGTCGAGACCCGGACTTGACCCCGGAGAAGAGTCGCTCAAACCTGTCAACGTATTAGAAGCATGAATACGTACACAATCTAGACAATTTGTAAACAGTGTGGTGTTGAAACTGTCAATGACAGTGTTATTTGCAGTTAGTATGTCGCTATATTATATATAGATCCACGTTGGTTTCAATGTAAGACTTGCCTGCAATTTAGCAGTGGAAAATTTTGCTGTGTAAACTTGTGTTATATCAGGCTTGCTATTCAGTTGATTACTGTAAATGACATATAATTTAATCTAGGAAACATGTAAACTAAATTCAACCATTAACCAGTATTGAATGCTTATGTTATGAACGATACGGAAGGCTAAAATTTATTTTTCAGATGTCCCAGGAAGGCTAAAATGTATATTTCGTAATTCCCGGGAGAGCTAATTTCCAAGGGGGAGTACCGCCAAAGCTAAAGATACGGTGCCGGGAAGCATAATCCATGTCGGGAGTAGATAGATTTCCTTTCAAAACATTGTTATAGTATTACCGTTATCTGTACACTGGTTAATAATATTTTTATAAATTGCAATTTCGATGAGTTGGACAGCTCACTAAAGATAAACTGAATAGCCTGATCATTTTTTCTTTGTTTCATAATCTAGAAGTAATCCTGCCTTAACCATATTTCACTTAATCCAGTGTTTGACAAAATGTGTTTAACATGATACGTCCAATTTTTTACACCACGGGTCCTCATACAAATACTCATAACAACCCCGTAAAATGCTATTTTCAGACACAAGAAGTTTACACCAATATTTAATCATGCTATATTGCCTTTTAAATACGAGCGGATAACGACCTAACTCGACATAAACCATTGAATTACATGTTGATTTCTTAACTCCTAATAACCTTTTACAAAAATCCAAATGCAACCTTTCAATATTTAAGCCTTTATTATATCCCCATATCTCAGACGCATAAGATAGTATACTACCAACATAACAATCAAAGACAAATAAAAAAGATTCCAGGTTGAGAGAGAGAGACCGTATATTATTGTAAATTAAAAAAAGGGCCTTCCTACCCTGTTCAGACAATTGCAACTGTGCCTTTGAGAATCGGTTATTATAATTAAAAACTATTCCGATTATATATAACCAATGTTCTGACGATTTAACTTTACCAACTCTTCTGAAGACCATTATTTTTGTTTTAGCAATATTTACTTCAAGTTCCCACCGTCTGGAATAAGCTGACAACAAATTCATCTGTGTTTGCAACGTTTCAACAGATTCAGAAAATATTACAAGATCATCAGCATACATAAACAGAAACATATTTAAAGATTTAAACTCGTAAGGTATACATTTATCTTTTAGGAAAGACTCCTCAAAATGAACTATCTAATGTCAAATTAAAGAAAATGTGTAATGAAGAATAGACGTGAAAATGTGTAAATAACTTTATTTATATTTTTAGATGTGCCCAAATTAAAGAGCATCCCCATTAATCCTGTTTTCTTTGTAATTTGTCAGAGCCTCCGAGTGAGGTGCGCCATGTTCATTCAGCCATAACATTGCATTGCAAGTACCGCGAAGGCTACGCTCATTGAACCGAGAAGCGTCGTGATTTTAGCCTTCCCGGCCATGAACCCTTTTATCTGTGCAATGATTATTATTACCCATTATTGATGAATAACCAAGGTTATAAACAAATATGTCATATAAATAAATAAGTGCAAATATGTCATCAGCTTCACTTGTCAGTGTACTGTAAACACGTTATCTGGGCAGCATTTTTGAAGTCATGTTATTGTGACATGAGATCGGAATTAGGGACCCTTTATAATTTATGTGGGTCACCCATTTTGTTCTGTGGGAGGTATGCAGGGGGCGTGTGTCCAAGGTGTCATCAATTTGTACACATGTACTGCTCAGTAAGGGGGGGTGTCACTGATTTTGTACATGACTGTCCCTTACTTTGTGCATAATTTTTTTACATTTTTTTGTTGGGGGGGAGGGTAAGGTCATTGACATTGTACATGCTTCTCCATAAATATCATCATCAACCCCCTAGCCATAACTTATGAACAGTCCCTTACACTCTTTAGAACCAGATCAGCATCATAACGTAAGATTGTTCTTGTCTTTGACAGTTGTAGTCTTCTAACATTATGGACATGGTGGCTGTGATGCGAGTTCAAAATTATATGGGATGAATTGACAATAAAGTAATTATTACACTAGCATGTGTTCCATCGATGGCTATGTATTCATTGTTAAGAAACAGACTTCTACAGGATGTATTGTTTGGCTGATATATCGCTACAACACAATTACATCACATTATGCTTTGTAAGTCAGTGTACATGGGTACATGATGTTTTATTCATGTACAGGAGCCACTGGCCCCTACAGAGCATGATAATGACTGATTGACAGGAGCACTCAGTACAACATGTAACATCATATGACAGTATATAGTGTAGCAGAGCTACAGATAACTGTTTGGGTCATTGACAGGGGTTCAAAATTATTTTAAAAAGCCACTTGCCACAGGGCAAGTGACTTTAAGAAAGTCACTTGTCCTGACAAATTTTCCACTTGTCCTGATTTAATGACATAATCATGATGATGTAATTATGAAAGAATAAGTCAACATGGTATTTGATGTTTACTGAACTATTTATTGGAAAGTGATAAATAGCAGAGAAAGATAACTCTACTTTATCATCATTGCGAAATTTAAAAGCTACATTTTGAGCAGATATGAAATTAAATCCAAGTTTATTTGCAGTTTGAAACCATAAGTGGAAATTATCTAGTAGCCCACGGACAAGTAAGATACCATTATTTGATTGCCTGAAATGAAAACTGACTTGTCCCGGGCGTCGGGCGATGGGATTTTTGAACCCCTGATTGAGTTATGTACTTCCTTGTGTTCATCTCAATCCTAATTTTCCTTTAAGTAACCAAATAAATTGTACTCACCTCACTCAAAGTCAATTGGGTATTTTGCCATTTTCCATTAATTTTAAAATATAATAAAGTTTAAATGTTAGTGTTTGTCATTTATATTTGATTTGTAATATGAGAAACGATAAGGAAGACTGCAAGTTGCTAAGTTCATGTCCTGAAATAGAACCTCTCAAATTACCTCAGTTATTTTATCTATCCACCAGTACACAAGCTAAGATTTGACATTTTTGTGTGTACGCATGTAAGATCACATTTATTGAGTATTTACAAAAACTCAAGCGTACTAGTATGCAATAGACATAATAGGAATTGAGTTTTCACATAAGTATTTGCGTAATTTACACAGATACGCAGCTTATCTGTATCTCTGGTATAGGCAAGACAATGCAATCTAAACACGATGTTGCTAAACAACAGGTTTTAGTTTTAGTTTATTCCAAACATCAAGTTTGTTACTTGAAAATAATGAAAACATTTTACCAAGAGTTGGGAACAAGTAACAATATTTAGTGTGACAAAGATGGAATATATTTTTTAATTTTTTTAATTTTTTTCACCAAATGTAATGAATAATACATCAATTACTGACTTTTTATTGTATTTGTGAAAAAAAGTAATTTGTAGATTCATTACGCTATATTCGTGATATGTATTGTATTTACTGCATAGTGGATTTCTTACCAAAGTGTATGTATCATGAATTTGATACCTTGTGATATGAAATGATATATTATGCCTATTCAATGGTAACTAATACTTAATAGTACTTGATCTTGCTGCATATTATACAGTATTTTGCTTTATTCCAAGTTTAAGCATTACATGTAATAAAATGTACCTGGTTATGAACATTAAGAGGTAAATTGTTAACTAGTAAAACTGTTCTATCATGACAAAGAAACAATGATTTTTGTGTGCCCCCTTATCTACACCATCACTACCCAACACAACCACCTATACCTTCATGCACATACACATCCACAGTGTACTTGTGGCCCAGATATGCAGCACCTTCAAGCCGGGGTGAATAGGTCTTCACATGTGCTTCCAAAAGGCGACGTCTTGTCGTGAAGTGGCTACTTGTGGTCAGGCTCGATGACATCTACATGTCATCGGTTCCCAAATAATGTGCTCAAGAGTTATGATCACTGGATTGTCTGGTCTATGTGCATGAATCCTGGACAATAAAAACTTAACTCAGATTTTGCCTTGATTCTATCCTTTTCTATGTGCATGACTAGTATCAGTTTTAACAGATTTTGCCTTGATTCTATCCTTTTCGATTAGTATCAGTAAACACCATACTCAATGAAGTCCTAAAGGCAAAAGACCTCCATCATTTTGAACTCTCCTCCCACAATAGATTATGAGTCATGGTGTCATAGAGATATCGTTCAGTCAGCTGTATATACAACTTACTCATTCCAACATGGTCCAACTTATGTGTTTATGTGCAGACTTTCAAAGCAGAATCTGTAACATGTATGTATATCCAACATCATCACGGAAGGCATGAGTTATCTTGATAACTAAACAGCATTAAATTATTTACTCCATGTAAGATTTTGTTTACGATTGAAAGAAATGACTTCATATTCTCATATAGTCATTTTTGTTGCTGCAATTGCAGTATATTGCAGGAGAAGCAGTTCGTGGGATGGTGCCGTAATGGATGACACGACTCATTCACTGTGTGTGAGTTGTGAGGATTAGTACAGGCTCCTGGGTTGAAGAACTCCTGCCAGGATGGCCTGTGGGTCATCCACTCTGTTGCACTTCCCATCTGAGATACTTCTTCAGGTGTTTCAACATGTGGACTACAAAGATCTGGTCAAGTGAGTATGGTTCAAATCAGGGATGGGACTTAGTTTAGAAAAGGGTTTTGGGTTCAGATAGATCTATGTCATTTCATTGTCAATAAAAAGAGATATTCTGTATCTTGTCTCCCCAAGGGATCTAGGGTACCTAAAGTCTTAAGTAGTCCATTTTTTAAAAAGAAATAGAATTAATCCTTATATTTTGATGTATATAGTTAAATATTTTATAAAATGGTAGTACATGATAATCAACTGAGATTGTTAGTGAAAATACCCTTGATGGGGGTTGAAATCCAGTAAAATATTGTCCCCCTGAGAGGGTATGTTAGCCCACATCATTCACAGAATAGTTGTCTACCACAGTTTTTAATCGCAGTACATATTTGTCTTCACATTGGAATCTTGGGTGGCCTGTGTCTGAAGTCCATTTGTGAGACATTTAATGGGTGATTGTCATGCATCACTATGATGATGGCACTAAGATAATACTAGAGATTCAGAATTGAAAAAAATATTATCCATCTCTAAGAGAAGCAAGGGGGCAGATTTTATAACTATCAGCTGCTTATTACCCCACTCACTCAAGGTGAAATAAAATTCACTGGTTTTAGAGATGGAGCAACGATATATATCTTGTAGGAAGGTCCAAAGGCCATTTCTGAACAATCTTAATTATTGCCCCATCTGTCTTATTTCAGCTTGTCCCTTGTCAACAACCTGTTCTGCAATGTAGCTACTGATGATTCTCTCTGGAAAATACAGTGTGACAAATGCTTCATGCTTCAGGAGTAAGTCTCACCACTGACCACATGAACATGGCATCTGTAGAAACTTTCGCTCACTTGGGGGCATGAACTCTTGGGTCTGATGTGACGTCACAATAACACACAACTCTAACTGGTTATTGTGATAACAGCATGACATAACTGATAAACGTCCATTACAGGTACAAGATAACCATCAAATGATGCAAGTGCTTGTCAACAAGGGCATAAATCTTGAAACGAGAAACCTTGGTATTTTCATCTCAGCACTTTCTGCTTATGAAAACAGTTGTGACATCACTACCATGAACTTCCTCCTGATCTATCTCTGGATTTCAATAGAAGTTCCTTCATATTCATCTCTGTATTTCCAGATTTTGTCCTTGTGTTTCTGTATTTCCATCGAAGTTATGCTGCTTATGCAGCTCTGTACTTCTCTGTATTTCCATTACAGGTGCCCTGAGGACAGTACATGGAAAGAGTTGTTTCTCAAATATTATGGAAACTATGGTGATGTCCTTGGTGTCTATATAAGGATTCGCACAGCATGGAACAAGATCATGGGTTACCTGAAGAAGTATGACAAAGTCATCACTAGCACTCTCCTGCGTAAGTATAGACATCTCTGTGTGTGTCTATATCAGTGGCTACATGTGTATATATCTTTATTAAAACTAGTATACTTCACAATTGTTAAACAAATCTTTTGGATAACAAATTTTTGATTTATTTTACGCAATGTTTCTGGGCTAGTTCTTGCCCCTCTTCAGGTGGATAATGATCATAGTGAACAATACAGTATATATACTGAACATCATTGAAAACGCACCAGTCTAAAATTGTCCATATTTTCATCAAGATGGATTTCAGCATGACAATGATCAATGAATATAACTAACATGAAGTCGAAGGGCATGTCCAGTTGAAAAAATGCTTTAGAAACAAATTCCTGTCCACAGTATGACTCTTAATTCTAAAATGCAGCCACATGCAGCCACGCCATGAAAAAAGCGCAAATTTCATTCTGAAATCATACTGACTATGACGTTAAAAGCAGGTGTATGAGAACCAATTCTCATTGCTTCACTAACGATTATGAAACGAGGACAGAGATGCCGAGGTTAACACCTCACGAATGAGAACGTGCACTAGGCATGATTCAGGTTGGCACCAGCAGCAGGGATATTGCTCGACAACTTGGACTTGGCCACTCCACCATCGTTAGGCTTTATAGACGACATCAGTAGACAGGCAGCACCTGTGACCTTCAATTACCTTGGCAACAATGTGTTACGACGCTCCATCAGGATTGCCATATTGACCATGTCCATATCAGTGATTGAACACTGCCGACTGCAAGGACGTCTGTACTAGTTCAAGGTTGACGTGGGGGTCATCAGCGCTGACTCCATGCGACACCGTCTACACGCTACAGGGCTCCATGCTCGACGTCCTTACGTTGGACCAATTCTGACTGACAGACATGGCATGGTGTGGTAATCACTGACGAGTCACGTCTTCATCTACGTAATGCTGACAGCCGATTACTTGTTTGGCGTAGACGTGGTGAACGTAATGCTGATGAATGTGTGGTTCAGGCAGACCTTTTGGTGGTGTGAGTGTCATGGTCTGGGATGGAATAAATTACAATCACAGGACTGCCTTCATGTCTGTCAATGGAGAGTTAATGCCCTTTAATACCGTGAGCAGATTCTTCAGAACCACATCGTATCTGTCTTCAATCACCACCAAGATGTCCATACCTTTCAACAGGACAACGCACGGGCACACACAACAAGACTTTCCATGCAGTATCTGGCCCAGCAACACATCGAGGTTATTCATTGACCAGCACAGTCGCCAGATGTATCCCCCATGGAGCACTTGTGGGAAGAAATTGGTCAAAGTCTTTCGCGACGACCTTTCGATTTGACCCCACATGTGTTTGATCCTTTCTGACTGTGGAACATTTCAATAAATGAGCATCTTTTCTGTGTTGTTGTTTTTGTCAGTCGTCCATCTGTTATTATCCACTCAAAAAATATCAATTCTTTACACATGCTTTTAATACTCTGAACTTTTATAAATGGTGCGTTTTCAATGATGTTCAGTATATACTGATGTACAGGAAGCCAGATATGTAAATAAGTATATACAAGCGCAAGGGGAAGGGGATATAATTAAGTATGTACAAACAATGCAGTGAGATGAAAGAGAAGAATACAGTGATAGGGTATGTTTTTACATCTTATTGTTATCCATAAGATTTGTCTTGT
Organism: Haliotis rubra; assembly: GCF_003918875.1. NCBI lineage: Eukaryota > Metazoa > Mollusca > Gastropoda > Lepetellida > Haliotidae > Haliotis > Haliotis rubra. The sequence goes on from NW_025767723.1 coordinate 232,682, forward strand.
ATTACTACACCAACTTCTAAATGCCTTTGAAGAATTTCACAATTGTTTGCACACTAAAATGCCATGGAGGTGTCCTCTTCAGATCAGAGCCACCAGATCCCTGACCCTTAGTGACAACCTGCTTTGTTTTGAAAGAAAGACAAAAATAGAGGTTTCTGTCACTTAATGTGGCTGATTTTGCCATATTAATGTCAATCTACCCACTGTTGTTAGATCTTCTGATGTTACTTTCTGAATTTCTCAGCTCCTGCCACTGAGGAGCAGTTACGAGAGGCGGAGAGTAAACTGGGCTGCCGCTTCCCAGATGATATGAGGTGTTCCCTTAAGATTTATAATGGGCAGAAACAAGGGGCAGGCCCAGGGTAAGTAGATTCATATATAAACTGTACATGGCCTAGTTGTGCAAAGCAATTTTAGCGCTAAGATGATCGTATTTCCCATACTCTAACATGGAATCAACATAGCATTGTTAACATTGCTTTGTACAATAAGTGTCCTTTGTGGCACTAGGAATCTTAGTAAAACTTTGAAATATTCTTATGAATTCATTAATATATGCTTACATGACTCACACAGGGGTTAAAAAAAACCATTGCCCGATGCCCAGGTCCAGTGGAATTCACCAGTCAGTCAAATAAATATCCACATTAAACTTTACCGTGGTACAGTAGTGCCAAACTACTGAAATGTTTTGATATGTGTATTTTGATGATGAATAGAAATGGCATTGATAAAGGTTATTTGCAAAAAAACAAATTGTTATTTGTGGTCAAGTGAAGTTAATATTTGGTCACATTATCTAGTATATTATGCTTCTGTGAGTTTTGGATTTCTGGGAGAAATAGTTCCGATGTTAGGAAAATTCTTCCTGTATTCTTGTATTCTTCTAGAATCAGACTTTTACTCACATCTGGTATTAATAAAATTCTCATTCATATCAACACATCTCATGACTCATGAAACAGCATCTAAAAATTGGGTTCAGTTCTTAAACCAGTTCTAACTGGTCCAGGAAATGTCCTTATTAAAACTGTTTTTTTAAAGAAATCAATGATTTTAGTGTAAAATATAACATCAGCACAAAGAAGTAATTGTAGGTTTTGTGCATAGATTGTCATGTTATAATGCACACTCAGGGTTCACACAGGCTTGAAAAAGCCTGAAATTTGAATATTTTACCCTAAATAGGCCCTAAATTCATTTAAGCCCTGAAAAGGCCCAACACTTATAGCAAACAATGAGTTATTTCCCTTTATTGTTGGTCCCACATTCAACCAATCTCATGTTTATTCAGCTGTTTATGTGTGTTTCTAAAGGGCCTTTAAATTACTTATTGGACCTTAAAAAGCCTCTAAAACGGCCTGCATTATCGTTTGTTTGATTAACACTGCACTCAGCAATATTCTGTATATATGATGGTGGTCTGTAAATAACTGGGTCTGGACCAGACAATCCAGTGATCAATGGCATGATGACATGTGTCAACCAAGTCAGCGAGCCTGACAATCCAATCCGTTGGATACCTCTTACAACAAGCATGGGTTACTGAAGACCAATTCTAACCCGGATCTTCACGGTGTCTGCATTATCACCTCAGTATTCAAACTATTGGCTGTGAGTATAGAACCCAGACATAACAGAAGGTAATGACACACTAATGACACATGGTCAAACTGAAACCTTTTCTTGTGTGGTAATCCCCATCCAAGATCTAATCACAGTATGAGTCGGAGTTCCACTAGATCCTACTTTCAACAAGTGTGCCATCAGTCTGCCTCCTAAGTATCAAACAATGATGACTCAGTGCTCCAATAGGTCTGTAGTAATACTGAATTATTTCTACACTTTGATCGACAGATGTCAGTACTGCAGGATGTGTGTTTTTCAGGCTGCTTGGCTGTATTGCAATATCAACTCACTTCAGATCAGAAAAGCTCTTGGATTGCAAAACTATTGCTGAGAATTTCAGTGTAAGTTGTTTCTCTGTATTGATTCTAAGGTAAAGCAGCTTAAAGTAGTGTCATGGCTCACTTCCTCAAAGCAGTCTCCATGATATCATGATCATAACTCCCATGCTCTAACATAGACTTGGGTAGTCAGTACTAAGCTTGGAATTGTTTTGTGCAAGTAAGCCATGTTTAGATTCAGTTACAGTATTTAACATTAAAGGTTTCCAGACTAGCTGTATTCGGACTCTTATGGAAGCCTCTTTGGCTGTTTGGGTTGGATTGTTAACTCTCTGTTTACTTTTACAAAATCAAAATTCTGGGACTCAACTAAAAATGTTCTGTTAATTTGTGCCAGGGCCCCTTTTCACAAAGCACACATAAGCCTAAGATCTCATAACGTTCCTCATAGCATTCCTACCTCCTGGAACATTGACTTACGATAGTCGTAGCGCTACGATAGCTTTGTGAAACAGGGCCCTGGTCTGTTTCACTCTATGCAGCTATACATCCAGATCTATCCATACAGTGTAGAAGTAGTGAGTGAGTGAGTGAGTTTGGTTTTACGCCGCTTTTAGCAATATTCCAGCAATATCATGGCAGGGGACACCAGAAATTGGCTTCACACATTGTACCCATGTGGGGAATCGAACCCGAGTCTTTGGCGTGACGAGTAAACGCCTTAACCACTAGGCTACCCCACCGCCCCAATGTAGAAGTAACACATGTCGGTATATAGTCAGTGTATAGCATGAGACTGTTCATAACACACAGATGGAAGTGAGCCCAATTTTTTTGTATTATTTTTGTGTGAACTCTACCATTGCCTTATATTGAAGCAATGCAGAAATCTGCAAGGCTGGGGCTAGATGTGTCTGAGTTTTGTTTTTCTTCTTGCTAGAACCAAGCCATGGCTTAATTAGCGGAAAAAGTGACACTACTACAAGGCTCCCAGATGGTCTTGTGTAATGGATAAGAAAACAATCCCAAGGGATAACTTTCCACTGGTGTATTTTCCCAGATGGAAACAGTAACCTGTTACATAAATATGTGAAGTGTGAACCATGCTTGTTGTCAGGTTGAAGACGATTCCCCCTTCCCCGGCTGCACTCCCATCACCTACTGCTGCATGACACAGCGCTGTCAGCTGATGAGCTTCAGGGAGGAGTATGGGATTCCCAACGGACAGATATTCTTTCCTTGTGCAGATGGAGATTCCAAAGATGATGATCTGGATGCATTCATATGTGGTTTGTTTGAAAGTCCGGATTCTAGTACTTTTGGGGGTTGAATCCCATCTAAGATTCAAGCCCCCACTCTCTGAGTGATGCAACCATAGCCAGCACAAAAAGTCAGCAATCCAACCAACTCGGCCATCGTGGCATCCAAAAAAATTAAAGTATAGACAATCTAGACAATTTAGACCTCATACTTTGTGTACCTCTTTGACAATTGTACATTAGATATGTTCATTTTAACATCTTTTTAAGTAAAAGAGTTTTAACTCTCAATTCAAGACTTATGTCAGGAAAATAACCTATGTTTAGTGAATATCAATGAACTTCAAGATTTTGTATGCTAACCAAGAAGTTAAACTGGACTTGCTCATATCTAAGCTGTTTTCATGCTCTGTCTGTGAAACACTGTTCTGTATCTTGACAAAGATGTAGCATGTCACCCCAACGCCGTACCAGTATTCAACATAAGCAGCTGGCCTGTAGCATGTCAATCTTATGTCAGGCCATAGTTTCAAATTTGTATGGGTCCTTTTGACTTGGAGGATTTTTCATGTGTCAGTATATTTTTCACAATAAGCTGCAGTTTTTTAAATGAGAGGGGTTCTGATGTGGTCCTGGCAATTTTTGATATTTCAAACTCTGTATGCTGTGTGTATTTACTGAATTCCACAATCAGAGCGTTGATGACCCAGCTGCCTAATGGGCTCCAGTCCCTGTGCCTAAAGCATGTCAGAACCTGGGATCGTGGTTTCACATTCCCTCATTAGGTTATATTTTCTAAAGCATTCTTTGCAAGCAATACCTGATAACCCCTGAACTTATTCAGCTCTGCTCTCTCTATTTTACACAAGAAGCATTTTATGCTCTGTTGACCACAACGCTGGACTAGGCAGGACTTGTCTTTCACTTGTAAACAAACACCCATATTCTGAAATAAGAGACAGGTCCTAATACAAGCCTTTCAGTGTGCTGTAGGTATTTCATTGCATGGTTATACAGACTGTGACAGTGAGGAACGTTAATAATGTAGCATTACACACCAGAGTGACAGTTCCACTAGCTCTTCCTTTACTGCACATGGACACATAAAACCAGTGTAAACAAAGGATAAATATGAACTGAATTTTTTCTGGAAATTGACGTTTTAGGGTTGTTTCTAAGTGTTAAACATTTCATAACAAATTTAAATGTGACAGAAATGAAACAGATGGAAAACATATTCAATATCTTGAGAGAGTGAGTGAGTATGGTTTTTTGTCTCATTTAGCAATATCACGGTGGGGGATACCACATTGTACCCAGGTCTTGGGGAATTGAACCCGGGTCTTCAGCGTGACAAGCGGATGCTTTAACCACTAGGCTACCCCTCTGCCCCACAGCATCTTGAATAGACTGTAGCAGTGGTACTAGGCTGACAGCAGCAACTCTGGGTTGGAGAATGTTCTGCAATACGATTGGCTTCGTAAGACCAAGACTGTAATAATGTAATCTAGGCTTTGATAAACACTGGCTTCTAATAAGAGCAGTATGGCAAAACCATTAGTATTTTTTAAGTTATTCTTATGAAAAACACACAAGCTTTCTCTTCCATTGTTCCTAATAAAACTGTGGAAAAGCCAGTTTTATTGCATATTGCTTGAGCTGTCATCTTTGGTGTGTGGTGCTTTGTTGTGTAGGTTTGAGAATTTGAACTTGTTCAAGCATGATTTAAAAAGACCCAGAGCCATGGACATATTGGCCCAGCAAGGTTCTAAATTTGTTAGAACCATCCTGTGCTTGTGGATTCCAGCGAAGTGTGAAATGTCTAAACCCTACCTCACTTTGGGCTTTCATCCCACTCACCCGTGAAGGTCCGGGTTAGAATACTGATCTTCAGTAACCCATGCTTGTCGTAAGAGGCGACTAACGGGATCGGGTGGTCAGGCTCGCTGACTTGGTTGACACATGTCATCGGTTCCCAACTGCACAGGTTGATGCTCATCCATTATTTACAGACCGCCACCATATCGCTAGAATATTGCTGAGTGCGGCGAAAAACTAAACACACTCACTCACTTTCATCCCACTCGAAGTTGAGATGCGACGATATGACTGAAATACTGTTCAAACTGGCATTAAACCTCACTAACTAAACTCAGCTGTTTCAATTTATATTTAAGCTAACAGGTTTTGAATGTGGACTTTTCTTGTTATTGTAATAGGTCCCCATAGTAACCTAGGCTTGTCTTACTGGATGAGGGAGACTGGGTAACAGTATGTCAATGTACACGGAAGCCATGGGACATTGCCCATAGTATCACTGGATTATCTGGTTGAGACTGTTGTGTACAGGCCATCTGTACATAACTGGAATATTGTTGACCTCAGAGATAAATAATGAACAGACAAACGATATTCCACGGTTCAACAGTTAGAAACTGGTCACTTGTTTGTATGACAGGTAACACCTACACGGAATGGCTGGAGGAACTAGCAGAGCTCATGGACAAAGAAATCTTCTACAGAATAAAGGGATGTCATTTCAGGTCTGTGCTGCCCAATCGGGCACAATGTTTGTGCTGTTTACTAAGGTGTGTAGTGCTTGCGATTATGCAATTATAGGAAAAGGAGAAGCCAATTTCTTTTTAAATCCTCTTTTGAAATAGACGGGATTATATATAGCCAAATATTGGGACAAAAATAAGTGTTTGACGAAAAACATCTAATGCAAGAACATATCCAGTGGAAGCTGTCAAAACCGGCAACTGTCCAACCGGGCTAGTTGTCAACACTGGCATAAAATCTCAGTCCATAGCTAGTACATTTATCTTATCATTTAAAAACTCTGCAATCTCGCAGCTGTCTATTCCGAATCTCGGCATGGAAATGAGCCACCCGAATATATATTTATACGGTAATCAGCGCTATCTAATCTGGAGAGTGGTGAGGAGTCAGCCGGATGTGTATCGTCACCAATTAATCCTGCGTTAAAATAACAAGGGATTATGAGCATCGCGGCAGCCATCACCGGCAAAGATAATTTAATCTTAGTTCAGTATGGGTATACTTGTAATGTAATTAGTGAGTTGACACATGTCTCTCATGAGGGATGTTAAACAGAAAACACGTAGGAGTGGGAGGACAAATGGGAGGACAAATGTTCATGGCAACACTCAAGGAAGAAGACACAGTGCATTCTTCCTCCGACGAAGAAACAGAGGTTCCCGAGAAACAGCCTCAAAATGTGCATGGAAATAATGAATTGATTTATCATGGTTATGTTCATTCTTTTCCCACAGAGGTGTCTTGTCATATCTTCCTACTAACCTCTGTTCTAATACGGCCCTTTCATGGTGCGAGTGTTCAGGATTTGTGATTGGTTGCAATCAGATTTAGTTCTGCAATCTGTGACGTTGCTTCAAAAGTGATCATTCGCAAGGCCTCGGGAATTTCCGTATGCTTCGGGAAAACGGGAACCTCTTCCCCTGCGCGATGCTCAAACGTTTCTTCTAGACAGAACTCAGTCATGTAAATGCCACATCAAGGCGTCTCCATCGCCCTCATTGACAACGGACAGGCTTGCCATTAAATGTCTTGTGGCCCCATTTTTACTTGCATTAGTCAAGTTAGATCTAAGTCGATGTAACACGTGTTCTAATTAGATAGAAAAAAGGGAGATAATTCGTGTTGCGACTTTTTGCCACTAGGGGATTTTACAAGAACTGGGAAATATGGCCGTATTAAAACAGAGGTTCATAGAAAGATATGACAAGTAACCTCTGTGGGAAGAGAATGGTTTATGTTATTAAGTGAATAAAAGTGAATATGAGATCAGTTCTAGTCGTAGGTAACTGTGTCAGCTCTACAATCCGGCATGCTGTCTAAAGCGAACTCTTTCTCCAGTCCCGATGAATGCTGGTTTAGACAGCTTCCACTGTACAGAACTCAGGGCTTCTTACTCAATGATATATAATGTGGTTACTCTTAGCTTGGTGATCTTCATGCCATGAAACATGTGAGAGAAACAATCTGCTGTGTAAACTTTTGCATGCATTGTCTGTGTTGCAGATTTCTGGATGTATCTGACTGTGTGAGAGAAACAAACTGCTGTGTAAACATTTTGTTTGTATTGTCTGTGTTGCAGATTTCTGGATGTATTTGACTGTGTGAGAGAAAGAAACTGCTGTGTAAACATTTTGTTTGTATTGTCTGTGTTGCAGATTCCTGGATGTACCTGACTGTGTGAGAGTTACAAGAGACATGTTCACAGTGAAGGTGGGCACATGCTTCATGCCAGACCTCAGTACTGTGCATCCTCCAAGCTTCTTCTATGTCTACAGAATAACGTAAGTACAAGCACCATTTTCTCCCTGGTAACTTCATAAGGGAAGCATTTATTTTTTGTGTTTCTCATTGCCAGACTAACCCTTCTAATTTTATTGCCGACCAACATGTACACCTCCAACTCGAACATAAAACGTACCTCCTCGTCATATATAATGTTTATTTAACTAAAATAATTTAATCAGTCCCTGCCACAAGTTCAAAGAACATGAAAAATTGTAATAAAAATTACAATATTTGAGAATCAAGAACATAAATATCCACTGCAGATTCATCTACAATAGGGCCGGTGGGGTAGTCTGGTTGTTATCACTAGTAGTTTATACCACTTCTTTACTACCTCTTCAGATATACAATATAACATCCACTGCAGATTCATCTACAATAGGGGGGTAGTCTGGTTGTTATCACCAGTAGTTTATACCACTTCTTTACTACCTCTTCAGATATACAATATGATATCCACTGCAGATTCATCTACAATAGGGGCGGTGGGGTAGTCTGATTGTTATCACTAGTAGTTTATACCACTTCTTTACTACCTCTTCAGATATACAATATGATATCCACTGCAGATTCATCTACAATAGTGGGCTGTGGGGTAGTCTGGTTGGGTTTATACCACTAGTCTGGTTCCACTGCAGATTCATCTACAATAGGGGGGTAGTTTATACCACTTCTTTACTACCTCTTCAGATATACAATATGATATCCACTGCAGATTCATCTACAATAGGGGGGTAGTCTGGTTGTTATCACTAGTAGTTTATACCACTTCTTTACTACCTCTTCAGATATACAATATGATATCCACTGCAGATTCATCTACAATAGGGGGGTAGTCTGGTTGTTATCACTAGTAGTTTATACCACTTCTTTACTACCTCTTCAGATATACAATATGATATCCACTGCAGATTCATCTACAATAGGGGTCTGGTTGGGTCTGGTTGTTATCACTAGTAGTTTATACCACTTCTTTACTACCTCTTCAGATATACAATATGATATCCACTGCAGATTCATCTACAATAGGGGGTAGTCTGGTTGTTATCACTAGTAGTTTATACCACTTCTTTACTACCTCTTCAGATATACAATATGATATCCACTGCAGATTCATCTACAATAGGGGGGTAGTCTGGTTGTTATCACTAGTAGTTTATACCACTTCTTTACTACCTCTTCAGATATACAATATGATATCCACTGCAGATTCATCTACAATAGGGGCGGTGGGGTAGTCTGGTTGTTATCACTAGTAGTTTATACCACTTCTTTACTACCTCTTCAGATATACAATATGATATCCACTGCAGATTCATCTACAATAGGGGGTAGTCTGGTTGTTATCACTAGTAGTTTATACCACTTCTTTACTACCTCTTCAGATATACAATATGATATCCACTGCAGATTCATCTACAATAGGGGGTAGTCTGGTTGTTATCACTAGTAGTTTATACCACTTCTTTACTACCTCTTCAGATATACAATATGATATCCACTGCAGATTCATCTACAATAGGGGGTAGTCTGGTTGTTATCACTAGTAGTTTATACCACTTCTTTACTACCTCTTCAGATATACAATATGATATCCACTGCAGATTCATCTACAATAGGGGGGTAGTCTGGTTGTTATCACTAGTAGTTTATACCACTTCTTTACTACCTCTTCAGATATACAATATGATATCCACTGCAGATTCATCTACAATAGGGGCTGTGGGGTAGTCTGGTTGTTATCACTAGTAGTTTATACCACTTCTTTACTACCTCTTCAGATATACAATATGATATCCACTGCAGATTCATCTACAATAGGGGCGGTGGGGTAGTCTGGTTGTTATCACTAGTAGTTTATACCACTTCTTTACTACCTCTTCAGATATACAATATGACATCCACTGCAGATTCATCTACAATAGGGGCCGTGGGGTAGTCTGATTGTTATCACCAGTAGTTTATACCACTTCTTTACTACCTCTTCAGATATACAATATGATATCCACTGCTGCCTGTTTGACACACTTTGTTTGTTTGAAGGATGAAGATGCATGATGATGCCCCGAGGAAAGAATCTTGTCAGCTTTTGTCACGGTACTGGTCCATCACCGACATGGATGGGAATGAGGAAATTATGGAGGGACCAGGGGTAGTAGGTCAGTATTATCAGTTATGGCTGTCCACAGTAATCCAAATTTTTACAAATTAATTGATTTGTGCAACTATTTATAATATATACATGTAACACAGCTATACTGTGAAAAACTGTTACGAGGGTCAAGCTACCATGAGGATGGTCACGTATACAGGAAACGGCATGATTATTCGGACAGTTACGATCTATGACCCTCAGTTAAAAGACGTAGCTTACATAGTAAATTATGGGTCACTGTCACAGTACATCGCCCAAAACAGTAGGTGAAAGACAATGACCAGACACTTTAGACAGGGGTTATATGTCAAGTGCCAAATAACCAGGTGCGATAGCCAGAGGCTATGGGGGAAGTGTCCTCACTCCAGTGCCGGAGACTAATCGTGATAGAACTGTCAAGACCACGTGACCGAGGGTAAAACGGAGGTCACGATCCACTGCCTTTAAAAAGACGAGTTTTTTTAGAGAGAGAGAGAGAGCAAGAAACGGTGAGACAGCAGGTCGACTGACGCACAACCAACAACTCCTCCAGCAGCACACAGCAGAAAAGGGAACCGAGCCAGAGCCAAAGCCAGAACCAGAGCCAGAACCAGAGCCAATCCAGTTAGCTGTACTCTAGACTTTATTAAAAGTACCTTCCTGAATCAGCGAAACGTGTTGTGTTACATACATCCTGTACTCTTGTTCCTATTGTTGCAAAGATATCACCATCATTCTCACAGCCACATTGCCGCAGAATACATTTATGTTTTATGGAATGAAGGAATGAAAGACTTTGTAAAGTCTGTAACTGTGGCTATATGGTGACAGAATATCATTTTTTATTGATCTGTACAGTTTTTGATAATCTTCGTCAACGATACATTGCCAAGAAATATTACGAATATCCTACTGTGACAAAATGTAATATAGTCATGTCTTCTAACCAAACATCTGTTGTTAGGAATTTAGCCTGTTTCATTTACCATGCCTCACAGCTTAGACATGCTGTTGTAAAGTGAACTTCCTCATACCTCATGTACATCTCTGTAACACATGAATGTACATTCTTATGTGTAATGGACCAACTAATGTTGTACCAGGGGCTGTTGGCCCACATCTGTTCTGGAATAGAGAACTAAATACATTTATGTTTCATGGGAAACTTAATTAAAATCTTGTAAAAACTTGAAAGATACCTTTAGCATGTTTGTTACCTTGTTGTATACATAAACATGGAATCATTTCTACACTTTGAAAGTTTTTAGCTCAAACTTCTGCTGGTGTTAATTATTGCGAGACCAGTTTTACACAATTTTCAAACCTACTAATGTCACATGGGATGCCATTTGTTTACAATGGATACAGAGGACCATTAAATCTTCTGTTGATAGTGACCAGTTACATTCTGCATGAAGTCAGAAACCACTGTCTATTCATGCAGGTAGACCTCATGAAGATCCAGGTTAGAATTGATCTTCAGCAACCCATACTTATTGTAAGAGGAGAGGCTAACAGGATTGGGTGGTCAGGTTTGCTGACTTGGTTGACACATGTCATCATGTCCCAGTTGCGGAGATCGATGCTCGTGCTGTTGATCACTGGATTGTCTGGTCCAGGCTTGATTATTTACAGACTCCGCCATATAGCTGGAATATTGCTGAGAGCAGCAATAAACAATAAACAAACAGTCAATCATTTAGGTGGACAGGAGCTTGGTCTGTTGTTGTTGGTTGGTTTTATAGTTTTAGGGCGACATGGGCCAATAAGAGGCCTATTTGCACCCAACACATTGACTTGACTTAATAAAACATCATATGTAATTTCATTGCCAAAAGGAATCGTTTAGTTAACATAAAAGAACCGACAACATTAATATTCATTTGGATAGATGTATACATATATCAAATAACCTCTGCTTCGTGTTACGGATTAAAAAACCTTAAGTAATCACTTCCATTTCTGAAACATGAAATACTTATTCATTAATAATGCAGTAGGTTAAGATGACAGAGCATTAAAATGATTTAAAATCACAGAACTAAATGTGTCTAAGCCACTTGAGAGCCTGTCTACATTACATCGTATTTTCCAGATGAAAAGACAAAATCTAAAATTGCCCCGTTGCACGGACCTGTATATGATATTGGGGCACAAAACCGTTTCTAAAGAAAATATATCATCAACCTCAAGTATAGCACTTCTGAGATTGTGTCTTATGTTATTATGCCCAGACTATGTAATTAGAAAATGTTCAATATTTTCAGGCATCTCCAAATTGCAATGGCCACATTTAGAAGAGACCATCTTATCTATAATACTCCAGTAAGCATGTATCCCTCAGTGTCCAAGTCTGAGACGTTACAGAATGACCTCATCACGCCTTTTACGACAACGAATTTTATGACCAGATTTTAAAGATGGTCTAAGTTTGTACATATGTCGGCCGGTAGTACATTGTTCCTGTATCCCATAACTGCTGCCAAATCCTTGTAACAGATTTCGATAAAACATTTTCAAAATCTTTAGGACTTGGTTGAAATTTAAATAAATCAACTTCAGGAAATTGTAATCCGGATTTGGCCAATTATCTGCACTCTCATTCCCATGTATTCCAACATGTTCTGGGACTCACACAATGTCACATGCAATGTACTTCATGTTTAAAGATGTATCCAGCTTTAATATCTCATGAACAATGTCATCTCTAGATCCATTTGCACCAGCTTCTATAGTCTGTTGTGGGTAATTAAAGAGTTACCTCCCTTAGTTGACTCAGCTATATCTGAATCTGTTCCAACTTGTAAAGTTTCCAACACCTGATTCTGTTAGTGTTGTGACAAAAGTTTCCAAAACCTTGTTCTGTTTCCATTGCTAGAAGAGTTTCCAAAACCTGATTCTATTACTCTTCTTAGCAGTTTAATTAGATATCTGTTTCTGTTGCTACAGATTAATATGTGCTTCATTTGCCATGGTTACATGCCTGTTTCTTTTGATATAGGTGAAAACCCTGTTCTGATTCCTGGGGAGGAATTTTCTTGGGAAAGTGGAACAACATTCCCTACAACGTATGGCAATATGAAAGGCCATTTTGTCATGATCAATCTTGAAAAAGGTGAGTTGAAGGTCAGCAGAACTGTCATGTATTCCTGTTGATGAGGCAGGTATGTTTTGTCAATATTGTATACCTGTAGCTAGATGTCGTCAGCTGTGATTTGTTTTCCTTTGTGGTTTGTTCATCCATGATCATCCCCTCACTAGACTGAATTTCCACCACATCTTTGGTTTGAATCCTGTTTCAAAGCCACAACACTTATAACAGACATTCCGTTATAATACACAGTTCTTTCATGTTGCAACAATCAGGCCTTGTAAACACACCACTCAACCTTTACATGTCCGTCCTCTGTCTTAGTACCATTTTCCTTCTAAAAGTTGAAAAGACCAAGTGATAAGACATATCAAAATGGACTGAAGCTTCGAGTCCACTTAAATAAAAAAAATTAGCAGTCACATTCTGCCCCAAGCTCATTTGATTTTCAACATTCTTTTGATATGATATTTCAGGCACTGAATTCCGCATAGAATGTCCTGTGTTTCACATGAAATGTCTACCTTATGAAACATCAGCGCAGCGGAAGGAGAGAGTCGAAGAACGAAAGAAGAATTTGTAAATAGCAGGATGCTCCAAGTTGTCCTGCATACTGTGTTACATAGTCAGATGCTAATGTGTCGAGGTTGAAAGGACCTGTGTAAATACTGTGTTACACAGTCAAATGCTAATGTGTCGAGGTTGAAAGGACCTGTGTAAATACTTTGAGTTATTCAAGATCTGACACAACCAAACATGACTGATAAAGTCACACATTTTCTTTGAGACATGCACAAGTTTGATTCAGCAATTTTTGACTGTACCTCTAAAATAGCTACTGAACACCCAGGCTACATTTGTTTGAAGTGAGGATGGGAAATGAGTGGTGACCTGGCCAAACATGGGATGGAAGTGGATACAGTTGTTTCAGTAGAACCTGGAGCGTGCTGGACTGATGTGGACAGGGAGACAAGCAGCAGAAGCCAGCCGACAGAGTTACACAGGACAACAAACATCGAGGTCATGACTCATAATGTACAGGAAGACACTTGCACTTATCTCTGCTCACGATTTCCTTCCTCATTCTACAATTTCTCTTCCTCCATGAAACAGGATTGGGTGGTCAGGCTCGCTGACTTGGTTGACTGATGTCATTGTATCCCAGTTGTGTAGATCGATGCTGATGCTGTTGATCGCTGGAATGTCTGGTCCAGACTCGGTTATTTACAGACTGTCACCATATATAGCTGGAATTTTGCTGAGTGTGGTGTACAACTAAACTCACTCACTCTTCCTGCAATATGTAATATCGTGGTGTTTGCATATAGTAATGCAGTTGTCCATCCGTCCATCTGTTTCTCTGGCTGTCTGAATTGTGTAATCATTTTTTTATCTCCAACAATAAATAGGTATCTTTCATGAAATTGTGCACACACAAAGACCAGGATGTGCCTTTAGCTATTTCAGGATTTTTAGACTTTTTCTTATGTCAGTCTCCACAGCAACAAGTTTGACTGTATTGGTTTGTCCAGATTATATCTCCAATACTACTTGATATTAATTCATGAATCACTGTACACAAAGATCATCTTGTCATCTGGAGTCTTTTGGTATTACTGGATTTTTCTATTTTTTTCGTAACTTGTATCAAAGGACCAGTCATCCAACTAAAAGTTCTTATTCCTAATCCTATGGTAATGTTTTCATGGCTAGAAAAGCTGCTGTTGTACTGATAGACAGATTGGATAGGAATACCTTCAACAAACTGGACAGATCACTCTTGCTGGACTTGCTATAACAGTCAGATGATTTGTTCTTTTGGATTTGTGAGGGTGGGTGTGATTGTTCATATTCTGATGATTCATTCAATGTTTGAAGAACTGATCTGTTTCTGGAACTTAAAACGAAGACATACAAATAAGGACAAAACTTTATGGATGAACTTCTTTATTCGGATGATGCAACGTTTCGATACAGATTCTTGTATCGTTGTCAAGCAAGTACGTCGCATCATCCAAATAAAGAAGTTGTTCATCCATAAAGTTTTGTCCTTATCTGATTCTCCAACTTCAAAACATGCCACTCAAAGAAAACATACAAAACATACAGTTTTATTTCATTAAGCAAAGTTTTAAAGTAGATTCTTGTTTACTCACTTACTTCTACAGTACCAATCAAATAGTTACTGTGAACTATGTGTTTGTTATTCACAACTGTCACACACCCATGAAGGTCCGGGTTAGAATATTGATGTTCAGTAACCCATGCTTGTCGTACGGGATCGGGTGGTCAGCCTCACTGACTTGGTTGACACATATCATCGGTTCCCAATTGCGTAGATCGATGCTCATGCTGTTGATCACAGGATTGTCTGGTCCAGACTCGATTATTTACAGACCGCCGCCATATAGCTGGAATATTGCTGAGTCCGGCGTAAAACTTAACTCACTCACTCACACACTCACCACAACCGTCACATAAATGTCTGTTTTGTTTGTTGTTTTCTGTGTGATGATTCCTGTTTAACATGTTCATCCAGACTCCAGTGAATACTTGGATCTAACTGGAAAGTGTAAGTAGATTTATAGAGAAATGCACAGCTGGTTTGTAGGAAGAGAATATTTCATTTCTGTAATTCTAGTAAATCTCTTGTCAAAGACAAGGTTGTGAATCATAGTAGTTTTCAACAGGAAAAAAAAAGAGGTTAAACAATTGAGGAAGTCCCCAATCTGTAATCAGAGCATACTTCATTTACAAGGGTATAATGTGAGCAGTCATGGCAGGACCAGACTATTATATACTCAACAAAATTAGAAACTTGACGTGTTCATTATGGGTAATATTTGTCTGGAGGTAATTGTCTTTAGTTTCCTGGTGTGCCATATGCATCATAATGACAAGTAAGCTGTTTGAAAATGATCATAAAACATGAAACACAACAAACCTAGTCACATGACTTTGGTTACATCATCTCTGCAACAAGTGTGTGACTGCAACCTCTACGAGCAGCCAGCTGCTTGAGTTTGAGGAATCGACTGAATGCAGCAGGTATCTGTGCTCAATGACTATACACAGGACTTGTCCTGATGCAGCATACTGGTTCGGGGAGCATTTCATGGCATTGGTCAATCACGATTGAGTTCTGATCTTACTTCCCATACAGAACCTGAAACAAGTACTGACTTCAGCCCTTCATCCATTCATGTAGCTACTACATGGACTGACATTTCAACATGACAACGTTACAGGGTGGTGGGGTAGCCTAATGGTTAAAGCGTTCGCCCTATTAAGCTGAAGACCCAGGTTTGATTCCACACATTGGTACAATGTGTGAAGCCCATTCTGTTGTCCCCGCCATGATATTGCTGCAATATTGCTAAACGCGGCTTAAAACCGTACTCACTCACTCACTCCTACATAATGTCAGTGTTGATGTCATAGGTGGGCCTTCCCCTTTCCTAGACTTAAACATGATTAAACACAATTTCAATGGGCCAGGTAGATGAGTGCCACAGCAGATGAATCAACCCTAGACCTTGCAAGAACTTGGGCAAGCACTTGTTGACCAATGACAGTGACTTCTGGTAGAGTGTCCCCACAGGTCCTCCTGTCCATGAGGAGCAGTGTTGCTGTCATGGCTGCCCTAGGAAGTCACAATTTGTATTTTTCTGTTCCAGCAGTTTTATCAGTGTGAAGTTTGCATTGTGGGATCATGGAATGAAGTTCTTGAAAGGCATTTAGAAGTTGCACGAACATGAATACATGACAGGTTTTTCTGGATAACAAATTCTTTTTATTCTTTATATGACTTCTCTATGAATTCTTGCTCCTTCATCAGGAATGTTATGCATTATTTTTACAATAAAATGATGCCACATTTCACTATCCGTGGTATGGTATTGTTGCCTGGATGCTAGCAGTATGATACACATCTGTTTCATAATAGTCCATTGTGTGATTTAATTTAACAAGTGTCAAGTTTTTCATTTGGTTGAGTATAATTTGATGCTTAAGATTCAAGATTATCTTGGTCAATATGCAGGGGACTAAAAAACAAAACATGCAGTTATTAATTAAAGTTTCGTTACCTTTAGTAAACTTGTGTAATATATGTTAAATTTGGGATTAGACTTTCTCAGTAAAGTAGAGATTGTAGTACTTTTGTTGGGTTGAGTTCCAATTCGAACCCACACCCTCAGTGTCAACATATGTGTAACATATATTTTAGAACAGTTCATCAAAACAGTATTTGTGATATTAGAGGACATAGTCAATCATCTTTTAAAATTATCAGTTTTACTGCTTATTAAACAAGATTTTAAGGTAGTCAGGCTTTTGTGAATTCATCACAAAGTAATCTGAGACTGCCATGAAGGAGATGCCAGCATCTCAAGAGAGTCGGAGTTTTCAGGTGTTGGTCTACAGCACTTTTCCAGAGAAAGAGTTGGCTGTGTTCATTAGCATTTGCTATACAAAGATCTGTTTCTATGTTATTTAAATATTTCACATTTTAACTCAGGGTGAAACTAATTTTATGTCAAAATGTATTTGTATTATTGACAGTGGAAAGAGATTGAAATTTTACCAAAATGTACCTGCAGAACCACTTGTACAAAGCAGTCATAGTGATGGGGCCATGCAGCTCCAACACTCCAGACTTAATAGTCTTAGCAATACATTGGGTGGCGCATTGGCATAAACATGTATTATAATATACGTAGAGAAACAAATAAAGGAACACAGGAAAATTCAAGTGTTCCTTTAATATTTTCTTTGAATAGCTGTGGTGATGAAAACTGGAAAATAATAAAGGAACGCTTGAATTTTCCTGTGTTCCTTTATTTGTTTCTCTACGTATATATTGAGACACAGGTACCTCTATGGTATTGCATATTGCTAAGTATTGGGAGCTAAATTCTTTGGCAGTGAATGTACATTCAGGTCCTATTTTGTATATACTGAATTTCTCAGAAATGTCCATTGCTGCCAATTTGTAATTATAAATATGATCCAATAACAACATGAAAGTAAAATCACTTCCACACTTCCTCCTTTTTGTCAATCAATTCCGAAATGATTAGTCAATTGTGAATAAATTTCTGTGTTGATATTAAGTCGGATTAGACTTAAAATAACAAAAATGTATATTTTTTACTCATTTTCCTTAGTGCTGGGAACACTGTAGCTCCAACACTGGCTTCCATCAGTCTGAGTGCTGGTAATATTGTAGCTCCAACACAGACTTACATATGTCTCAGTGCTGGGAATATTGTACTGCCAACACAGACTTACATCAGCCTTAGTGCTGGGAATATTGTAGCTCCAACACTACTTACATTAGTCTTAGTGCTGGTAATATCAGTCTTAGTGCTGGAATATTGTAGTGCTGGTAATATTGAAGCAACACAGACTTACATCAGTCTTAGTGCTGGAATATTGTAGCTGTCAACACACAGACTTTACATCAGTCTTAGTGCTGGAATATTGTAGCTCCAACACAGACTTACATCAGTCTTAGTGCTGGGAATATTGTAGCTCCAACACAGACTTACATCAGTCTTAGTGCTGGTAATATTGTAGCTCCAACACAGACTTACATCAGTCTTAGTGCTGGTAATATTGTAGCTCCAACACAGACTTACATCAGTCTTAGTGCTGGAAATATTGTAGCTCCAACACAGACTTACATCAGTCTGTGCTTAGTGCTTGTACAGACTTACATCATGTGCTGGGAATATTGTAGTCCAACACAGACTTACATCAGTCTTAGTGCTGGTAATATTGTACAGATCTTACATCAGTCTTAGTGCTGGTAATATTGTAGCTCCAACACAGACTTACATCAGTCTTAGTGCTGGGAATATTGTAGCTCCAACACAGACTTACATCAGTCTTAGTGCTGGTAATATTGTAGCTCCAACACAGACTTACATCAGTCTTAGTGCTGGTAATATTGTAGCTCCAACACTACTTACATCAGTCTTAGTGCTGGTAATATTGTAGTGCCAACACAGACTTACATCAGTCTTAGTGCTGGTAATATTGTAGCTCCAACACAGATTTACATCAGTCTTAGTGCTGGAATATTGTAGCTGCCAACACAGACTTACATCAGTCTTAGTGCTGGTAATATTGTAGCTCCAACACAGACTTACATCAGTCAATATTGTAGCTCCAACACAGACTTACATCAGTTGCTGGGAATATTGTAGCTACATCAGTCTTAGTGCTGGTGCTGGGTGCTGGGAATATTGTAACACATACTTACATCAGCTCCAACACAGACTTACATCAGTCTTAGTGCTGGTGAATATTGTAGCTCCAACACAGACTTTCACATCAGTCTTAGTGCTAGTCAGTCTTAGTGCTGGTAATATTGTAGTGCTCCAACACAGAATATTGTAGTGCCAACACAGACTACAATATTGTAGCTCCAACAGTCTTAGTGCTGATAATATTGTAGCTCCAACACAGACTTACATCAGTCTTAGTGCTGGGAATATTGTAGTGCCAACACAGACTTACATCACTCTTAGTGCTGGGAATATTGTAGTGCCAACACAGACTTACATCAGTCTTAGTGCTGGGAATATTGTAGCTCCAACACAGACTTACATCAGTCTTAGTGCTGGGAATATTGTAGTGCCAACACAGACTTACATCAGTCTTAGTGCTGGTAATATTGTAGCTCCAACACAGACTTACATCAGTCTTAGTGCTGTAATATTGTAGCTCCAACACAGACTTACATCAGTCTTACATCAGTCTTAGTGCTGGGAATATTGTAGTGCCAACACAGACTTATTGTACATTGTGCTGGAAATATTGTAGCTCCAACACAGACTTACATCAGTCTTAGTGCTGGGAATATTGTAGCTCCAACACAGACTTACATCAGTCTTAGTGCTGGAATATAGTACTGCCAACACAGACTTACATCAGTCTTAGTGCTGGTAATATTGTAGCTCCAACACAGATTTACATCAGTCTTAGTGCTGGAATATTGTAGCTCCAACACTACTTACATCAGTCTTAGTGCTGGGAATATTGTAGTGCCAACACAGACTTACATCAGCCTTAGTGCTGTAAATATTGTAGCTCCAACACAGACTTACATCAGTCTTAGTGCTGGTAATATTGTAGCTCCAACACAGACTTACATCAGTCTTAGTGCTGGTAATATTGTAGCTCCAACACAGACTTACATCAGCCTTAGTGCTGGGAATATTGTAGTGCCAACACAGACTTACATCAGCCTTAGTGCTGGAAATATTGTAGCTCCAATGCAGACTTACTTCAGTCTTAGTGCTGGTAATATTGTTGCGCCAACACAGACTAGCTTAAGTGTCCTAGTGCTAAGATTATTTGCAGAAGTTGGATCTGATTTATATATCAAACTGTGGTGTTCATCTATGTCCCTGATTTAAAACCTAAGTGTTTTTATACTGTGGCCTTGATTGTTGTTTTTGAGCACATGATCTGTTTCTTTGCCTGTTCCTGAGAGGCTCAGCACAACTCGCATGTTCATGCATTGACCTACTCATTAGGTCAATCACTGGACTTGACAGACTGTGATCATATAACTGGAATACAGTTGAATGTGCCCTTGTCATGATGCATTCGTACTGTGGGGACACTTGGTTTGTTTTCGTTTCCAGCAATCTATTCTTAAAGGAGTGGGTGAGTGAATATGGTTTTACGCCGCTTTTAGCAATATTCCAGCAATATCACGGCGGGGGACACCAGAAATGGGCTTCACACTTTGTACCCATGTGGGGAATCGAACCCGGGTCGTCGGCGTGACGAGCAAACGCTTTAACCGCTAGGCTACCCCACCACCCCTATTCTTAAAGGAAGAAGTGACAATCTGAAGCTAGTGGTCAGTCACCTTGGGACATTGCTTATATCCGTCATCGGCATGTCTAGTGAACACTTCATTGGGTTGAAAATATAGAAAATGGCTTTTAGAAATATCGGAGACAGGCGACCCTTTTTTCAACCGGGGAGAGTGCCTCCATACATTAATCGTTTCCTTGATATTTACAGAACTGAAAAATGCCTTCCCGTGTTCACCATGGTAGTTCTTCAGGCAGGAACATCAAAATATAGTCTCTCGTACAGACCCTGAAGCAATTATATCCAAGAAAGCCCACGCAAGTCTAGAAAATGTGGCAAGTCTAGATTTCCTCAGCTTCTGAAAATGAAGAAAGTCTCAGGGCTCCTTTTCATTATATTATATTTTTCTTTACTATGAACATTTTTCAGTAAATTATGTTCATTTCAGAGACTAGTTGTTAGTCTAACCAAAATACTGCACTGTTGTAAACCACAAACTCAACTGCATTCAATCTTCCTGCTATGCCGTTTATACTATCAAGACCACGCACAAATACTTCCTTTCTTACCAAACTGTTGACTAGCCTTGTGTGTTTTGATAGCATATGCACGTTTTCATAGTCACCTTTGCCCAAATTCAGCATCCATTGAATTAGTGTTAATTTGTATAATCTCACTATAAAACAATTCTTATAAATATTTTATCGTGAAAATATCTGAAAATACCTGAACATAACAGTGGAGTCAGGAGTACAGTTTTGACTTTCATTCCCAATGCGGACATAATGTTTGCATACAACGAGCTTCGATTTTGTGTCACTATACGAAGACATTATTATGAAACATAAAACCGGAAAAAGAAAATCCATACCGGAATACGCAAGGTAGTCCTGTTATATTACCTTGTTTGGCCATGACAATGTTCACTGTGTATCTAGATTTACATGTAATCCATGACATTACTTTTATTCAAGGGACGGTGGGGTAGCCTAGTAGTTAAAACGTTCGCTCGTCGCACCGAAGACGCGGGTTCAATTCCCCACATGGATACAATGTGTGAAGCCCATTTCTGGCGTCCCCCGTCGTGATATTGCTTAATATTGCTAAAAGCGGCGTAAAATCAAACTCACTCACTATTATTAAAGATTTCATTCAATATACTTTTCATCAATTGTAGGGAAATCGTGTGTGAACGGATCGTCAAATCGGACCAACTCACCATGGGCAGTAGTCGTTAGAGATATATGTGCTTCCTCCCACTGCATTGATCTGTTTCAATTATGATAAATTATGTGAACATTTCTTTATACTTGCTCACCCATAGTGTGAACGGGTGATAGCTGTGTCCGGTTTATTTTACGAACAAATACACTGCACCTTTGATCTCTGGGTGTGAAACATTGTCTTGCACACAGTACACAAGTACCACTGAATGCGATGTGTCATATCGATCGCAAATGTCATATTGACAAAATTAATATGCGACCGGCCAAACAATCTCGCAAACTCCAACTGGGAGTTTGTCACAAGCACAAATTTCTTGAAATGTGCTGTTGCCTTGTCTTTGAAAGAAAGGATTGTATCTTTCATAACATAGACGATTTCAAAATGTTTTGAAATGGCGCTTACTTAGTTCCAGTTACATTTTGACGAGGACATCTCTTGTCCGTTAACGTGTCGATTACAACAGGAAATTGAACAGGGGGACGGAAGCTCTAACTTGACATAAGTTATTTCCAGATCCACGCGAACGAAAGCTGTGACGCCAGAATGTAAACGCTGTCGTACCGTCATTTCTCGTTACATATGGCGAGAATTATCAATCAAAACTGATCGACTGATGTTAGCGTTGATCGAACTTGTATGGCTTGCCGTTATACAATTTTCGGTAAATACTTAAATAACACATAACAAGGCTAATCTACTGTAAACTATTGAGCCTGTTTGTGGAGCAGCCTAGTAGTTTAAGCGTTTGCTCTTTACGCCGACGGAGCGGATCACGGGGGTACAATGTGTGAAGCCATTTCTTTTGTCCGCACCTGTGATATAGCTGAATAAATGCTAATGGCGGCTTAAATCACCACAAAAAGCTTACTTACATACTCGGGGCGGTGGGGTAGCCTAGTGGTTAAAGCGTTGGCTCGTCACGCCGAGGATCCGGGTTCGATTCCCCACATGGGCAGAATGTGTTAAGCCCATTTCTGGTGTCCCCCGCCGTGATATTGCTGGAATATTGCTAAAACTAAACTCAGTCAGTCAGTACTTACATACTCACTCTCTTTCACGCTTGGTGCACAAGCGGGTTAAAAGTTATCTCTTGCCTTAGCTGATAGCCTGGGTCACAGATTAATATGTAAACAGTGTTACCACTATATCTCGCCGGGTAACATTAGAATTGGGCATGTTCATATAGAATGAATAATAAGGAAGTAAGTGTAAGCTATAAAGACTTATTAAGACCATAAGAGTGTCATCGAAATGTAATAAATGTGACATAACTATACACAAAAGACCCCTTCTCTAGTACAAATACTTTACAGCACCAATTCTTAATCTCAATCTTCTGTAACTTAATGTAAATTAGTTTCTGAGATTGTTTGTTCCTATTCGGAAACTGTATCTATAACTGTGTATGCTCAAGATGAAAAAAAAATCTTTTTCACACTCAGGCTTGTAAACTATTTTTTTCTATAAGCATGGGAACTTCCATTCATGTAACTTCAGTTGTTTATAAGAAAACATGTCTCCATTCCACGTCGTTTGCTCCAAGTACAAAAGTATGTGTTGTAGACAGGTTGAAATAGCCCTACAATGACGTCATCATCGAACACCTGGCTGACCTCATTTCACAGGGGTGTCAATGACCGTGGGATCCGGCGTCACATCATAGCATCACACCATGACATCACGCCACTATTTTGGACCAATCAGCATACAGCAAACTCACTCCGGTGTGACTCACCCTGACTGAGGGGTCAATGACCGCGCGCCCCCGTGGGAAACACATCATAGCATCACACCATGACATCACGCCATTATTTTGGACCAATCAGAACAACTATCGGACTCACTGACCACAAACTAGTTTCATCCGGTTTCAATCTTACCTATAAAAAAAACCCTCTGACAGTCAGTTGAAGTTATCATTTTGTCCTCTTACAAAATGTTTATATTTTCCATACTCAATAACCTTTTCTGTGGCCTGTGGAGAAAATCTGTTATCTCACAGCGCGCGCCATTGAGGCATGGGGAATTAACACTCAGCCTCCATGCAGCCGAGGTGTAATATGATACCTCCTCAAGTTGTACTCAAAATCGTGGGTCTAACATTAGCCTGTCTCACGGTCCCTGAACCATATTATTTTGCCTACAGCCCAGCCACCCCTGCAGTGCTAAGGCTCTAAATGAAGTCTAGTTTTCCCCAGGTCTGCCTTGGGCTCCTTGTCAATTTAAATAGGTTTGTTTGTTACTATCAAGATAATACATTCAGAGACTAAACATTAGTCTAGTCTAACATGTGCACACATATGTGTAAAAGAAATGATACGGGTTCAGTTCACGGGTTTTATAACACATTTGTTCAATGCAATCAGCGTTCATTGCCACATGAAAATGGTTTGAGTTTGTCTTGACCATCACCAAAACAACCCAACTCAATAGAATTTCAAACGTATTTCAAACTTACCGGTATTCACATTCCATATTTGAATATCCAATCCATATTGTCATTGTATCCTGCCTTGTAATGCGATAAATTTAGGAATCAGGGATGATATTGAGATGTTATACCCAAATCCCATATGTTTGTGATTGTATTGAATGAATCAACCACCAAAACACATGAGACTAATATTGCACCTTCCATGTAAATAGAACATATGTTATATCTGGGATTGTGTCGTGCAAAACACTCTCCCTCTCACAGTGCTAGCAGAGACGCGATCTGGTGACCCACATTTGCGTGTGTGGGACTATGCTGTGGCGGGAGGGGCGGGGGGCACTGCTGTGGCAGAGGGAGGTTTCTGTCGACAGTTATAGCCTGACGACATTTCTCGCGAGTGTAAAACACCCATAAATAAAATTGCTCGTTAGAATGAACGCTAGCTAGGGCGTGTCAGCTTTGAAATGTGCGTTCTGGTCATGGGGTTTTTGTACATCATATTTAGGAATGCAACTTTCAACTTTCTAAAATTCCATCAGGAATGGGGTGTAATTGTATAGTGTTAGCATGAAAGAGTAATCATAAATGACAACGCACAGGTGTATATTATTTTTATATGGGTATTTATATAGCACTATAGTCCATACCGCATGCATGCTCAAAGGGCTGGTAACTTTTTCCTTGGATGTCAATCACAGCCATATTACCATTCTCAACTCCCCGGGGATCATCTTGCTGCCACTAGGCGCACTAAGTTAATGTGGCTCCTAACGAGGTATACATGACAAAAAACAAGATAAACTGATTTCATTTTTTTTATTAGCTCCGTTTCAAACGAGTAGAACTGCGGGATAGGAGCGCTCCAAGAAGTCTACTTTACATCTGTTGTCTTATTACCCTTCCTAATCGTCATGGTCTTCACTCTCTTCATCAGATGTTATGTCTGCATTATCATCTTCGGTCAAGCCTTCGACCCAAGACTTATATTGGTACAGATTGGAAAACACATCATTATACAGATTATTTGTGTCTCCTACTTGTTTCAGTATTCCTTGTGTCGTTGGACCATACTGCATATGGTACAGATAAGTAATAAACCAGGCATACGTCTCTTTAAACGTGCTCCACATGGATTTGTTCAGTTTGGCTTGAATCGTGTCTTCGTTTAAACCTCTTTTCATGTACAGCTGTCGTTTCTCATCCAAAAAGTCTTTATTCAGCTCACGTGTACGTGAATACATTTGTCTTATACCTTGCTCTTCGAGATCAGCCATCTTTTTTTCCCTGTTGTTTTGTGCGACATCGTTTAATGATTCATCATCATCATCATCATTTTCCATTTCAGGACATTGTTTATCGTGTAAATGTCTTTGTAAGTTGTGGTTATTGCTAAACACTTGACCGCAATAGTCACAATCTGACAGTGTACGTGGTGCCTTCACAGGAGAGAAGTTGTCGTCTTCCTCCCACTTCCTTTTAACTTGGGGTATTCCCGGTGGACCCACTGAAGACTTTACAGGACACCAGTTTCTTCTGTGTTTTTGCAAATCATGCACGTCTTGAAACATGAGTCCACAGTCATCACAAGATGGCATGACTGGGATGTTTTCTTCACACGTCTGCTCACGTCGAAAGTCTAACTCGGACTGAATGGTCCTAGCTTGGATGTCTCCTTTTAAGCTGAATGCATTGGGGCAAAGTCGCAAATGGGGAGGTGTTTGGGGTTTTAGATCAACCAACAAGTAGCCATATGGTTTCTGGATAGCCCTTTGAAACGGCTCCATGAAATGGTGTGTGTTACCTGGATACATTTGCCTCGCCAAAGTCATGAGGGGTTGTTGATCGATAGGGTTGTTGAACAGAAGCAGATAATGGCAGTTTCTTCGTTGTGTGGGATCCTTACTGAAATACAAATTCTGGTTCAAGGCTATCACTGAGAGATTACGATGATGACTACCTTCCGTAAACAGATCTGTCATGCGTGGGTCTTTGCTCGCTGTCGACATTAAGTCGTCGAGGATCACCACATTCACCACATGGAGGTCCAGAAAGGCATCCTTTTCGAGATCAGAAGGAATGCCTTGATGAAATTCCACATAGGGATAAACATGGGTTTGAATGGCATTATACAAGGGCTGCCATCGTTTGTAGAGCCATATAATACGTTCAGGATAAGGTTTAATGTTCATCCTTTCCAGAAGCTGTTTCACTAAGTAGGTTTTCCCACAGGAGGTGGGCCCTGAGACGATCATGGTGAAGGGATGTTGAAGCCTACATTCTTTCAATGACTGGGTAGTACTTTCTGATGAATGTGGTTGCACTGGTTGCTGCTGCTGCTGTGGTGGAGGAGGAGGAGGAGGAAGAGGAGAGAGTTGTTGATGTGGTCGTGGAGGAGGAGGAGGAGGAGGAGGAGGAGGGAGTTGTTGATGTTTCTGTCTTCTATGTCTCAACATATTGTCTGTCCTGGAAAACGTCTGATAGCACACGGGACACTTTGCTGACTGCATGGTGGTCCGAGTCTAAATGGCAGGGAACCTGTCTACTAGCTGCTTTTATCTAAAAAGTCGTCTTCCGTTTCTTTGTGCCACTCTGGGAGGAAGTCATTATTTTGGCTTCAGTTTCCCCGTTCTCCTGCATCTGAATACGTGCTTTGGCCTGTTGAACGACTTGTTGGGTTGGAGACGTGAGTGCAAACTTGTCTGTAGAAGGAGGTAGGTCCATCTTGACGCCTTGTTTCTCATAATAGATCACATAATCATCCACGTTAGTAAAGGGATTGGGATATCCTTTAGCCTGCAAATAGTAATATTTGGTCCATTTCTTAGGATCGTCCAAATAGGGTCTCCAGTATCTTCTGTTCATTTTCTTGTTCAGAATGAATACTGACTCTCGGGCAGAGGTTTCAGATGAAGTGTCACTATCACGGGTCCACGGCTAAATGAAGCTAAATCACCGTTTCTGTCCTTTATATAGATGTCTGCTAGCCCTAATTCTAACTCCTAAAAAACATGTTGTTAGCAGAGCGTGGTTTCAATCCACGGTCCTCTGGGTTATGAGCCCAGTGCGCTTCCACTGTGCCACTCTGCTTTCCCTTCACCTACCTTTTGTAAGGACTTTTAAACACCACATCAACCAATGACAACCAAAATTGATTTATTGTCAAATAGTCACAAATACACACAGTATTGTACAATGAACATCGCACTCTTACACATGTAAATCTACATGACTACCATGATGTCATTCTCTTTCCGTTGCTATGCACCTGATCTAAAAATACCTCTGGGAAAAGTGGTTAATCCCAAGGTCATCTCAGTACAGGTCATTGACACCCCTGTGAAATGAGGTCAGCCAGGTGTTCGATGATGACGTCATTTTAGGGCTATTTCAACCTGTCTACAACAAGTATGGAGCAAGGACCTCTGTAAAAATAAAGTCACGGTCATGTCGATTGCACATATTCTACTGTAGAAGGGAATATATGGTTATTTGTGACAATAATCAACACTTAGATTCTAGAATATTTATTCATTCATAATATCCAGTGTTAATTTTTGTCATACAGGCAAAACTAATATCAAGAAACATTGACGTAATATGTGTATGTGAGGTTTTGCATGTTAAACAGATCATTGATAAATCAGCATATTAAATATTTGGTTCAGATATAACATACAACTGAATCATTTATTCATAGTAGGGATAAATAGATGTGTTTACATGAATATATTTTTTCGACATTGCTTTAAAAAAATAATTTTAAAGTTTCTTTTTCATCGTGTACATTGGTGAACTGGCGATCATCACATTTCGCTGCTGAGTTGCATCTTAGTTGTAACAGGATGCTCTGATTGGGGTATACAGTCAGACCTCGTATATCCGAACATCAGATATCCGAATATCTCGGTTTCCGAACATTCTTCACAAAAACGAAATTTTCTAGTTACAATTAACCTCGTATATCCGAATGTTCGGTTTCCATATCCGAACGGTCAATTTTGGTAACGAAACAGCAAAATATGTACAAATTTGCCTCTTATATCCGAACACCAAGGCAAGATGTCTGATGTTTAACGCTCCTCAACAGTGCTCCCTGCATTGACCTTTGATCAATCCTATATGAAACCCCCTATGTAAATCCCATCATAGTAGCGTTGATCCATAGTTACAAATGTGTGTGACCTGCATGAACAGGGCCATGCTGAAACGCAGTGTAAAAAAAACAGATAAATCATTCATTTGTCTGTTGGGAATTGGCAGAATAATTGCTGTACCCAACAACCAGTGCTTGCTAGGAAGCTACTGTATAGATACAGTTGCTGGCATGGTGACTTGATACATAGCCGCGCAACAACTTGTACAGTATATTACACGATACATCGATTTACAACCCCTGCATTCAATACAGTACATTACAAGTACTAGTTGTGGGTATATATACTATAACAAATGTAGGTGATATTCAATAAGAAGCTGTCACACCTATTGATATATTATATCTCTAATGAAATAACGAGTGTTACAAGGACATCTGACAAAGATTTGCATTAGTCGTTGAACGTCAGATGACCATGGCTTTTGTTGTATCTTTGTACCTTATTCTCAATCATGTCATTTACCATGAAAACTCGTTAGTATCGCTTGTATGCGCCGCTACTCTTAAAACAATCGCTGATTCGACGAGGCGAGCTTCTAATAGAACCTCGGGGCGATGGGGTAGCCTAGTGGCTAAAACGTTGGCTCGTCACGCCGCAGACCCGGGTTCGAATCCCCACATGGGTACAATGTGTGAATCCCATTTCTGGTGTCCCTCGCCGTGATGTTGCTGGAATATTGCTAAAAGCGGCGTAAAACCAAACTCAGTCAGTCAGTCTAATAGAACGTCAGACCTTGGCGTGGTGTGCAGACTCTGTCAGTGTTGTCACAACCCCTAGTGTACAGTACACAACCCTGTGCACTTAAAAGAACACACGAATCCGTTGGTATATGACCAGATGGTGGCCAAATGAATACGTACAGACGCCTTGCTGCAGGTACAGCAACGTGCAGTGAAACGTGGACACAGTACTTTGACTATGTATCCCAGTCCACCCAGCTGCGAATGGGTACCTCGTAAGGATGGAAAAGCCACATTAACTCGGTGCGCCTAATGGCTGCATGAGTTGTATACTTCCCAGGGAGTTGAGATTGAAAAATACGATGTGCCGTTGAGATTGACATCCAGTGATCGAGGGAATAACAAAGCGCTTCGAGAATCCAGATTGACTATAGCGCTATATAAATACCCATATAATAATATACATACCCATATAATAAATAAATATTGATGATGGGTGACAAGGCTGGACTAAGTGCTTAGCATGGTTACGTGGCTATGTTATCCTTTTAGAGCTCGGCTACTCATTTATAATACGAGTCCTGTGTGCTCTTTCTTTGTCATCCTGAAACAAAAAACGAGTCCATGTCGGCGCGCAGATGACACCACGCGATCCTCCAGGATGTTGTCAGGGTAATACTGCCCCGTGAATAACTTGTAAAGGCTCCAAAATGTCAGGATTGTTGTAAGTCCTCAGCGGTATCGGGTCAGTTTGATAAACATTCAATTGTAATAATCTGTCTATTGTCGAGACCTTATAATTAAATGTTGTGAGGAAGTGGTGTCTAAACTAAAACCGTGGAGAAATGGAGAAATAGAACCGTGGAGTAGGTAAGACTTCATCAGATAAGCTGGACTGTTAAGTCATGCACTTTTTGACGTCATTGCAATTATTGTATTATGTTAAATTCATATTTGACCTGATCTACGTCTTATAAACGAACCTGTTCGCTGTAGCGAATTAAGTGTGACACAGCGTTGTGTGGGACGACAATCTGGACGACAGTCTGGCCTCATTAAGAAACACCTTCCTCAGGGTTTAACATGATATAATAGCCACCATTGTCTAAGATTGCCGATAGTATGTTCATAATAGGTAGTTTCACAGGCAGTCACACCAGAGCTAACGACCAGTGTGGTCTGAAGTTAATACTTTAGAAATTGCTATTGTTGTAGACACCATTGTCTACAACTGCCTATAGTATGTTCATAATATGCATCCTTGTTCCCGGGCCTCTCATTAGTTTATATAGAGCTCTACATAACCTAATGAGTGGCCCGGAAACCAGGATGCATACTATGTAGTTTCACAGGCAGTCTCATCAGAGCTAACGACCAGTGTGGTGTGAAGATAATAATTGAGAAATTGTTATTGTTGTAGACACCAAGCCACGTTGTCATGTCACAAATTATCTCTCGACTGATTTCAGACTTTATTACTCCTAAGGATCAATAACGCCTCTTGAAGCATTGTCGCAGGGGACAACAGGACTAGGTGCTGTCTTAGTGCTAGGAGACTAGATGTCAGATGTATCATTAGCAAGGTATTGATACATGAACATGCTGAAAATTACCTCACGGTCATTCAGTGGACATGCGGGATGGTGGATTTTCCAAATGTGTTTCGTGTGCCCCGAAATGTTTTGGAGTGGGGGGTTTTCTCAGGACAACTCTTGCATGTTTTGAAGTTCAAACTGGAAATTATTCTTACATATCACGTAAAGATGACAATAGATGACAAACGTTGTCATAGAGGATATTTACTGTTTTTCCTCAAATCTCTCTCTCTCTCTCACACACACACACACACACACAAGCACACACAAACACATACATATAAATATTAGGTCTTTGAATGGCATTTAGAAGGGATACACTTAAGGCAGTGTTTAAAATTCCCAAAAATCCAAGCCAG
Source organism: Haliotis rubra (assembly GCF_003918875.1). Taxonomy (NCBI): domain Eukaryota; kingdom Metazoa; phylum Mollusca; class Gastropoda; order Lepetellida; family Haliotidae; genus Haliotis; species Haliotis rubra. The sequence continues at coordinate 263,708 of NW_025767723.1, forward strand.
ACAGCCGGACTGGTAACTTTAAAAAATTACAAGTCCGGATACAAACTTGCCTGTCCGGTTTTCAACAATAAAAAACCCCAAAATAACATCAAGTTTATGAAATCTTTACTGCATGTATTGTAACGTTATGGCTAACATACATGGCTGGTTTACAAACTAGAAATGTGTTGCATTTTCTGCCTCACAATCAAGATCAGAAAAAATTCTACCAGACCACGGGGCAGGCTACTTTTGAAATTTTGACCGTCCGAGATGAAAATAGACCGTTCCGGACGGTCGGGCAGGCGGGAGTATTAAACGTTGCATAAGGAAGAGAATTTTTATGGATGTCAACTTCTTTATTATGAGGAACACAGCGTTTCGGAGTTTATCCTTAATCCTTTTTCAGGTGAAATACATGGTCATAATGTTATCATTATTTGTGGTACAGTGAAGCCTGTGGTACGAGAGAACGAAGCCGAACTTAATACACCAGTATTACACAGTTCACAGTATTGCCATTGTGTACAGCAAGAGTGGTAATTTGTGTTTCATATGCATAACACCTTAGGTTTCTTCAACTATTATTCATATTTTCATAAATAGTTTTACATATCAGTTTAAAAATAAACTTAATAACAAAGGCTCAGATTGACGCATGAATATGAAGAGCAATGCGAAGCGCTTATTTTCAAAGCAAAGAGTCATGTCTCGAAATACAACCAAGAAAAGACACAAGGCATCATGCACATAGATTTAATGAACGGATAACAAGATAAGTTATAATTATGTGTTATCTGGATCTGACATGCTTGGGAAAATCGATCTTGACTAGTGTTCTAGTTGGTCGAAATCCGCTTCTGCCGTAGTGAGTCATGCCTGATGTGGATGTCCACATTCAAATAGATCCATATCTAGATGTTATTGCCAGACATCAAACTTGCAAGGACGTTTCGGTGCCCAGTAGTGCTGAAGTTGTTGACTTGTCTTGACGGTGGCTATTCTATGGAATACTCAGCTGACAGTACAACTGGCACCAGGTCTTCATCGTGGCATACTTTACCTGATGACCTTATCTCGGTATTTCATTACTATATGAATAAAATTGGAGGATATTAACACTTATACCCCGGGAATATTTCCCTGAACATGTGACCAGTCGCTAGTGGCAGATAACGTGTTATTTTCGAATTGTCTGACCCAGACTGGAATATTTACAGACCGCCGTCATAAAGTTGGAAAATTGTTGAGTTAAACAATATTAAACAAAACAAAACAAACACTAATGAGTGAAAGTACGAATTATTGTCAGGAATCATCTCTCTGTACAACAAATTATGGCTCAGTGCTCAAACATACATTGAGCTACATAGGGAAAGTTTGAAAATTTTACTTTTAAATGAGGCTTTAGTTTCAAAAGCCTAATGAACATTTGTTCCTTTTCATTCAGAAATGCTTGTCATTGTTAAACAAGTAATAAAACGGAAATACAGTGTACTGGTCATTCCCGCACTCATCAATGTATTTGCTTACGTTTATACTTCGTACATTTAGATCTCGAATTTGCTGTCTGTGTACAGTGACTCAGTTCTTTAGTTGAATGCCAGTTTCACCAATGCAATGCTCACCACATCTCGCACATGTTAAAACATATATTTGCTACGGCAGTTCCTGATTTTTTTACAGCAAATAGTGTGTCTTCGCAAAATGTAAATTTGCTGTTTTCAGTTATAACTGAGCAAGTTCTACACCGAGGGATGTGACAAGTTTGTTTCACTAACATTAGCTGTATCCAGATGGACAAACACTTTAAGAATTTAGCTTTGTGTTGCGTAAAAGTTTACTCTTAGGTAAACATTTATTCATAGTATTTCTTTTGGGCAAAACTGGAAGATTGGCTCTTATAATTGAGTGAGTGAGTTTAGTTTTACGCCGCACTCAGCAATATTTCAGCTATATGGCGGCGGTCGGTAAATAATCGAGTCTGGACCAGACAATCCAGTGATCAACAGCATGAGCATCGATCTGCGCAATTGGGAACCGATGACATGTGTCAACCAAGTCATCGAGCCTGACCACCCCATCCCGTTAGTCGCCTCTTACGACAAGCATGGGTTGCTGAAGGCTCATTCTAACCCGGACCTTCACGGGTCTCTTATAATGGAAGAACGTCCGTCTCTGTATTCGTTCCTTTTGTTTACATGTGTTCTCGTGATAATGTCATTCCTTTATATACATCATCTTCATCTAATCCACATGGATATCCTTGTAGTTGAAAATAGGCCTTAAATTCTTCTAATCTTAGTTGTCTTGCGTCCAATGTAAAACAATAGTACAACCTCTTAGCTTCTTGCCAGTGCAAAAGTATACGTACTTTTGAATTGCAGGCATTGAACCGTTTCCGTTGGCTATTGTCAGAAACCGCTGTTGAGCGTATCCCATATGACTACGCTCAGTTTTCATTACACCTGAAGAGCCTTTTGGGGGCAAAGTTTCTTGTGTACAAAGCTCTCTCTCTCTCCCTCTCCGCCCCCCCCCCCCCCTCTCTCTCTCTCTCTTTCTCTCACACACACAGACAAACAGACGGAGTTTTATATGAATATATTAAGTGTTACACGCTAACATCCAAATCCTGTGGCGTATTCATTATAAAAGAAATTAATGCGGGCTAAACTAATTCGGAAATTATTTACATGCTGCATTCACAAGTTTACACATGTTTCAGTTGATATGAGCATATGTCAGGTTGTTACGACATTTTCCATATCAACTATATAATCCTTTTGTGCTATGCTGGGTGACTTCATGCCGTTTTAGGGATATTTCCATGTAGTGATTTGTGCTGTTAAATCCCTTGATTTGAAAGTACATAATTGTTAATGATGGTTATTTATCATCGACAGGCTAAAGGACAAAGTATTTTGTCATGGAGGACAGACAAAGCTGATGAGTTGCATAGGTAAAATAACATTGCAGACATGCAGGGAAATTGGCAAGCTGATTGTCATATAGAATATATCAGCAGACAACAGAGCTAAACCCCCTCTGGGCTGGAATTATATGCAATATCTGGTTCTATAGTGTATATACCAGCTACCAGCTACATATACGGCTTAAACGCATAATAAAGCATTATGGATCGAACTGTTTACCAGTGTCTACACACTACGTCTCGCCCGCACAAGCCACCTGACGGTGTCGGCCTAACCTTCTGGTACGTTACCTAGTACTGTGATATACTATCCAAAGCAGGGACTGGGTGAACAGTGTCACAATAGAAAAGACGTCAGAGGTCTACCATCCAGAGTGGACCTATGATGGAAGTTCTGTCGTCCCACTTTGACAGACATGCTGGGGCAAGGTTACGTTTCTAGAGGCGCAGATCGATTGGACTGAACTGGCGGACACGGATGGTAAGAATGAAGAGAATGATAAGTCTACTATATTACTTAAACTTGAGAGGTTGACTAGTGTTTTGCTCTATGTATCAAATTGTTTAACACAGTATTTGTAGTTATTCCACTCAATGAGGAAGTAAGTGGCTTTTCCTGGTTATGTAGTATCACCACGTGACATTGGTGGCTATATATAGCGTAGTTAGTAATGCAGGAAGAACAATAGGTTTTCTGGAGATTTCATTTTACTCTGGGGTGAATAGCTATAGACAGGAAGTCAGAGGTCTGTGGTCCAGAGCGGACTTATGATGGAAGTTGAGAATCCCACTTTGATAGACACGCTGGTGCTAGGTTACGTTTGTAGAGGCGGAGATCGATTGGATTGAATTGGACGACACGAATGGTAAGGGACCGTTCATAATTTATGCCGGGGGTTGGGGTGTGTGTGTGGTGTGTGTGTGTGAATGGTAATTTTAAAGGGGGTCGCCCATTTTGTTCTGGTGAGCTCGGGAGGGGGGCAGCAAATTTGAACACACGTAGGGGAGTGTAAGCAACTTTGTACATAAACAATTGTTAAAAATTATGCTTAGAAATTATGGGAGGGGGGTAATTGATTTTGTACATGACATGCAGGGGGTCACTTATTTTGTACATCAATTTTAGGGGGAGTCATTCACATTGTACATGCTTCTCCATAAAAATCATCATCATCATCATCATCATCACCACACACACACACACACACACACAGAGCCATAAATTATGAACGGTCCCTAAGAATGAAGAGAGTGACCAGCTGCAGTCCATTGTAGTACTTCAACTCGACAGGTGAACTGATGTTTTACTCAATGTCTCAATTTCTTCAACACAGTATATTAGACTCACTGAGCAAGCCCACAGTGGTTCGAATCACTGTTTGAACAAAACAAATAAAAAAATAGAAATCTAAACCATTGCAGTCATATATTGTTTTTATATGCTATGATTAACATACATGTCAAATTTGAACGAACTCGGTGAAGAAATAAATATTTTAGTGATTCGAGCCCCTGTGAGGAAGTCCGTGACTTTTCCTTGTTATGTATTATCAACACGTGACATGGGCAGTTATATATAGCGTAATTAGCTTAACAAGAAGAACGATATATTTTCTAGAGAATATATTTTACCCTTTTTTAAGGTATCGTCTCTTACACATCCACGTCAGAATGTGCCTATACTGAATGAAGCAATAATACCATCTCTGTCTGCAAATGAATTTCACGCACGTGTGACCATGGATGTCATATCATATAGTGGATAATTCCTTCCATGATCACAGTGACGGATATTGATTCCTGTAGCTTGCTGTAATCGTATAACAATCTTCTCACAAACAAATACGAGTTGCGTGTTCAGGGTATATCGGGAAGAATGAGGCACCGGTCATTTATTACAGGGATGGGTGATCAGGTTTTCGTGTACTGCTTATATTCACCTTTCCCTAATGTCTATTGTATTTTTGGAGGATCCAATCCATATTCGTAAGAAATCTATCGCGAAAAAAGTGAGCGTACAATGCCCCACCGGTGGTACATTAAATTGGATATATGTCAGTTTCCTCTTGACCCTCCCAAAATATGTATTTTGACCCACCCCAAGAGACTGTCACACTTCCTTGCTTCCCTCTGGACAGACCCCACCCCCTTTCTCCCAACCACCACCACGTTAAGACTAAATGACCGGTCCCCGGTCCCTAATCACAGGGACAACGTCCATCACTTACCATGACAGCATAATTGCTTTGAAATGACAAGCGGTCGGTGTCTCCATGCAGAACGATATACTCGTCTTGATTGGAACATTGCAGGTTTCAACAGAGAGGACACTTGCCATCGTATCCCTGTTGCGTAGATTGATGCTCATGCTGTTGATCACTCGAATGTTTGGTCCAGACTCGAATATTTACAGATCGCCAACATTTAGCTGAAACATTGCCGAATGCGGCGTTAAACAGCAAACAAACAAACAAACAAACATCCAACAGGCAGAGAAGTGACTTGTGGTTACCTTCAAATATGCCTCGTAGAGTATTGATATGCACATTAATATACTATACGATTTTCTACACATTATACATTTGGTGAAAACCGGTATATATAATAAAAAATACTAACAATACATACTTGTTATCATTTATTAACATTCATAGATGGCATAACATACATATATAATCACGTAAGCGAACAGTTTCATATCTATTTCATGTGCCATCTATCCGAGTGATCTGATTGGCTGAAAAGCGGGGGAAGCCCCTTCGTACGGGATTCCTTGTCTATTTTTAGTAACCCAAGTCAATATCGTGATTTATCAGAAAACTCAAGTCAATATCATGTTTTGTAGTCAATCATGTGACAGTCTTTTGACCAATCGTGGTACAGGAAAAATGCTACCTATATAATAAGACCCGCACTCTCCTACCCAGAGTTCCATGCGGCAAGCCAGCATAGTACCTCTGCTACAGGCCAGAAAAATGTGACGATTCGTCACATCTTGCAATGTCCATTCAATATAATGTACAGATGTCTTTTACTCTTTTATTTTTGACGAGTCTACCACATCTAACTAAACATCTTTAATAGAATGGTTTAGTTTCACTGAGAAAATATCCAAAAACATGTAACACTATTTCGATTTGCGTAGCGATTCTTTGTTTACATAGGTTGTACGGCTCCACGTGCTGTCATCGAAGCTGATGGAGAGGAAACGATGCAGCCAGTTTGATATCTAAATATGTACTGTCATAGACCTTACTGTCGCAGTTGTGAAAGAATATATATGTAACGAAGTAAAACAATATGAAGAGAGCGACGTGAGTCCAGTCTCTTCTTGTTATGAATATGCGCGTTTGTTTACAAACAAGAGAAAAGTCCGGTCACGTGATATGCAAATTAGCCTGTGGCAGTGACGTTATGTTAGTCATCGCTGTGCCGGAGTGTGTATGGCCCGATGTTGAATATGTTACAGTTTCCATACAACTAATTCCATAATAACATGTTGACGTCTAATGTACAATCAGGCGTGTATCATAACATATATAATTTATAACTTGAAAAAGTCTTTGATGGTCATTAACATCAAACATGTCTAAGTGGTGTGTCAAAAATGTTTGCAAAGTGTTCAACGATGTTTTGGCCTCAGATAGCTTCAAGCATTGGAATCAGTCGTAGAGACGCTCAACCACTAAGCAGAACTGCTTCAGGAGGTCACATATGGTTGATCGTCCAATCTTCACTTCAAACTTCTGCTCAGCAAAAGTGATGACTTCTTGTTGTGTTGTCTGGGGCTTGTGTTTCTTCAAAAGGAGATTTCTTTCTTGATCAATGGCGTAACTTCTACAAGGGGTCGCTTAGCAGGTGGTGTACATCTTGTGATGAAAACGCATGTCGGTTGTAAACATTTTGTACAGCACGCTCTACTGTTATTTCTTGATGAAATCGTCTCAATTAATTATCCTGTGTTCCTAATTAATAAGTGTGATGTTCACCGACGTCAGTGTCAAGTAGCCAGTAAGGCACACGCTAATTACCACTCACGTGTGATTGTTTGTGTATGGTCGGATTATCCCACCGGCTGTGTTGATTGTCGGATTAACGAATGTTTTTACAATGTATTTACAATAATCAGTTGCTAGATTGGTGTGTCGGAGTCGGAATGCGAGAATGTTGGATTAACGAGAGTAATTATCACTGTTTTAAATTGTTCCCCAATTTTTTGTCGGATTAACGTGATTGTCGGATTAACGAGAGCTGACTGTATACCGGTGTAGCAGCCCAGAATAACCCCCCACCAGATTATACCCCGGGGTAAACTATGGGCTAGCCCAGTTTATACCCCGGGGGTATATTCTGAACCAGGCCAAAGTATACCCCTCCGGCCCAGACTATATCCCTAAAAAAGTATGTTGACAATTCACTCAATATGAGTGTGTGACTCGGGGCAATGGTCTTGGTGTCATTTAAAGGAATTTGTAGGTGCATTTTATTTACATTACTGCATAATACAAAATTTATGAAGCATTTGTTTAGTGCCTCTCTGCGATGTGATATTTTCGACTTTGCGTAACCCAGCCATGCTGATACATCATGCAGGTTAGTAGTTAGTTATCTGCTTTATCTGCTTTAACTAAAGTATTTCGGCGACGGGGAATTACACTTATTAAGAAATGAGGTGGAACCAAAAATAGAAAATTTGAGAGAAAACTGATTTGAAAAGTTAAAAAAACATATATACATATTTATAACAATTTTAAGATGGTAAAAAGTGGAATTATTCTATTATTGTTTTGGGAGATTTGATGGACTATGGAGATCATCAAGGTGTTTGTGGAATTGTTTTATACCTACCTTCTTGTTGTGACACGTATTAGTTTGACTTTTAGAGAGAAAACATATAAGTTATAAAAATTAAACAAAACATTTTGACAAGTGTTAAACCAATCAAATGTGAAATGAGAAAGATTAAACCACATGCTACAAACACATTACATTGTAATAGAAACTCAACAACAACATGAACAGATTAACTACGGGCACACTCTACTCATTAATCTAATTAGGGCTGTACCATTTTGGAGGTGGGTGTTGTCTTAATTAATACCCTACTCCACTGTCTAACAACTGGCTGTCTAACTAATGGGAGATAACCGGTGTGAGAAGGTGCTGGTGATACTTCCGCTGCATCAGTTACAGCCTGACAGGATCCGAAGACAGTCACAGCACTATCCGAGATCGAGTGGTTCAGCATATGAACAATGACGTTAATGATGAACTAAAACATTTCCTGAACCAAAATGTCAATGAGTACATCACAGATTCCGGAATTTCACGAGATGGAGTGTTGGCAACAGATGCAGAAGTTATGTCAACAGCCAGTCTGTTAAAATGTGACATTTATATTTACAGTGCAGTTGGTCAGTCAATGCAATGGCTGATGTACCCTGCCAGCTTCAGCTTGAAAACTCACACTGATTATGCTTTGTATCTGGAAAATGTATCTGACCATTTGAATGTTGTAACCAGTGTTTAATTGTGTGAGAAGTACAATCAAATTATAGTAGTATCCTTAATCACTTGTTTTCTGTAGGGGTATAATCTGGGCTGGGGGGGGGTATACTATGGCCTAGTTCAGAATATACCCCGGGGTATAAACTAGGCTAGCGGGTAGCCTGAAAGCATGGTGTAATAGCAACTAAGAAGATGATGTCTCACACAGAGCTATTATGAATTTATGATGCATGCACTTGGACAGAAAGATTCCAGTCAATATATCACAATATGTATTGCAATATCTCTTAAATTACTGCAATATATCGCGATATGAGAATCAGGGCAACATCCAGCCCTAGTGGTTAGAGCGTCCGCCTAGAGAGCGGAAGGTCGCGGGTTCGATCTCTGGCCGCGTCATACCAAAAGACATTAAAATATGGTATTGGTTCCCTGTCTGGCACTCAGCATTAATGGGAAAAACAAGGACTGGTCGGCCCAGATTCAGTATAATGTGTATGAGTGGGGTATTCATGCTTAACTGCGGCATGGTATCTTAGTGGGCTAGTACTATAAAACCAGCTTAAGTCTTGGCTAGTTCGGGCAGCCACACATACACACGCATGCACGTCGTCATATGAGCGAATTATTCTTAAGTACGACGTTAAACACCATTTCACCTAGCCTCACCTATTCACCAGGAAGATTCACTTGCATATTACGGCGCATATTCAATTTCGACAAGAACATTTACAGATTATGCTTCACTTTACAAATAGTAATAATGATTCGTCGTTCTTTGTTTCAGATACCACAGAGAGATAACTGCCAGCATGCCTTGTTCTGTAAACGGCTGCTTTCTGGCGGTGTCTGGATTCTTCGAGAGAATTTTCAAGAAGATTGGTATTTTCATCGGAACATATCCCGTGCTGTTGATCATCGGGTCTGTCATTGTGGCGCTTGGTCTCAGCTGTGGTATGCTAACACTGTCCAGCGAGTCTGACACAGAGACACTGTACACGCCCGTTAACAGCCGAGCATCACAAGACAGAGTTCAGTACCAGGCCACGTTTCCCGATGCCACGGGAAGCAACTACCGCGGATATGCGCTCACGACACTAGACATGAACGGACAACTCTTAATAAGCAGCACGACAGGCGGGAATGTGTTCACTAGTGCTTCTGTGGAGGAAATGCGAACCCTTATCAGTGATATCAAAAGTATTAATGCAACCTTTGACAGTGTAGTGTTTACTTACAGCGATATCTGTGCTCGGCAGGGAGGTAGCTGCTATGTGTCAGGAGAGTTCCTCACGACAGATGCTGTATACCAAGCCTATCTATCTGGTGGAATCACCTACCCCAGATGGAATAACATAGACTTATCAGCATTTCTTGGTCAGGTTGACTCCACAGGCGGACAACTAGTGTCTGCAAAGTACCTGAGCATTACCTTTAATTTACGAATGGATTCAGCTGATAACAAGGCAAAGGCAAGAGCCTGGGAAGAGGAGTTCCTGAAGAGAGCAGCAGCTTTAGACACAACATCTACCAGGATAAACTACGCCGCCTCACATTCATTGGACACAGAGCTGAACAAAAACACAAACGGAGACATTGTGTTCTTCTCTATAACGTTCCCGTTGATGATCACGTATGCCACTGTCGTTGCCGGCGGTGATGGGGTGTCATCGAGGGCGTGGGCATCTTTGGCTGGCGTTCTTGCTGCTGGATTTGGTATTTTGTCTTCCTTTGGACTTGTCAGCCTTTGTGGTGTCAAATTCGTCAACATCGTCGGTGTGACACCTTTCTTAGTCATAGGTATGTTTTGGACCTTCCAGACCTTACATTCCAAAGATATCGTACTTGATGCAAACCGGGACGTTTAGTAATCCTTGATGTCAGTTTAAGAAGAAATTGATATGTAATGTTCTTGGATATGGAGACACTATCTTTACATCGCTAGAAAACTCATATATCTCATTGAGAGACCAGAATTATTTTTTCATGAATAGCTTTCGAGTAGGTTAATTGAGTCATATTGAAAGTAGTTCCAACATGAATTGTCATTTCACACGAGTGAAAATGTACATAAAAATCGTTCTGACTATAAAATGATACACTGGAACAAAGACAGCTCTAAATATACACTTTGGGTTGAACTCATGCATTCGTTGAGATATGATGATACAAAGAAACTCCCAATGTTCATATTCGCTCTACAACACACAGGTATCGGTGTGGACGACATGTTCCTGTTGATGTCCAGCTGGGCGGAGACCTACCCTCTACGAGACCAGACTGTAGCCTCCAGGATGGGGAAGACGTTTGCCTCAGCGGGTATCGGTATCACCATCACATCCCTCACGAATCTCCTGGCCTTCTTGACTGGTATATCCTCCGTATTCCTCAGCGTTCGGAACTTCTGTGTCTATACAGGCGAGTATATTTTTCCTCAAATCATTTTCACCAACCTGGTCTCATTTAAGATGACAATTACCATGGATTCTAATGTACCGACTATTTCCTTCTTTCCTTGCCTTTATGCCAGTTAATCAATATGTTGCTTTCACCACCACAATTCTTAATCCTTTATTATATTAGGTCTTATGCAAGGATTTGTGAAAGTGTAGAACCCAGTTCTTAGGCGTGCTAGATACCTTTGAACATGGGTTGATTATGGGTTGCTCTCATTATGTGGGTTTCACCAGGTCACAGAACCTGTTGATTGTAAGGTTGTTTCTTGTGATTTGCCAGGCCTGTTGCACTGTTGCGCACTTCAAATAGTTGTATTACCATTCGCGGAGATGAGACTGCCGGTTATTCGATCCTCTGGCCAAATCTTACAAATGTTTAAATTTGGCACTTGTTGTTACAATGCCTGTTTCTCGGATTTAGTGTTCTATATCTGAGTGGGTTCTCCATGTTCAGCAGCGGCATGGAATTCCTATGAAACATAAATCCGAGCTGGTACAAGCAACAATATATACACGTGCATGCACGTTGTTATAGAAATGAAATCTCGACCTTAACGTGCAACCGCATTGCACCAATTGGTACATTTCGTTCCAATACTTGTATGGTGTTTATATTCATTGTGCCTATATTCTTCTCCTTCATAGGTGTGGGCGTCATCTTCTGCTACCTATACCAGTGCCTCCTCTTCTCCCCCTGCCTGGCCCTCCATGCCCGTCGTGTTGACAGCAACAGACACTGCATGACCTGTCTCAAAACCAAATCCAGAGACGAATTCAGGAACGATGGCGCCTCCACCTGTAAAGTGTTCTGCTGTGGAGGGTCACCACCAACAAAGAGGGGGCAGGACGAACGATTCTTTGAGACCCTGCCACGGAAGTACCTGCCACGAATGTTGCTGAATATGTGGGGGAAAATTGTTGTTATTCTCATATATATTGTATACCTTAGCGTGTCCATATGGGGAACACTGAACTTCAAACAAGGGTTGATTCTGAAGAATCTTGTTTCCTCAACCTCTTACTATTATTCATACAGGGAAACGTATGATATGCACTTCCCCCGCGCATTCCCGATCCCATTTGTCTTTGGGTCGACTACAGACTATACCAATACACAAACTGTGAATAACATTGACTTGCTGATACAGAATGCAAAGTCCGACAGTAGTGTTGATGCAGACTCTCTCATCTGTTGGTTAAACATATACAGGAACGATTCAAGTTATGATAGTAGCAGTTCAGCAGCCTTTGTGTCGGGACTAAAAACATTCCTTACAGCAAATACAGTGTATGAGAACGATGTTGCCTTCGACTCTAGTAACAATTGCATTATTGCATCAAGGTGTTACTTGTTCTCAACTGATATCAAGGATTCCAATGTCCAAGCTGATGTGATGGTTCGAATGAGGGCATTGGCAGACAACTCACCTCTCTCTGTCTACACCTTCTATCCATCCTATATCTTCTATGAGCAATATGTTGCTATCCTACCCAGTACATTACAAACTGTGGGCATCGCACTGGTCGTTATGACTATCGTGACTTGCATCTTCCTTCCTCATCCTCTCCTGGTTTTCCTTGTGGTCATTAACATTGTTTCTATCCTCGTTGGCATCTTCGGGTTCCTTCATTTCTGGGGACTGAGTCTCAGTTCAGTGACAATGATCCACCTCCTCATGTCTGTTGGCTTCTCGGTAGACTTCAGTGTGCACGTGTGTTCTGCCTATATGATTGGGAAGGGAAGAAACAGGAGAGAGAAAGTCGAATCTGCCATTGTCCACGCAGCTGGTCCCATATTAAATGGTGGAATGTCATCTTTTCTGGGTATTCTTGTGCTGGTGTTCTCAAAGTCCTACATCTTCAACTCGTTCTTCAAGATCATGTTTACAGTTATCCTGTTCGGTATGTTGCATGCCGTCTTCCTTTTCCCAGTGGTACTGGTCATCCTTGGGCCAGTTGTCAAATCAAGAGGTGGAGAGTCACCAACGCCTCCCGTTGATCATCTACTAACATAAGTGACGGTAAAGACGATTCGTCTTGAGACTTTACATTTTAATGTTTCTAGGATTTATACGGTACTGGTCACTGAACTTAAGTGTGACACCGCATTTGTTATGACTGAAATATTGTTCAGAGCAGTGTAGTCCTAAACTGTTTTACACAGAATGACGGATGTGAGTGTTGTTTTATTTCAGGAGACTGTAGTCCTAAACTGTTTGCTGAATATTTTCTCAAACTGAGTTGGAATATATTCTCAAAAGAGTTGAGTTGGGCTTTACGTCACATCGGCATTATTTCAGCCATATAGTGACGAGAACAAGTCTGCATTCATGAACATTTCAAGTACAGAATGTAAATGAGTTTTAGTTTAAAAACACATATATTCATCACTTTTCTTATTTAAAAGCAGAAAGTGTCATGAAAACCAAATCCAAATGCAAGCGATTCGTTATTCACATTACATCGTTACGTCAACCTCCCTCAGGTAGTTAAATATAAGATGCCCGCTCACTCTGGAAAACAGATCCTTTCATATTTTTCGCATCATAATGTGCAAAAGAGTCCCCAAAAGAGCTTTGACTTCATGCTTCATCCAATCGTGTGTCCGTTCTTGCAGCGCATACACATGATCTTGTTCAGCTGGACAATGCAATATCTCATCCAACTAGAGTAGCGCAACGGTTTCTGGACACGACCGACGCCCATACTTTACAAAGTCCATCCCTTGTATCAGACATGTCACCCATGGAACACCCTTGGAATAATCTTGACCTGAACATCAGACGACGTCCCAAATTCCACAATGAACAGAAATAAGATGGCAGAAGCACTGTGAGGGAGAGCAGTGGAGGGCATCTCCCGGGAACTCGTTATGTGCCTAACGAACTCTGTCCGACGTCCTGTGCCTTCCTGCATGTTGGCACGTGGAGGCCATTCACATATTGACGCACTGACATAAGTTCTGTGACAGAAATGAGCAGTTTGAATTAAATGTTCTGAATGTACTCGGCGACATCACCATTTTACTCCTAGTGCTGTTGGGGGCGGTGGGGTAGTCTAGTGGTTAAAGCGTTGGCTCGTCACGCCGAAGACCCGGGTTCGAATCCCCACATGGGTACTTTCTGATGTTCCCCGCCGTGATATTGCTGGAATATTGCTAAAAGCGACGTAAAACCAAACTCGGTCAGTCAGTCAGACTTAGTGCTGTGCGGGATATGTATATTTGATTGTTAATACAGTGTGTTGATTAGAGTTTAAATCTCGGCAAATATGTATCATACTTTTGTACATTTGTATGGATATGTAATCTTTCTTACATGTATAAATATAAACCTAAACAGTCAGCACACTTCGGTGTATAGATACACAGTTAACGCATTAACACACCATTGTGTTTTGAACGCCGCACTCAGTAATATTCCAGCTATATAATCGCGCTTCGACCAGACAATCTAGTGATTAACAGCATGGAAATCGAGCCTGACCACCCGATCCCGTTTGTCGCCTCTTATGACATGCACTCACGGTTGTGGAGGTAGACATACCGTCAAAAAATGAACCCATCCTGATGTATATAAGTAGACACTAAAAGCGTGGACACACCCTTTGGCGACAAGTATGGATTGCTGAATATATATGAGGCTGGTTTTGATCGTCCCATTTAGTAATTTCTCAGCAATACCAGGGAGCGGGACACCACCTCCTCCTCTTTTCCATTTTATTTTTAGAATTTATATATGCATCATGTACATAGGGCACAGAGGATTCTGTGCTGTCTGCTAGGTTTTGTTGTTCTGTGCTGTCTGCTCGGATCTGTTGTTCGTAATATTGAAAGCGAAAGTGCAATAGCTCGGTCTTGAAAATCTATATCAAATGTCAAATCAAATACATGTATGTCTGATATTTCCAATAATGCAATGTATTAAACCATGTGCATTTTTTTCAGAATTTATTGATTACTATATTTTCGAGAGGTCATCGATGATACAGTGCAATTTCATAACCATAAACGTTCATAGTGACAGTATGAACATTGCTGGGTTAATAACTTCACACGAATGAAATGGAATATATATATGACATGGAATATAATTTATATATATATGATATATATTCAATATATATATATATATATATATATATATATATATATATATATATATATATATATATATATATATATGTATATGCATATATATATATATATATATATCTATAATATATATATATATATATATATATCTATATATGTATGTGGATATATTTATTATATATATATACACATATATTAGAGATAATCATGGTATATAAATATATGCAGGCATGCGTGTGTGTGTATATGTGTGTTTGCATCTCTGATATATATATATATACATATATATATATATATATATTAGAGATACACACACATATACACACACATATATACACACAACACGCATACATACATAATACAAGACACATCTTATGGATAAAAACTGTTTATTTTTCACAACGTTTCTGGGCTAGTTCTTGCCCCTTCTTCAGGTGAATAATGGCGATAGTGAACAGTACAGTATATATATATAGATGTACAGGAAGCCAGATATGTAAATTGTGTATATACAAGGGGAAAAGGAGGTATAATTAAGTATGTACAAACAATGCAGTGAGATCAAAGAGCAGAATACAATGATAGGGTATGTTTTTACAATAAGGGCAAGGGTGTGTTTACATAGCAGAGTGGTTAAAGCAGATTGAGTTTGAGAGTCTATGATTTCTGGGTGATGGACCAGGCGCTGGGGAGGTAAACCCCTTCATCTCTGATCTCCAGGCGCTTGGCAGATAAACCCCATGATCTCTGATCTCCAAAGAGTATCGAATGAATATTTATACAAAAAATAAAACACATATAATCATATTTCGTCGACTAGTCTTGCAATATTGCATTAACATTATGTACAAAACGGGCGGGTGATTTGCATCCAGAGTTAGTTGATGTAGAATTGTATTTTGTAGGACATCAAGGTCTTGACATTTCACAAAACAGAAACTGCATTCGTTACCTGCAGTAGTTTCATTAGTTACTGCTGATACTGAATATATAACCAAATGTCACTTATAGAAGTTATAACCACATGGTTCTAAAACAGGATCAAAGCAGTAAAACAATATCGGGATGAACAGAACATCGTTATATGCACGTGCGTTGACTATATCGAGCAATATTCCAGCAGTTCCAGCCTTTGATGTTTAAATTTTTAAACCTGTGAGCTAGTGAGTGAGCGAGTTTGGTTTTACGCCGCATATAGCAATATTCCAGCAATATCATGGCGGGGGACACCAGAAATGGGGCTTCATACAATGTACCCATGAGGGAAATCGAACCCGGGTCTTCGACGTAACCGCTTTAACCACTAGGCTACCCCACCGCCCCTAAACCTTTGATATAAATCTAGTATCCCTTTCCAATGAATATTTCAAAGTGCGACATTCGCTCTTGTTCAAAAGTTCTTTGAACGAGGATACTACTTTTACCGCCCTCGCTTTAAAAAAAAACCCTTTGCTCTCCTTATGATTATGGAAATGTGTTTTGTCGCTTTAGTTGGAGATCACATGTATATATGTGATTGTAAGAGAGGATAGGTGGCAGCTGACTAACTGACAAAACTACCCAGAACGCAGAACCTTCCAGAATAGTGCTCAGAACGGCTGTAAACGTAATGACAGGTCATCGCTGAAACGCAGCAGCCAGCAGTGTTGACTGGCAGATGCAAACCGGGGCTCCTTCCACGAAGCAACCTTTACTAAGGTTAACCTTAACTCCCATTCTTTAACATTGCACTATGGTGACTTACGATCACCTTAGTGCTTTGTGAAAGGAGCCACTGGACGTAATACATTCGTCATCACTCGCCTCTTTCCGTAACCTCGCTATTCGGCTTGTCCCGGAATAACACGAGTTGGTCACGAATGGACGTAATACACAAGAGTTGTCTCCCGTGAACTGCCACCCCGTGAAGAAAGAAACATTGATATATTTGGTAGTGTGTAAAATTTATATTACCCATCGTGACGAGTACAGATTTTCCTTTAAAAGTGAATACTTTTAGACAGTGGACAGTAGAACTACTAGAGTAACACAGATTTGAACTTAAATCTAGCATGTTATCATAAAAATACATCACTATAGACAACCATAAAATATGTAGAAAACGGGCTGTATATCACCCGCAACTGAAGGTAGATCATCATACTAGGGGCCATACGTTTGTTACCTGCATGAACCCTAATTGTATTTACATAATATATTTAGATGTTGGTGATTTTTGTGCAAATTAGCCATACATTAAAAGTACATACATTCTACTTTTAAAATCATGGAGAATGAAACATACTGTGAATGAAATGCGACTTACGTGCCCTCTCAGGAGGGCAATTATTTTACATCCCTTCAACACCCTTTAAAGGTACAGCCACTAACAATGACATTAATTGATTAATTATTTGTTTGTTTGTTTATTTTTCCAAATTATATTTCTACTTACTATTTCAATATATATATACTTATCACAATTTTTCAAATTCATGCATTATCTTTTAAAAATCAAATGACTGAATGTGTACTGATATTAAAAAGATCCTTGAATTTTGAAACCTTGAAACAGTTATCCCTTGTGATGGAAAATCAATACAGTCAAGAGATGAAAATAATGCCTCGTTATGATTGGTTGGTTGTTGTTTAACGCCGCACTCAGCAATATACCAGCTATATGGCGGCAGTCTGTAAAAAATCGAGACTGGACCAGACAACCCAGTGATCAACAGCATGAGCACCGATCTACACAATTGGGATACGATTACATGTACCAACCAAGTCAGCGAGCCTGACCACCAGATCCAGTAAGTCGCCTCCTACGACATGCATGGGATACTGAAGACAGATCATCACGTGTCGCGGGCTAATTAGAACCCTCTGGCCAAATGAACGTATAGTTGACGTTAACTCCCTTTTGTTAGGCACTGTGCATTGGAATGGTAAATACCTCAAACGACTAATTACATGACTAATCTACGTCCCGATATCTTCTGACATTACTACTATCTCATAAAAACATCTGGTTTCCTAGTTTTTTTAATTCAGTGACAAGTTCAAAACATTCTAAATATATTCATATACCAACAGCGAACAGAACAGATCGTTATGTATCATTCCAGCAAAATTTGAAGTATAATTTGATGCAAAATCTTTAATGAATGAATGAAATAAGTATATCATGGACTGATACATCAATCATTGCTAAAATGTTAATAGTATGTTTGGGTTTATGGATGTTTGAATTGGAAAACTTTTTGCACGCTATTCAAACCCACGCAAGGGACTTAAGGAAAGTGCACACAACGTCTTTTTTACTTTTATTCATTGTAAATTAATAATCGTATTGAAGTATATTCTGTAAGTATCACATTAAAAGAAACAATAGTAATTCCACTTGCTGATAGTTAATATTCAACAACATCGTCCCGACCACCGTATAATCGGACAATCAGAAAATACTTGCTTGGTATCGGGCATGAAGTCTTTTTCGGTTTTCCGGGTTAACAACACAAGTTATATTCAGCGTTGACATCCATTATCAATCAGTGACATTGACCTTCGTAGTTTTTCATATTTAGTTCTAAAGTGACACGCGCAAGTGTTGAACCTCAGATGAGAAACAGTGAAAATGCAAGAAGAGTTCTCTCCCTTGGGCTGTAGGGCGGTGGAAGATAGCCGAGTTTTTCCAGAAGCATGTCAGAGTTTTGGGTCTTTGACGTGTGCCGACAAACGATATGAACTTGTGTCCATAATTTATGGCAAGGGAGGTGATGATGATTTTATGGAGTAGCATGTGCAATGTGTTATTCGTCACCACTCGCCTCTTTCCGTAACCTCCAAGACGACTCCCTTCTCGATGCTTGTTATGTGCGAAAATACGACAAACCAATCAGAACGAGCGTAATGACTGCCGTGCTTTGATAAAAATAATCCCCAGTACATCGGTTATGGCATTATGTGTTTGTTTAAAAAATCCTGAAAATATATATATCGTCATATTGAAAGCACAAAGGACGTAGCTAACAGAACTGTGTTGCCTCGTGTAGATTTTAGTAAGGATAGTGCCATGAACGAATAGAGATTCAAATACACGAATGTGCGTTTGTTGATATGATGGCTCTCAGGTCCAATTGAGTGTATTTCTGACGATCTTGCGGGCTTGTTTTGGAGATTGTACGTGCGCTTCCAACATTTTTAGGAAATGCAATTATTAATCGTTACGAGCTTCAAAACAATAATACAATATCTGTATGAAACTAATCTTTAAAATTGGACTTATATTTCACGTCTCTGTGGATATTTTAGTCTGACCTTTTTGTGGTCATTCATATTTTTTCAGCAAATTCATTTAAAATAACACAGGGGGTATGAAAGCAAGGTTACACGAATATTCAGTTTGAGAAATGTTTTTGTTGAAATATGTTATTGAGAAGTCATTTTTGAGTATCTGCTTTGGGATTTAATGTAGCTGAAAAAAAAAGTATTTTTGGCATCTTCAATAAAACAATTGCCATATTGTGATTATTAAATTGGAAATATAAGGTGAACATCTGAATATGTCTTTAACAAATGTGTTTTTCTCCTTCTTTTAGTTGTATCAAAGAGGATTACTTCTTTAAAATGAATAAGTAGAAATATAAACAGCAATAAAATGTACGAGTGCTTAGGTGATATTAAGACATATATGGAAACAAACAGGGATATAGTTATTGTTCTTGATTAAAATAGTTCCTATGTTCATGCGCCAATGTGAAATTCTTCCACAGGGGCACGAGTCGCCATTCGGCTGTCCCGGAATAACACTAGTTGGTCACGTATGGCAATGTGTAAGACCCCCTCTAACATTTACGCCCTCTTGAGTGTCATGTACACAAATTTACGACAATATACACCCCACACCCAACACACACACCCTCCCCACCTCCCTAGAACAAAATGGGTGACCCCGTCTCAAAATCACCATCACCCCCATAGCCATAGATAATTACGGAAGCGTCCTAGTGCCACAGTCAAAATTTTTTTTATCTCCTAATTAGGTGATACTATCTCCTAATTAGGACTTAATATCTCCTAATTAGGACTTAGCTATCTCCTAATTAGGACTTAATATCTCCTAATTAGGTGATACTATCTCCTAATTAGGACATAGCTATCTCCTAATTAGGAGATACTATCTCCTAATTAGGTGATACTATCTCCTAATTAGGACTTAGTATCTCCTAATTAGGACTTAATATCTCCTAATTAGGACTTAAGGATCTTATTAATATGCATGAAAAAGTCAACTAGTAGTCATGGATGAAAGCATATGCATATGTTTAATGTTGGGCATGCAGTATTCAGAAATTTTGTCTTGTTTGGCCAATGTAAATGGCATCATTATCAGCATGAAGACTTTGAAAAGGAAATCAAAACGACTGAATCTGTTTAGGCGAAGACATACTAGTGATACTGCAGAAGTTGCTATGTTCGTAGTGAAAGTGAGTGAGTGAGTATGGTTTTACAACGCTTTTGAGCAATATTCCAGCAAAATCACGGCGAGTGACCGTAGTGAAAGAGGTAGAAGAATCAGGACAAATGTGTGCTTACAAGCTTATGCATCTGAAATGCATACAAGAGGGATTCATTATCAGTCAAGACATGGTGCTTCATTTGTTGCATTTAGTAGTGGCAGAAATGAGAGTACAAGAACACCCAACTGCATGTACTTCCATAGAGATCGGGTAGCCTCCCTGAATGTGAGAGGCTACCACACAAATGACGTCACTAGCGGGAATCCCCCTTGTTACCTCTATAGCATGGCCGACGCCATGTTGAAAAAAAACTCAAGTCGTACGTTTGTGTAATGACACATGCCTGCACAAATGCAAATTTATAGAGCGAAATAAACAATGACAACATACAACTTCTATACACAATATTTAATATCCCCGGACATGCATAATGGACATGGGTAGGAGAGCCGCCCCAAGCCACCCTTACAATCTATATACAGATGTCTCTTGAAATATACAAATACACTTTACACATCTCTCTATCATGTGGTGGTGTCTGGTGGTATGTGGTGGTGATGGTGGTGTCTGGTGGTATGTGGTGGTGGGTGGTCGTTGGTGATGGTGGTAGGTGGTGGTGATGGTGGTGTGTGGTGGTATGTGGTGTTGGGTGATGGTAGGTGATGGTGATGGTGGTGATGGTGGTAGGTGGTGTGTGGTGGTGTGTGGTGGTATGTATTTGTGTGTGTGGTGGAAGTGGTGGTGGTGCTGTGTTTGCTGCTGCTGCTGCGTCTGCGTCGCCGTCAGCGTCAGTGGAACCACATTTTGGCATTCATCAGAATGTTTGACTCTCATGTGTCTCTTCAAATCATAGGGGCGGTGGGGTAGCCTAGTGGTTTCAGCGTTGGCTCGTCACTCCAAAGACCCAGGTTCGAATCCCCATATGGGTACCATGTGTGAAGCCCATTTCTGGTGTCCCCCGCCATGATGTTGCTGGAATATTGCTAAAAGCGGCGTAAAACCAAACCCAGTCAGTCAGGCAGTCAGTCTTCAAATCATAAGACCATGTATAATTATTTCCACACAATGAACAGATATCCATCTTGATGTTTCTCCTCAAAAGGTCAGTGACAGAACAACAAGGTTCTGGGCTATTCATACCTCCACTCATCGGCTCTTCTCTGATTCTCCAATGACCATAGGCCAGACTGGTTACACCATCTTCAGGAAGATATCACTTGTCATTGAAGGGAGACGACCAAATATCAGTGCATAAAATGGGGTAATATAGGAAATGCTAATTGAACTACTATTAATTGTTGTGATTGCACGTGTAAAAATTACTGTAAAACTTAGTGATAACGTTTTGTTTGTTTTTATAAACATGGTTTACAATATAGTTGTGCAAGACGATTTGAAAGGTAGGCCTACTAACCCACTGACCTAGTTATACAGGTCACGTCTGTTGTACATAGCCAGGCGTGAGTGCACAGGCTAAGACTCGAAATATATTATCGGATGCAAGTGGATAGACATTACACTATATATAAAACTATGTATAAACCTGGGACAGTCTTCTGTTCAGTTGGGAAGACGTATGAATGTAGCCTGTTACAGATTCGTAGGACAGTAAGGACTGTGTTTATATGACAAGGCATGCTTACATGACGATCTGAAAAAATGTGACTGTTGATCTCCCAGATTATATGGATTATGCGATACTGTGGATAAATAATAATGAACAGGTGACGTCATTGGCGTTGGGTGTTCTGGTACTCTTATTTCTACCACTACTAAATGCAGCAAAGACGCACCGTGTCTTGACTGACAGCGAATCCCTCTTGTATGCATTTCAGATGCATGAGCTTGTAACCACATATTTGTCCTAATTCTTCTGTAACATATGTTATATTTGGGATTACGCTTTCTTAGTGAAATACAATTCTAGTACTTTTGTTGGGTTGAGTCCCATCAGGGAGGGCATCCAATCGCCAGCCATCCGATCGCCAGCACACAAAGTCAGCCGGCTCACCCACTTCGACTTCCAGCCATTGCTTGCGATTAGGTGCCGGACTCTGAGGGTGTGGGTTCGAAACCCGGATGGGACTCAACCCGACAAAAGAACTAGAATCTATACTTTTCGTAAACTTACGTCATTGACAGATTACAATTGAAAATTAAAACAACAATGTCTTTATTGATTTAACTAAATGCCTATATGTTCACAATCCAATGCTACGTACCGCCATACATAAACATACATAATTAGGCCCATTTGCATACAGTAATAACTGAGATAACCGGATGTAATTCAACTCATTAAAATTTAGCACCAGACAAGAACAACTAGTCAACCTTCGTTGACGAGAGATTCCCTACAAGGGAAGGGAGGTAACTCTGCGTAATCTGTCTGACTACAGTTTACTAAGAAAGTGTAATCCCATATATCACATAGGTTACATCTGACCACTTTCTAAATGGCACTGTGTAAATATGGATGATGACAACTCCTCATCTGACGAGAGTACGCCCCTCCGACCTGACTACTGGCCACGTTTCCTGATCATTGAGGCTTGTGACAAGCAACCTTTGCAAATGAACCCTTTTGCAATCTCCAAAGGTATCGCTGGTATCTGCAGAGAGGTTGCCAATGTTACAAAGCTTAGATCTGGCTCTCTCCTGATAGAATGTACCCGGAAACACCAATCACTAAATCTCCTCAAAATACAAGAATTTGTCAATATCAAGGTCTGACATGACCGAAGAACAAATTGTCAAGGAACTCTCTAAGCAATCCGTCACAGCCGTAAAACGATTCACCTTCAAAAAGGAGGGTGTTGTTCAACCAACGAACACCTATCTCTTCACGTTCGCGCGAGCAAACATTTCTGACTCGATTAGAGCTGGTTATTGTAGCATTGGTGTGGAGGTGTATGTCCCCAATCCCACTCCTGTGCTACAACTGCCAAAAGTTTGGACATGGATCCAAGTCCTGTCGTTCCTCTGCTGTTTGTTACCGCTGTGGTGACAAGCATGAGGGCAACGACTGTACTAAGGAAGTGAAGTGCACAAACTGCGATAGTAACCATATGGCCTCTTCACTCCATCAAGGTAAGTTCCTTAGACTCATATTCGATAATACCACACATAAAATGTTGAAAACAAAGTGCTTGAAGGCTCTAGACTTGCTAAAAGTAGTCTCAAATACAGAGTGGGGAGGGTATCAGACCACCCTCCTTTACTTGTACAGATCATTAGTTCGCAGTAAACTAGATTATGGCTCCATTGTCTACGGTCGAGCCTGCAAAAGCAATTTAGAAAAATTAGACTCTATCCACCACCAAGGGCTGAGGTTCTGCCTGGGAGCTTTTAGGACCTCTCCGGTAGACAGTCTATATGCAGAGGCCAATGAACCTTCCCTTGAACAACGCCGCATTAAACTCTCACTGCAGTATATCACTAAATTACGTTCAAATGAGTCCAATCCAGCATACAATTGTGTTTTTCAACCCGCTTATGAAAACTTATTTCCTAAACTGCCAAGCCTGGTTCCACCACTTGGAATCAGGATCAAACCACACATATCTTCAGCTAAAATTGATCTCAACATCATTGCACCATACCGACTTCTGTCCTCACCGCTGTGGCAAATGGTGAAACCACAGGTCGATCTTACCCTCACCAAACTCAAAAAGTCTGAAACAAATCCCTTGGTGTTCCAACAGGAATACAACCAGTTGCGTTCGAAGTATAACACTCACAGATCAATTTTCACAGACGGATCTAAGGACGATGGCCAAGTTGCCAGCTACTTTGAAGCCAAGACTGTCTCCTCTAGGATCCCCGACAACAGTTCCATTTTCACCGCTGAAGCCAAAGCTATCTTCTCAGCTTTGACCTACATTCAACAGCAAAATCAGTCCAAAATCTCATCGTTTTACAGATTCATTATCCTGCCTTCAAGCACTTCTAAACGTGACTTCAAGTCACCCAATCATCCTAGACATACTAGAACTGTACAATATATTTATTAACAGAGATTGATTATGGCTGTGCCCTTGACGGGGGTTAGAGTACCGTAAAATTATTGTCCCCCTGATAGGGTATGTAAGTTCATGTCTTTCCAAGTATTTTTATATCTGCCAGGTTTTAATTGTAGTATCTGTTATTTGATTGGCTAGATTTGTCGACATTTGCTGACAGCTGAAGGGATGATGTAAATCCAGCTAGGGGCCATTCAGGAAGCAAATTCACTGTAAGTCAAATTGTCCCTAGTGTGGTGATCTACCTTCAAATGTTGGCAATCAATGGTCCCTAGTATGGTGATCTACCTTCAATTGTAACTCAAGTTTTGGGGTATTTCTTTCAGCATTGTATTATTTACAACGTATTTATTTATGAATGTCATGACAAGGAATAACTATTTCAAAGTAAACACTATGAAGGATATTTTTACTAATGTCAGTGCTCATTTAATTATTGCATTTTTAATATTGTAGCTCCAACACAGACTTACACCAGTCTTAGTGCTGGTAATATTGTAGTGCCAACACAGACTTACATCAGTCTTAGTGCTGGTAATATTGTAGCTCCAACACAGACTTACATCAGTGTTAGTGCTGGTAATATTGTAGCTCCAACACAAACTTACATCAGTCTTAGTGCTGGTAATATTGTAGCTCCAACACAGACTTACACCAGTCTTAGTGCTGGTAATATTGTAGCTCCAACACAGACTTACACCAGTCTTAGTGCTGGTAATATTGTAGTGCCAACACAGACTTACATCAGTCTTAGTGCTGGTAATATTGTAGCTCCAACACATACTTACATCAGTGTTAGTGCTGGTAATATTGTCGCTCCAACACAAACTTACATCAGTCTTAGTGCTGGTAATATTATAGCTCCAACATAGACTTACACCAGTCTTAGTGCTGGTAATATTGTAGCTCCAACACAGACTTACACCAGTCTTAGTGCTGGTAATATTGTAGTGCCAACACAGACTTACACCAGTCTTAGTGCTGGTAATATTGTAGCTCCAACACAGACTTACACCAGTCTTAGTGCTGGTAATATTGTAGCTCCAACACATACTTACATCAGTGTTAGTGCTGGTAATATTGTAGCTCCAACACAAACTTACACCGGTCTTAGTGCTGGTAATATTGTAGCTCCAACACAGACTTACACCAGTCTTAGTTCTGGTAATATTGGAGCTCCAACACAGACCTACATATGTCTTAGTGCTGTTAATATTGTAGCTCCAAGACAAACTTACATATGTCTTAGTGCTGGTAATATTATAGCTCCAACACAGACTTACATTGGTCTGTCTTAGTGCTGGTAATATTGTAGTTCCAACACAGACTTGCATCGGTCTTAGTGCTGGTAATATTGTAGCTCCAACACAGACCTACATCTGTCTGTCTTAGTGCTGGTAATATTGTAGTGCCTAGCTCCAACACACTTACATCAGTCTTAGTGCTGGTAATATTGTAGCTCCAACACATACTTACATCAGTGTTAGTGCTGGTAATATTGTCGCTCCAACACAAACTTACACCGGTCTTAGTGCTGGTAATATTGTAGCTCCAACATAGACTTACACCAGTCTTAGTGCTGGTAATATTGTAGCTCCAACACAGACTTACACCAGTCTTAGTGCTGGTAATATTGTAGCTCCAACACATACTTACATCAGTGTTAGTGCTGGTAATATTGTAGCTCCAACACAAACTTACACCGGTCTTAGTGCTGGTAATATTGTAGCTCCAACATAGACTTACATCAGTCTTAGTGCTGGTAATATTGTAGCTCCAACACAGACTTACACCAGTCTTAGTGCTGGTAATATTGGAGCTCCAACACAGACCTACATCAGTCTTAGTGCTGGTAATATTGTAGCTCCAAGACAAACTTACATATGTCTTAGTGCTGGTACTATTATAGCTCCAACACAGACTTACATCAGTCTTAGTGCTGGTAATATTGTAGCTCCAACACAAACTTACATATGTCTTAGTGCTGTTAATATTGTAGCTCCAACACAGACTTACATCAGTGTTAGTGCTGGTAATATTGTAGCTCCAACACAAACTTACATCAGTCTTAGTGCTGGTAATATTGTAGCTCCAACACAGACTTACATCAGTCTTAGTGCTGGTAATATTGTAGCTCCAACACAAACTTACATCAGTCTTAGTGCTGGTAATATTGTAGCTCCAACACAGACTTACATCGTCTGTCTTAGTGCTGGTAATATTGTAGTTCCAACACAAACTTGCATCAGTCTGTCTTAGTGCTGGTAATATTGTAGCTCCAACACAAACTTACATCAGTCTTAGTGCTGGGAATATTTTAGCTCCAGTACTGACTTACATCAGTCTGTCTTAGTGCTGGTAATATTGTAGCTCCAACACAGACTTGCATCGGTCTTAGTGCTGGTAATATTGTAGCCCCAACACAGACCTACATCTGTCTGTCTTAGTGCTGGTAATATTTTAGTGCCTAGCTCCAACACACTTACATCAGTCTTAGTGCTGGTAATATTGTAGCTCCAACACAGACCTACATCTGTCTGTCTTAGTGCTGGTAATATTGTAGTGCCTAGCTCCAACACACTTACATCAGTCTTAGTGCTGGTGATATTGTAGCTCCAACACGACTTACATCTGTCTTAGTGCTGGGATTGTTGTACTGCCAGCACAGACTTGCTAGTGTCCTAGTGCTTAGATTGTTTGCAGAAGTTGGATCTGATTTGGATACCAAGCTATGGTGTTCATCTATGTCCCCGATATATAACCTAAGCGTTTTAATAAACTGTCTTGTTTTATTTGAGGCACATGATCTGTTTCTTGCCTGTGAAGTTCCTTTGCTGCAGAGAAGCTGAGCACAACTTACATTTTCATACATAGACCTGCTCATTAGGTCAATCACTGGACTTGACAGACTGTGATCCTATAACTGGAATACAGCTGAATGTGCCCTTGTCATGATGTATTCGTACTGTGGGGATTCTTGGTTTGGTTTTGTCTCCAGCAATCTATTCTTAATGGAAGAGGTGACAAGCTGAATGTAGTGGTCAGGCGTCTTCGGACATTGCTTATATCTGTCATTGGCATGCTTGGTCAACACTTGATAATTACAGAACTGATAAATGTCCCGCGTCCAACATGGTAGTTCTTCAGGCAGGAACACAAAAATGCTGCACTGTTGTAAACCACAAACTCAACTTCATTGAATTTTCATGTTACCCCGTGTACTCTGTCAAGACCACGCAGAAATACATTCCTTTCTTACCGAACTGTTGATTAGCGTTGTGGTTTGATAGCATATGCACGTCACCTTTGGCCCCAAAATTCAGTATCCGTTGAATTAGTGTAATTTTTTTTCAATTTCATTAAAAACAAAAGTTCTTATAAAACGTATCGTGAAAAATACCTGAATATAATTGAGGAGTCGGGAACATAGTCTTTAGTTTCATTCCCAATGCGGACATAAAGCATGCGTTACGAGCTTCGATTTTGTTTCACTATACCAATACGTTATTATGAGCACATAAAACCGGAAAAAGAAAATCCATACCGGAATAGTCCTGTTATATTACCTTGTTTGGTCATGACAATGTTAACTGTGTATCTAGATTTACATGTAATCCATGACATTACTTTTTATTCAAGGGGCGGTGGGGTAGCCGAGTGGTTAAAACGTTCACTCGTCGCACCGAAGACGCGGGTTCAATTCCCCACATGGGTTCAATGTGTGAAGCCCATTTCTGGTGTCCCCCGCCGTGACATTGCTGAATATTGCTAAGCGGCGTAAAATCAAACTCACTCACTTCCATTCAAGATTTCATTCAATATTCTTTTCATCAATTCAAGGAAATCGTGTGTGAACGGATCGTCATATCGGACCAACTCACCATGGGCTTGCCTTGAAACAACATAAGTCGTTAGAGATATATGTGCTTCCTCCCACTGCATTGATCTTTTTCAATTATGATAAATAATGTGAAATATTTTTAAAACTTGCTCACCCATAGTGTGAACAGGTGATAGCTGTGGCCGGTTTATTTTACGAACAAATACACTGCACCTTTAATCTCTGGGTGTGAAACATTGTCTTGCACACGGTACACAAGAACCACTGTATTTGTATATCATCATGTGGAGCGATGTGTCATCGATCGCAAATTGTCATATTTTCATTGACAAAATTAATATGCGACCGGCCAAGCAATCTCGAAAACTCTAACTGGGAGTTTTACAGATTTCTTGAAATGTACTATTGTATTTCTTGAAATGTACTGTTCCTTTGTCTTTAAAAGAAAGGGTTGTATCTTTCATAACAGAGAATGTTTTGAAATGGCGCTTACTTATTTCCAGTTAAATTTTGACGAGGACATCTCTTGTCCGTTAACGTGTCGATTACAACAGGTAATTAAACGGAGGGACGAAAGCTCCAACTTGACATAAGTCATTTCCAGATCCACGCGAACGAAAGTTGTGACGCCAGAACATAAAAGGTGCCGTACCATCATTCCTCGTTACATATGGCGAGAATTATCAATCAAAACTGATCGACTGATTATAGCGTCGATCGAACTTGTATGGCTTGGCGTTGTACAATCTTCGTTAAATACTTAAATAACACATAACAAGGCTAATCTACTGTAAACTATTGAGCCTGTTTGTGGAGAAGCCTAGTAGTTTAAGCGTTTGTTCTTTACGCCGACGGAGCGGACCACAGGGGTACAATGTGTGAAGCCATTTCTTTGTCCGCACCTGTGATATAGCTGAATAATTGCTAATGGCGGCTTAAATCACCACTTACTTACATACTCAGTCTCTTTCACGCTTGGTGCACAAGCGGGTTAAAAGTTATCTCTTGCCTTAGCTGATAGCCTGGGTCACAGATTAATATGTAAACAGTGCTACCACTATGTCTCGCTGGGTGACATTAGAATGAGGTATGTTCATATAGTAATAAATAATAAGGAAGTAAGTGTAAGCTATAAAGACTTATTAAGACTATAAGGGTGTCATCGAAATGTAATAAATGTGACATTACTATACACAAAAGACCCCTTCTCTAGTAAAAATACTTTACGGCACCAATTCTTTATCCCAATCTTCTGTAACTTAATGTAAAGTAGTTTCTGAGATTGTTTGTTCCTGTTCGGAAACTGTATCTAATACTGTGTATGCTCAAGATGAAAAAAAATCTTTTTCACACTCGGGCTTGTAAACTATTTTTTCTATAAGCATGGGAACTTCCATTCATGTAACTTCAGTTGTTTATAAGAAAACATGTCTCCATTCCACGTCGTTTGCTCCAAGTACAAAAGTATGGAGCAAGGACCTCTATAAAAATAAAGTCGCGGTCATGTCGATTGCACATATTCTACTGTAGAAGGGAATATATGGTTATTTGTGACAATAATCAACACTTAGATTCTAGAATATTTCTTCATTCATAATATCCAGTGTTAATTTTTGTCATACAGGAATTTTTTTTTATCAAGAAACATTGACGTAATATGTGTATGTGAGGTTTAGCATGTTAAACAGATCATTGATAAATCAGCATATTAAATATTTGGTTCAGATATAACATACAACTGAATCATTTATTCATAGTAGGGATAAATAGATGTATTTACATGAATATATTTTTCGACATTGCTTTAAACAAAAATAAATTAAAGTTTATTTTTCATCGTGTACATTGGTGAACTGGCGATCATCACATTTCGCTGCTGAGTTGCATCCCTTAGTTGTAACAGGATGCTCTGATAGGGGTATACAGTCAGACCTCGTATATCCGAACTTCAGATATCCGAATACCTCGGTTTCCGAACATTCTTCACAAAAAACGAAATTTTCTAGTTGCAATTAACCTCGTATATCCGAATGTTCGGTTTCCATATCCGAATGGTCAATTTTGGTAACGAAACAGCAAAATATGTACAAATTTGCCTCGTATATCCGAACACGAAGGCTGTCGTCGGTAAGATGTCTGATGTTTAACGCTCCTCAACAGTGGTCACTGCATTGACCTTTGATCAATCCTATATGGAAATCCCCTATGTAAATCCCATCATAGTACCGTTGATCCACAGTTACAAATGTGTGTGACCTGCATGAACAGGGCCATGCTGACACGCAGTGTAAAAAACCCCAGATAAATCATTCATTTGTCTGTTGGGAATTGGCAGAATAATTGATGTACCCAACAACCAGTGCTTGCTAGGAAGCTACTGTATAGATACAGTAGCTGGCATGGTGACTTGATACATAGCCGCTCAACAACTTGTACAATTTGTTTGAGTGGCATTTTAGAAGTTGAGACGTACAATATAGAACAAGTTTTATGGATAACAACTTCTTTATTTCGTGAGTGCAACGTTTCGATACAGATTCTTGTACCGTTGTCAAGCAAGAGTGATACATGAAGTGTAGGCGCTGCATATATATACTGTATATAACAATGAAACAACATAATAGACAAGGGAAACAACATAATTGCCATGATTGGCTAAGCAGTAAGCTGAAGAAGCCAGTGAGTACACAAAGGATAGTGAATGGAAGCCAGAGATGTAGTTACAATGAGATGTTTAAACAATAGATGCGATGTTTATACAATAGATTGGGCTTGGTGGAGGAGTGGATCATAAGCTGATGGAATGAAGTATCCTTGGTCACGGTTGATGGTGGGCTTGTGGCGTTTGATGTGAATGGCTTCTGTGAGCTTGCGTTTAGTGAAGTCCGTTTGGTTGTTGGCGAGAATTGTGATGTCGGACCACTCTATTTGATGATTGGGGTTAGCTTTGATGTGGTCAGAAATTAGCAATTGAATTAGAAATTGGTGTCGGAATTAGCAACAGAGGTGCGATGTTCTTTGACTCGGGTGTTGATGGGTCGGGATGTTTCACCTATGTAGCATTGTCCACAATCACAGTTTATTTTGTAAATAACACATTTCGGGTTGTTGTTGTTGACGGTGGGTTGTTTTCTTCCATTGGCATGGAGGAGGTTGTTGAGGCTGGAGGACGCTGAGAAGGTTGTGTCTATGCCTGCCTGTTGTTTCAGGAGTCGGCTGATTTGGTGTGATGGTTTACCAATGTAGGGAATGGATATCTTGATGGGGGCTGATTCTGGTTCGCACTCACGAAATAAAGAAGTTGTTATCCATAAAACTTGTTCTATAACTTGTACAATATATTGCACGATACATCGATTTACAACCCCTGCATTCAATACAGTACATTAAAGGTACTAGTTGTGGGTATATATACTATAACACATGTAGGTGATACATCGATTTACAACACCTGCATTCAATACAGTACATTACAAGCATTAGTTGTGGGTATATATCCTATAACAAGAGTAGGTGATATTCAATAAGCTGTCACACCTACTGATATATCATATCTCTAATGAGATAACGAGTGTTACAAGGACATCTGACAAAGATTTGCATTAGTTGTTGAAGGTCAGATGACCATGGCTATTGTTGTATCTTTGTACCTTATTCTCAATCATGTCATTTACCATGAAAACTCATTAGTATCGCTTGTATGCGCCTCTAATCTCAAAACAATCGCTGATTCGACGAGGCTTACTTCTAATAGCACGTCAGACCTTGGCGTCAACTTTGTGTGCAGACTCTCTCAGTGTTGTTACAACCCCTAGTGTACAGTACACAACCCTGTGCACTAAAAAGAACCCATGAATCCGTTGGTATATGACCAGATAGTGGTCACATGAATACGTGCAAGCACCTTGCTGCAGGTACAGCAACGTGCAGTAAAACGTGGGCAAAGTACTGTGACTGTGTGTCCCAGTCCACACAGGGAGTTGAGATTGAAAAATACGATGTGCCGTTGAGATTGACATCCAGTGATCGAGGGAATAACAAAGCGCTTCGAGAATCCAGATTGACTATAGCGCTATATGAATACCCATATAATAAATAAATATTGATGATGGGTGACAAGGCTGGCCATGATAACGTGGCTATGTTATCCTTTTTTAGAGGTCGGCTACTCATTTTATAATACGAGTCCTGTGTGCTCTTTCTTTGTCTGGGTTGTTGTCAGGGTAATACTGCCCCGTGAAGAACTTGAAAAGGCTCCAAAATGTCAGGATTGTTGTAAGTCCTCAGCGGTATCGGGTCAGTTTGATAAACATTCAATTGTAATAATCTCTCTATTGTCGAGTCCTTATAATTAAATGTTGTGAGGAAGTGGTGTCTAAACTAAAACCGTGAAGAAATGTTAACAGTGTAGGTAAGACTTCATCAGATAAACTGGACTGTTAAGTCATGCACTTTTTGACGTCATTGCAATTATTATATGTTAAATTCATATTTGACCTGATCTACGTCTTATTAACGAACCTGTTCGCTGTAGCGAATTAAGTGTGACACAGCGTTGTGTGGGACGACAGTCTGGCCTCATTAAGAAACACCTTCCTCAGGGTTTAACATGATATAATAGCCACCATTGTCTAAGATTGCCGATAGTATGTTCATAATAGGTAGTTTCATTGGTAGTCACACCAGAGCTAACGACCAGTGTGGTGTGAAGTTAATACTTTAGAAATTGCTATTGTTGTAGACACCAAGCCACGTTGTCATGTCACAAATTATCTCTCGACTGATTTCAGACTTTATTACTCATGAGGATCAATAACGCCTCTTGAACCATTGCCGCAGGGGACAACAAGACTAGGTGCTGTCTTGGTGCTAGAAGACTAGATGTCAGATGTATCATTAGCGAGGTATTGATACAGCAACATGCTGAAAATTACCTCACGGTCATTCAGTGGACATGCGGGATGGTGGATTTTCCAAATGTGTTTGGGGTGCCCCGAAATGTTTTGGAGGGAGGGTATCCTCAGGACAACTTTTGCATGTCTTGAAGTTCGAACTGGAAATTATTCTTACATCTCTCTCTCTCTCTCTCTCTCTCTCTCTCTCTCTCTCTCTCTCTCTCTCTCTCTCTCTCTCTCTCTCTCTCTCTCTCTCTCTCTCTCTCTCTCTCTCTCTCTCTCTCTCTCTATATATATATATATATATATATATATATATTAAGTGTTACACGCTATCATCAAAATCCTGTGGCGTTTTCATTATAAACGAAATTAATGCGGGCTAAACGGGAATTATTTACATGCTGCATTCACAAGTTTACACATGTTTCAGTTGGTATGAGCATATGTCAGGTTGTTACGACATTATCCATATCAACTATATAATCCTTTTGTGCTATGCTGGGTGACTTCATGCCGTGTTTGTTAAATTTGTGCTGTTAAATCCCTTGATTTGAAAGTACATAATTGTTAATGATGGTTATTTATCATCGACAGGCCAAAGGACAAAGTATTTTGTCATGGAGGACAGACAAAGCTGATGAGTTGCATAGGTAAAATAACATTGCAGACATGCAGGGAAATTGGCAAGCTGATTGTCATATAGAATATATCAGCAGGCAACAGAGCTAAACCCCCTCTGGGCTGGAATTATATGCAATATCTGGTTCTATAGTGTATATACCAGCTACCAGCTACATATACGGCTTAAATGCATAATAAATGCATTATTGATCGAACTGTTCACCAGTGCCTACACACTACGTCTCGCCCGCACAAGCCACCTGACGGTGTCGGCCTAACCTTCTGGTACGTTACCTAGTACTGTGATATACTATCCAAAGCAGGGACTGGGTGAACAGTGTCACAATAGAAAAGACGTCAGAGGTCTACCATCCAGAGCGGACCTATGATGGAAGTTCTGTCGTCCCACTTTGACAGACATGCTGGGGCAAGGTTACGTTTCTAGAGGCGCAGATCGATTGGACTGAACTGGCGGACACGGGTGGTAAGAATGAAGAAGATGATAAGTCTACTATATTACTTAAACTTGAGAGGTTAACTGGTGTTTTGCTCTATGTATCAAATTGTTTAACACAGTATTTGTAGTTATTCCACTAAATGAGGAAGTAAGTGGCTTTTCCTGGTTATGTGGTATCACCACGTGACATTGGTGGCTATATATAGCGTAGTTAGTCATGCAGAAAGAACAATAGGTTTTCAGGAGATTTCATTTCACTCTGGGCGTATAGACAGGAAGTCAGAGGTCTGTGGTCCAGAGCGGACCTATGATGGAAGTTGAGAATCCCACTTTGATAGACACGCTGGTGCTAGTTTACGTTTGTAGAGGCGAAGATCGATTGGATTGAACTGGACGACACGAATGGTAAGGGACCGTTCATAATTTATGGCGTGTGTGTGTGTGTGTGTGTGTGTGTGTGTGTGTGTGTGTGTGTGTGTGTGTGTGTGTGTGTGTGAGTGAATGATGATTTTAAGGGGGCACCCATTTTGTTCTGAGGAGCTCCGAGGGGAGCACATTTGTACACACACGTGGTGGGGGAGTAAGCAATTTTGTACATAAAACGTTGTTTAAAATTATGCTTAGGAAATATGGGGGTAATTGATTTTGTACATGACATGCAGGGCGGTCACTTATTTTGTACATAACTTGTAGGGGGCATTCACATTGTACATGCTTCTCCATTATAATCATCATTCGAGCCCCTGTGAGGAAGTCCGTGACTTTTCCTGGTTATGTATTATCAGCACGTGACATGGGCAGTTATATATAGCGTAGTTAGCTAAACAAGAAGAACGATATATTTTCTACAGAATATATTTTACCCTTTTTTAAGGTATCGTCTCTTACACATCCACGTCAGAATGTTCCTATACTGAATGAAGCAATAATACCATCTCTGTCTGCAAATGAATTTCACGCACGTGTGTCCATGGTTGTCAAATCATTTTAGTGGATGATTCCTTCCATGATCACAGTGACGGATATTGATTCCTGTAGCTTACTGTAATCGTATAACAATCTTCTCATAAACAAATACGAGTTGCGTGTTCAGGGTATATCGGGAAGAATGAGGCACCGGTCATTTATTACAGGGATGGGTGATCAGGTTTTCGTGTACTGCTTATATTCACCTTTCCCTAATGTCTATTGTATTTTTGGAGGATCCAATCCATGTTCGTAAGAAATCTATGAATGCCCCACCGGTGGTACATTAAATTGGATAAGAAATATGTCACTTCCTCTTGACCCTCCCAAAATATGTATTTTGACCCTCCCCCAGAGACTGTCACACTTCCTTGCTTCCCTCTGGACAGACCCAAACCCCCTTTCTCCCAACCATCACCACGTTGAGACTAAATGACCGGTCCCCGGTCCCTAATCACAGGAGCCGCCCAACAGCGCTGACACCAATCGTTGTTTTACATGTGAGTGAGTGAGTATGGTTTAACGCCGCCTTTGCAATATTTTAAGGCGGAGGACACCAGAAATGGCTTCACACATTGTACCCATGTAGGGAATCGAGACCAGGTCTTCGGTGTGACAAGCCAACGCTTTAACCACTAGGCTACCCCACCGCCCGTTTTACATGTGAGTTTGTGAACAACTGTACTGCACAAATAGCTATCTATATTGAACTGCTTGTTTAACTCTGTGTGAGAGGGCGTTGTAAACCACACGTTACATCATTCATGAAATTAGCACCTCTTTCAGCTCGACCCAGAACAACTGTTGTGTGAGTGCTTCACATTACAATATTGTGTTGAGATTGTTTAACGCGGCGCTTACTATTATTCCAGTAAAATAATCGATTCTAGACCAGGGAACTGAGCAGAACTGTTGATATTTTTAGCTACAATTTATGTTGTGGGGTAGGATTACACATTGTCAAGCAAGCCACAAAGCCTGACCACTCCATTTTGTCTCCTCCTGAACAAGCGTAACGTGCTGGGGATCAACCTGGAATCTACATGGGGTTCACACATTGATAGCCATGTGGTTGTGATTTGCTGATATTGTGATAAACCAAAATTTATGTGTTTAGACTATCAATTTGGTACTTTTGCTATCACTGTACAAACTGTTTCATTGTAGATTTCGCAACCGTCATTTATCTCGAACAAAAATGTGAACTCAGATATATAAACATGACATACGTCCATTAATAAGATATCAGTCAAAACATCGAGAAGAGAAGGAGTGGGTTTACACCGTTTTTCGCAATATTACATATGACGCCGAGGCCCCCAGAATCAGTGCCACTGTCAACACCGACCTAGACATATGTCTCAAGCGATTTCTATACCCTGAAGTCTATTTATGAGAAAAACAAGGTCCATCACTTACCATGACAGCATATTTGCCAAGAGTGATACATGAAGTGTAGGCGCTGCATATATATACTGTATATAACAATGAAACAACATAATAGACAAGGGAAACAACATAATTGCCATGATTGGCTAAGCAGTAAGCTGAAGAAGCCAGTGAGTACACAAAAGGATAGTGAATGGAAGCCAGAGATGTAGTTACAATGAGATGTTTAAACAATAGATGCGATGTTTATACAATAGATTGGGCTTGGTGGAGGAGTGGATCATAAGCTGATGGAATGAAGTATCCTTGGTCACGGTTGATGGTGGGCTTGTGGCGTTTGATGTGAATGGCTTCTGTGAGCTTGCGTTTAGTGAAGTCCGTTTGGTTGTTGGCGAGAATTGTGATGTCGGACCACTCTATTTGATGATTGGGGGTTAGCTTTGATGTGGTCAGAAATTAGCAATTGAATTAGAAATTGGTGTCGGAATTAGCAACAGAGGTGCGATGTTCTTTGACTCGGGTGTTGATGGGTCGGGATGTTTCACCCTATGTAGCATTGTCCACAATCACAGTTTATTTTGTAAATAACACATTTCGGGTTGTTGTTGTTGACGGTGGGTTGTTTTCTTCCATTGGCATGGAGGAGGTTGTTGAGGCTGGAGGACGCTGAGAAGGTTGTGTCTATGCCTGCCTGTTGTTTCAGGAGTCGGCTGATTTGGTGTGATGGTTTACCAATGTAGGGAATGGATATCTTGATGGGGCTGATTCTGGTTCGCACTCACGAAATAAAGAAGTTGTTATCCATAAAACTTGTTCTATAACTTGTACAATATATATTGCACGATACATCGATTTACAACCCCTGCATTCAATACAGTACATTAAAGGTACTAGTTGTGGGTATATATACTATAACACATGTAGGTGATACATCGATTTACAACACCTGCATTCAATACAGTACATTACAAGCATTAGTTGTGGGTATATATCCTATAACAAGAGTAGGTGATATTCAATAAGCTGTCACACCTACTGATATATCATATCTCTAATGAGATAACGAGTGTTACAAGGACATCTGACAAAGATTTGCATTAGTTGTTGAAGGTCAGATGACCATGGCTATTGTTGTATCTTTGTACCTTATTCTCAATCATGTCATTTACCATGAAAACTCATTAGTATCGCTTGTATGCGCCTCTAATCTCAAAACAATCGCTGATTCGACGAGGCTTACTTCTAATAGCACGTCAGACCTTGGCGTCAACTTTGTGTGCAGACTCTCTCAGTGTTGTTACAACCCCTAGTGTACAGTACACAACCCTGTGCACTAAAAAGAACCCATGAATCCGTTGGTATATGACCAGATGGTGGTCACATGAATACGTGCAAGCACCTTGCTGCAGGTACAGCAACGTGCAGTAAAACGTGGGCAAAGTACTGTGACTGTGTGTCCCAGTCCACACAGGGAGTTGAGATTGAAAAATACGATGTGCCGTTGAGATTGACATCCAGTGATCGAGGGAATAACAAAGCGCTTCGAGAATCCAGATTGACTATAGCGCTATATAAATACCCATATAATAAATAAATATTGATGATGGGTGACAAGGCTGGCCATGATAACGTGGCTATGTTATCCTTTTTAGAGGTCGGCTACTCATTTATAATACGAGTCCTGTGTGCTCTTTCTTTGTCTGGGTTGTTGTCAGGGTAATACTGCCCCGTGAAGAACTTGAAAAGGCTCCAAAATGTCAGGATTGTTGTAAGTCCTCAGCGGTATCGGGTCAGTTTGATAAACATTCAATTGTAATAATCTCTCTATTGTCGAGTCCTTATAATTAAATGTTGTGAGGAAGTGGTGTCTAAACTAAAACCGTGAAGAAATGTTAACAGTGTAGGTAAGACTTCATCAGATAAACTGGACTGTTAAGTCATGCACTTTTTGACGTCATTGCAATTATTATATGTTAAATTCATATTTGACCTGATCTACGTCTTATTAACGAACCTGTTCGCTGTAGCGAATTAAGTGTGACACAGCGTTGTGTGGGACGACAGTCTGGCCTCATTAAGAAACACCTTCCTCAGGGTTTAACATGATATAATAGCCACCATTGTCTAAGATTGCCGATAGTATGTTCATAATAGGTAGTTTCATTGGTAGTCACACCAGAGCTAACGACCAGTGTGGTGTGAAGTTAATACTTTAGAAATTGCTATTGTTGTAGACACCAAGCCACGTTGTCATGTCACAAATTATCTCTCGACTGATTTCAGACTTTATTACTCATGAGGATCAATAACGCCTCTTGAACCATTGCCGCAGGGGACAACAAGACTAGGTGCTGTCTTGGTGCTAGAAGACTAGATGTCAGATGTATCATTAGCGAGGTATTGATACAGCAACATGCTGAAAATTACCTCACGGTCATTCAGTGGACATGCGGGATGGTGGATTTTCCAAATGTGTTTGGGGTGCCCCGAAATGTTTTGGAGGGAGGGTATCCTCAGGACAACTTTTGCATGTCTTGAAGTTCGAACTGGAAATTATTCTTACATCTCTCTCTCTCTCTCTCTCTCTCTCTCTCTCTCTCTCTCTCTCTCTCTCTCTCTCTCTCTCTCTCTCTCTCTCTCTCTCTCTCTCTCTCTCTCTCTCTATATATATATATATATATATATATAAGTGTTACACGCTATCATCCAAATCCTGTGGCGTTTTCATTATAAACGAAATTAATGCGGGCTAAACGAATTCGGGAATTATTTACATGCTGCATTCACAAGTTTACACATGTTTCAGTTGATATGAGCATATGTCAGGTTGTTACGACATTATCCATATCAACTATATAATCCTTTGTGCTATGCTGGGTGACTTCATGCCGTGTTTGTTAAATTTGTGCTGTTAAATCCCTTGATTTGAAAGTACATAATTGTTAATGATGGTTATTTATCATCGACAGGCCAAAGG
The DNA here is from genome assembly GCF_003918875.1 of Haliotis rubra. NCBI lineage: Eukaryota > Metazoa > Mollusca > Gastropoda > Lepetellida > Haliotidae > Haliotis > Haliotis rubra. The sequence goes on from NW_025767723.1 coordinate 303,345, forward strand.
ACAAAGTATTTTGTCATGGAGGACAGACAAAGCTGATGAGTTGCATAGGTAAAATAACATTGCAGACATGCAGGGAAATTGGCAAGCTGATTGTCATATAGAATATATCAGCAGGCAACAGAGCTAAACCCCTCTGGGCTGGAATTATATGCAATATCTGGTTCTATAGTGTATATACCAGCTACCAGCTACATATACGGCTTAAATGCATAATAAATGCATTATTGATCGAACTGTTCACCAGTGCCTACACACTACGTCTCGCCCGCACAAGCCACCTGACGGTGTCGGCCTAACCTTCTGGTACGTTACCTAGTACTGTGATATACTATCCAAAGCAGGGACTGGGTGAACAGTGTCACAATAGAAAAGACGTCAGAGGTCTACCATCCAGAGCGGACCTATGATGGAAGTTCTGTCGTCCCACTTTGACAGACATGCTGGGGCAAGGTTACGTTTCTAGAGGCGCAGATCGATTGGACTGAACTGGCGGACACGGGTGGTAAGAATGAAGAAGATGATAAGTCTACTATATTACTTAAACTTGAGAGGTTAACTGGTGTTTTGCTCTATGTATCAAATTGTTTAACACAGTATTTGTAGTTATTCCACTAAATGAGGAAGTAAGTGGCTTTTCCTGGTTATGTGGTATCACCACGTGACATTGGTGGCTATATATATAGCGTAGTTAGTCATGCAGAAAGAACAATAGGTTTTCAGGAGATTTCATTTCACTCTGGGCGTATAGACAGGAAGTCAGAGGTCTGTGGTCCAGAGCGGACCTATGATGGAAGTTGAGAATCCCACTTTGATAGACACGCTGGTGCTAGTTTACGTTTGTAGAGGCGAAGATCGATTGGATTGAACTGGACGACACGAATGGTAAGGGACCGTTCATAATTTATGGCGTGTGTGTGTGTGTGTGTGTGTGTGTGTGTGTGTGTGTGTGTGTGTGTGTGTGTGTGTGTGTGTGTGTGTGTGTGTGTGTGTGTGTGTGTGTGTGTGTGAATGATGATTTTAAGGGGGCACCCATTTTGTTCTGAGGAGCTCCGAGGGGAGCACATTTGTACACACGTGGTGGGGGAGTAAGCAATTTTGTACATAAAACGTTGTTTAAAATTATGCTTAGGAAATATGGGGGTAATTGATTTTGTACATGACATGCAGGGCGGTCACTTATTTTGTACATAACTTGTAGGGGGCATTCACATTGTACATGCTTCTCCATTATAATCATCATTCGAGCCCCTGTGAGGAAGTCCGTGACTTTTCCTGGTTATGTATTATCAGCACGTGACATGGGCAGTTATATATAGCGTAGTTAGCTAAACAAGAAGAACGATATATTTTCTACAGAATATATTTTACCCTTTTAAGGTATCGTCTCTTACACATCCACGTCAGAATGTTCCTATACTGAATGAAGCAATAATACCATCTCTGTCTGCAAATGAATTTCACGCACGTGTGTCCATGGTTGTCAAATCATTTTAGTGGATGATTCCTTCCATGATCACAGTGACGGATATTGATTCCTGTAGCTTACTGTAATCGTATAACAATCTTCTCATAAACAAATACGAGTTGCGTGTTCAGGGTATATCGGGAAGAATGAGGCACCGGTCATTTATTACAGGGATGGGTGATCAGGTTTTCGTGTACTGCTTATATTCACCTTTCCCTAATGTCTATTGTATTTTTGGAGGATCCAATCCATGTTCGTAAGAAATCTATGAATGCCCCACCGGTGGTACATTAAATTGGATAAGAAATATGTCACTTCCTCTTGACCCTCCCAAAATATGTATTTTGACCCTCCCCAGAGACTGTCACACTTCCTTGCTTCCCTCTGGACAGACCCAAACCCCCTTTCTCCCAACCATCACCACGTTGAGACTAAATGACCGGTCCCCGGTCCCTAATCACAGGAGCCGCCCAACAGCGCTGACACCAATCGTTGTTTTACATGTGAGTGAGTGAGTATGGTTTAACGCCGCCTTTGCAATATTTTAAGGCGGAGGACACCAGAAATGGCTTCACACTTTACCCATGTAGGGAATCGAGACCAGGTCTTCGGTGTGACAAGCCAACGCTTTAACCACTAGGCTACCCCACCGCCCGTTTTACATGTGAGTTTGTGAACAACTGTACTGCACAAATAGCTATCTATATTGAACTGCTTGTTTAACTCTGTGTGAGAGGGCGTTGTAAACCACACGTTACATCATTCATGAAATTAGCACCTCTTTCAGCTCGACCCAGAACAACTGTTGTGTGAGTGCTTCACGTACAATATTGTGTTGAGATTGTTTAACGCGGCGCTTACTATTATTCCAGTAAAATAATCGATTCTAGACCAGGGAACTGAGCAGAACTGTTGATATTTTTAGCTACAATTTATGTTGTGGGGTAGGATTACACATTGTCAAGCAAGCCACAAAGCCTGACCACTCCATTTTGTCTCCTCCTGAACAAGCGTAACGTGCTGGGGATCAACCTGGAATCTACATGGGGTTCACACATTGATAGCCATGTGGTTGTGATTTGCTGATATTGTGATAAACCAAAATTTATGTGTTTAGACTATCAATTTGGTACTTTTGCTATCACTGTACAAACTGTTTCATTGTAGATTTCGCAACCGTCATTTATCTCGAACAAAAATGTGAACTCAGATATATAAACATGACATACGTCCATTAATAAGATATCAGTCAAAACATCGAGAAGAGAAGGAGTGGGTTTACACCGTTTTTCGCAATATTACATATGACGCCGAGGCCCCCAGAATCAGTGCCACTGTCAACACCGACCTAGACATATGTCTCAAGCGATTTCTATACCCTGAAGTCTATTTATGAGAAAAACAAGGTCCATCACTTACCATGACAGCATATTTGCTTTGAAATGACAAGCGGTCGGCGTCCCCATGCAGAATGCTATACTCGTCTTCACTGGAACATTGCAGCTTTCAACAGACAGGACACTTGCCATCGTATCCCTGTTGCGTAAATTGATGCTCATGCTGTTGATCACTCGAATGTTTGGTCCAGACTCGAATATTTACAGATCGCCAACATTTAGCTGAAACATTGCTGAATGCAGCGTTAAACTGCAAACAAACAAACAAACATCCAACAGGCAGAGAAGTGACTTGTGGTTACCTTCAAATATGCCTCGTAGAGTATTGATATGTACATTAATATACTATACGATTTTCTACACATTATACAATTGATATATCTGAACTTAAGCTGAGCTGGACCGGTTTGTCTGTTCCATTCACCAGGAGACCGCCACCGTGGTGTACTGGTTAGAGCGTCCGCCCGGAGAGCGGAAGGTCGCGGCTCAGACCAAAAGATGTTAAAATATGGTACTTGATCCCTGTCTGGCGCTCGGCATTAATGGGTAAAGCAAGGACTGGTCGGCTCGGAGTCAGTATAATGTGTCTGAGTTGGGTATTCCTGCTTAACTGAGATGGTATCTCAGTGAGCTAGCACTATAAAACCAGCTTAAGTCTGGGCTAGTTCAGGCAGCCACACATACACACGCATGCACGTCGGTATATGAGCGAATTATTCTTAAGTACGACGTTAAACACCATTTCACCTAGCCTCACCTATTCACCAGGAAGACTCACGTGCATATTACGGCGCATATTAACGCAGTCGGGCAGGGAAATTTCGACAAGAACATTTACAGATTATGCTTCACTTTACAAATAGTAATAATGATTCGTTGTTCTTTGTTTCAGATACCACTGAGAGATAACTGCCAGCATGCCTTGTTCTGTAAACGGCTGCTTTCTGGCGGTGTCTGGATTCTTCCAGAGAATTTTCAAGAAGATTGGTATTTTCATCGGAACATATCCCGTGGTGTTGATCATCGGGTCTGTCATTGTGGCGCTTGGTCTCAGCTGTGGTATGCTAACACTGTCCAGCGAGTCTGACACAGAGACACTGTACACGCCCATTAACAGCCGAGCATCACAAGACAGAGTTCAGTACCAGGCCACGTTTCCCGATGCCACGGGAAGCAACTACCGCGGATATGCGCTCACGACACTAGACATGAACGGACAACTCTTAATAAGCAGCACGACAGGCGGGAATGTGTTCACTTATGCTTCTGTGGAGGAAATGCGAACCCTTATCAGTGATATCAAAAGTATTAATGCAACCTTTGACAGTGTAGTGTTTACTTACAGCGATATCTGTGCTCGGCAGGGAGGTAGCTGCTATGTGTCAGGAGAGTTCCTCACGACAGATGCTGTATACCAAGCCTATCTATCTGGTGGAATCACCTACCCCAGATGGAATAACATAGACTTATCAACATTTCTTGGTCAGGTTGACTCCACAGGCGGACAACTGGTGTCTGCAAAGTACCTGAGCATTACCTTTAATTTACGAATGGATTCAGCTGATAACAAGGCAAAGGCAAGAGCCTGGGAAGAGGAGTTCCTGAAGAGAGCAGCAGCTTTAGACACAACATCTACCAGGATAAACTACGCCGCCTCACATTCGTTGGACACAGAGCTGAACAAAAAACACAAACGGAGACATTGTGTTCTTCTATAACGTTCACGTTGATGATCACGTATGCCACTGTCGTTGCCGGCGGTGATGTGGTGTCATCGAGGACGTGGGCATCTTGGGCTGGCGTTCTTGCTGCTGGATTTGGTATTTTGTCTTCCTTTGGACTTGTCAGCCTTTGTGGTGTCAAATTCGTCAACATCGTCGGTGTGACACCGTTCTTAGTCATAGGTATGTTTTGGACCTTCCAGACATTACATTTCAAAGATATCGTTCTTGATGCAAACCGGGACGTTTAGTAATCCTTGATATCAGTTTAAGAAGAAATTGATATACATATAATGTTCTTAGATATGGAGACACTATCTTTACATCGCTAGAAATCACATATATCTCATTGAGAGACCAGAATTATTTTTTCATGAATAGCTTTCGAGTAGGTTAATTGAGTCATATTGAAAGTAGTTCCAACATGAATTGTCATTTCACACGAGTGAAAATGTACATATTATCGTTCTGACTATAAAATGATACACTGGAACAAAGACAGCTCTAAATATACACTTTGGGTTGACCTCATGCATTCGTTGAGATATGATGATACAAAGAAACCCCCAATGTTCATATTCGATCTACAACACACAGGTATCGGTGTGGACGACATGTTCCTGTTGATGTCCAGCTGGGCGGAGACATACCCTCTCAAAGACCAGACTGTAGCCTCCAGGATGGGGAAGATGTTTGCTTCAGCGGGTATCGGTATCACCATCACGTCCCTCACGGATCTCCTGGCCTTCTTAACTGGTATATCCTCCGTATTCCTCAGTGTTCGGAACTTCTGTGTCTATACAGGCGAGTATATTTTCCTTCAAATCAGTTTCACCAACCTGGTCTCAATTCTTTCCTTGCCTTAATGCCAGTTAATCAATATGTTGCTTTCACCACCACAATTCTTAATCCTTTATTATATTAGGTCTTATACAAGGATTTGTGAAAGTGTAGAACCCAGTTCTTAGGCGTGCTAGATGCCTTTGAACATGGGTCGATTATGGGTTGCTCTGATTATGTGGGTTTCACCAGGTCACAGAACCTGTTGATTGTAAGGTTGTTTCTTGTGATTTGCCAGGCCCGTTGCACTGTTGCGCACTTCAAATAGTTGTATTACCATTCGCGGAGATGAGAATGCCGGTTATTTCGACCCTCTGGCCAAATCTTACAAATGTTTAAATTTGGCACTTGTTGTTACAATGCCTGTGTCTCGGATTTAGTGTTCTATATCTGAGTGGGTTATCCATGTTCAGCAGCGGCATGGAATTCCTATGAAACATAAATCCGAGCTGGTACAAGCAACCATATATACACGTGCATGCACGTTGTTATAGAAATGAAATCTCGACCTTAAAGTGCAAACGCATTGCACCAATTGGTACATTTCGTTCCAATACTTGTATGGTGCTTATATTCATTGTGCCTATATTCTTCTCCTTCATAGGTGTGGCCGTCATCTTCTGCTACCTTTACCAGTGCCTCCTCTTCTGCCCCTGCCTGGCCCTCCATGCCCGTCGTGTTGACAGCAACAGACACTGCATGACCTGTCTCAAAACCAAATCCAGAGACGAATTCAGGAAAGAAGGCGCCTCCACCTGTAAAGTGTTCTGCTGTGGAGGGTCACCACCAACAATGAGGGGTCAGGACGAACGATTCTTTGAGACCCTGCCACGGAAGTACCTGCCACGAATGTTGCTGAATATGTGGGGGAAAATTGTTGTTATTCTCATATATATTGTATACCTTAGCGTGTCCATATGGGGAACACTGAACTTCAAGGAAGGGTTGATTCTGAAGAATCTTGTTTCCTCAACCTCTTACTATTATTCATACAGGGAAACGTATGATATGCACTTCCCCGGCGCATTCCCGATCCCATTTGTCTTTGGGTCGACTACAGATTATACCAATACACAAACTGTGAATAACATTGACTTGCTGATACAGAATGCAAAGTCCGACAGTAGTGTTGATGCAGACTCTCTCATCTGTTGGTTAAACATCTACAGGAACGATTCAAGTTATGATAGTAGCAGTTCAGCAGCCTTTGTGTCGGGACTAAAAACATTCCTTACAGCAAATACAGTGTATGAGAACGATGTTGCCTTCGACTCTAGTAACAGTTCCATTATTGCATCAAGGTGTTACTTGTTCTCAACTGATATCAAGGATTCCAATGTCCAAGCTGATGTGATGGTTCGAATGAGGGCATTGGCAGACAACTCACCTCTCTCTGTCTACACCTTCTATCCATCCTATATCTTCTATGAGCAATATGTTGCTATTTTACCCAGTACATTACAAACTGTGGGCGTCGCACTGGTCGTTATGACTATCGTGACTTGCATCTTCCTTCCTCATCCTCTCCTGGTTTTCCTTGTGGTCATTAACATTGTTTCTATCCTCGTTGGCATCTTCGGGTTCCTTCATGTCTGGGGACTGAGTCTCAGTTCAGTGACAATGATCCACCTCCTCATGTCTGTTGGCTTCTCGGTAGACTTCAGTGTGCACGTGTGTTCTGCCTATATGATTGGGAAGGGAAGAAACAGGAGAGAGAAAGTCGAATCTGCCATTGTCCACGCAGCTGGTCCCATATTAAATGGTGGAATGTCATCCTTTCTGGGCATTCTTGTGCTGGTATTCTCAAGGTCCTACATCTTCAACTCGTTCTTCAAGATCATGTTTACAGTCATCCTGTTCGGTATGTTGCATGCCGTCTTCCTTTTCCCAGTGATACTGGTCATCCTTGGGCCAGTTGTCAAATCAAGAGGTGGAGAGTCACCCACGCCTCCCGTTGATCATCAACTAACATAAGTGGCGGTAAAGACGATTCGTCTTGAGATTTTACATTTTATTTTTTCCGGGATTTATACGGTACTGGTCACTGCAAGAACTTAAGTGTGACACCGCATTTGTTTTCATGGGTACGAAATGTAGTTAATGGTCTACACTTTGCATCGGTTTACACAGAATGACGGATTGTGAGTGTTATGACTGAAATATTGTTCAGAGCAGTGTAGTCCTAAACTGTTTGCTGGCTTGTTTTTTGTTTTCAGGAGACTGTACTTCTGGAATAGTTGAGTTGAGTTTAGTTGGGCTTTAGTCACATCGGCATTATTTCAGCCATATAGTGACGAGAACAGAACATGTCTGCATTCATGAACATTTCAAGTACAAAGTGTAAATGAGTTTTAGTTTAAAAACACATATATTCATCACTTTTCTTATTTAAAAGCAGAAAGTGTTATGAAAACCAAATCCAAAAGCAAGCGCTTCGTTATTCACATTACTTCGTTACAATTTATGATACACGTCAACCTCCCGCAGGTAGTTCATCATCATCATCATCATCACCATCATCATCATAACACATTTGTAATGCGCTGGTATGCATGCAGTCCATGCTCAAAGCGCAGATCGCATGATTATTTAGTTAAAAATAAGATGCACGCTCACTCGGGAAAACAGATCTTTCATATTTCTCGCATCATAATGTGCATCCCTTGCAGTCGAAAAGTCCCCAAAAGAGCGTTGACTTCATGCTTCGTCCAATCGTGTGTCCGTTCTTGCAGCGCATACACATGATCTTGTTCAGGTGGACAATTATACCAGTGTAAAATACACTCATTATACTTCCATTATTGCCTAAAATATTTGAGGTTCTCTGATATAATTATTAACTAAACCTAAATGGAATCGAAGTATTCATAACATTTCTATTAGAATATATCTACAAGCAAATCTAACAGTAGATGTGTATGTGGCAGATTGAACACTGACAGCTACATAGCAGGCTATAGTGACGTAAGATGGATATATCCATCAACGCCATCGCGCACACTGACGGTCTACTGTATGGCGGCCGCAGTTGCATCGCCGTACAAGAAATAGTTACGTAACAATACAGAAGCGACTTATCATCGGTCACGATTAACATTCAAGACAATGTACAATTCATTCAGTAAGGTATCACTCAAAGTCAAAACATAGGAGGGCGATTACTATAAAAGCCAAGCATCTTCACTGGTCAGTACACAACACCACTGACAGTAAACTGCTTGACTGTAATCGTCCCTCTTCTTCTTATTAAGGTAAGAAACATTTACGCCTTGTTATTTGATACTGTTGTCTTATATGTATAGAAAAATCTAGACAGTTAATGATTTAATTGGTTGCTCACCTTCTAATATAAACCCACTTAGACACGTGCAATGTTATGCATAATTATCCCTTGTTTGTATATGGGTTATAAGTATGAACTATTTATTTCATGAATGATCATGCACGATACGTTGTGTGTTTTAAGATATGTATATTCCTTATTTTGTATGTATATGTTGTGTATATATATATATATATATATATATATATATATATATATATATATATATATATATATATATATATATATATATATATCATCATGTAATGAATTACGCATCATAGTTTAGAGGTATTAATCCAAGCATATATGTATTCATTTTCACTTACATGTCGTAATGCTCCCTCTCTCTAGACATGAACGTGTGCTTAGCTCTACCTACAGCTATATCCCCTATCTATCTAGCTTCCCTTAAGTAATACAAATATTGACATTTCATATCGAAGTTGTTTGTATATATTTCATGTATCCATATTATTGTCAATCCATATGCCGTGTATTTCTGTTTATCAATTGTATCCAATTCTGTAACACACAACACCACTGACAGTAAACTGCTTGACTGTAATCGTTCCTCTACTTCTTATTAAGGGTATAATCAAGTTCCCAAACACGGGTCAAAAGCTTGATTATACAATGCAATATCTCATCCAACTATTTGGTCACCCATGGAACACCCTTGGAATAATCTTGACCTGAACATCAGACGACGTCCCAAATTCCACAATGAACAGAAATAAGATGGCAGAAGCACTGTGAGGGAGAGCAGTGGAGGGCATCTCCCGGGAACTCGTTATGTGCCTAACGAACTCTGTCCGACGTCCTGTGCCTTCCTGCATGTTGGCACGTGGAGGCCATTCACATATTGACGCACTGACATAAGTTCTGTGACAGAAATGAGCAGTTTGAATTAAATGTCCTGAATGTACTCGGCGACATCACCATTTTACTCCTAGTGCTGTGCGGGATATGTATATTTGATTGTTAATACAGTGTGTTGATTAGAGTTTAAATCTCGGCAAATATGTATCATACTTTTGTACATTTGTATGGATATGTAATCTGTCTTACATGTATAAATATAAACCTAAACAGTCAGCACACTATGCTGTATGTAGATACACAGTTAACGCATTAACACACCGTTGTGTTTTGGTTCGTTTTTTAACGCCGCACTCAGTAATATTCAAGCTATATAATCGCGCTTGGACCAGACACTCTAGTGACCAACAGCATGGAAATTGATCAACACATGGGTCAAACAAAGTCAGCGAGCCTGACCACCCGATCCCGTTTGTCGCCTCTTCTGACATGCACTCGCCGTTGTGGAGTAGACATACAGTCAAAAAATGAACACACCATGATGTATATAAGTAGACACTAAAAGCGTGGACACACCCTTTGGCGACAAGTATGGATTGCTGAATATATATGAGGCTGGTTTTGATCGTCCCATTTAGTAATTTCTCAGCAATACCAGGGAGCGGGACACCACCTCCTCCTCTCTTCCATTTTATTCTCAGAATTTATATATGCATTATGTACATAGGGCACAGAGGATTCTGTGCTGTCTACTAGGTTTTGTTGTTCTGTGCTGTCTGCTCGGATCTGTTGTTCGTAATATTGACAGCGAAAGTGGCAATAGCTCTGTCTTGAAAATCTATATCAAATGTCAAATCAAATATGTCTGATATTTCCAATAATGCATTATATTAAACCATGTGCATTTTTTTCAGAATTTATTGATTACTATATTTTCGAGAGGTCATCGATGATACAGCGCAATTTCATAAACCATAAACGTTCATAGTGACAGTATGAACATTGCTGGGTTAATAACTTCACACGAATGAAATGGAATATATATATGACATGGAATATAATTTCCCGTGTGCCTTGCCAAATAACATATCAACTTCAGTATATATTTTCAGTATATTATTTATTTAAAAAACAAACTTCAATATATATATATACCATGATTATCTATCTATCTCTAATATGTATGTATATATATGTGTCTAATATATATTTATATATATATATATATATATATATATATATATATATATACACACACATACATATATATATATATATATATATATACACACAAATACATATATATATATACATATATACCATGATTATCTATCTATCTCTAATATGTATGTATATATATGTCTAATATGTATGTATATATTAGAGATACACACACATATATACACACAACACACATACATACATAATGCAAGACACATCTTATGGGTAAAAACTCCAGAGATCAAGGGGTTTACCTCCCCAGCGCCTGGTCAATCACCCAGAAATCATAGACTCTCAAACTCTATCTGCTTTAACCACTCTGCTATTTAAACACATCCATGATTATCTATCTATCTCTAATATGTATGTATATATATGTCTAATATGTATGTATATATTAGAGATACACACACATATATACACACAACACACATACATACATAATGCAAGACACATCTTATGGGTAAAAACTCCAGAGATCAAGGGGTTTACCTCCCCAGCGCCTGGTCCATCACCCAGAAATCATAGACTCTCAAACTCTATCTGCTTTAACCACTCTGCTATGTAAACACACCCTTGCCCTTATTGTAAAAACATACCCTATCATTGTATTCTGCTCTTTGATCTCACTGCATTGTTTGTACATACTTAATTATACCTCCTTTTTCCCTTGTATATACTCAATTTTACATATCTGGCTTCCTGTACATCTATATATATACTGTACTGTTCACTATCACCATTATTCACCTGAAGAAGGGGCATCTAGCCCAGAAACGTTGTGAAAAATAAACCAAGAAGTTGTTATCCATAAGACTTGTCTTGTATTACTACACCAACTTCTCAATGCCTTTGAAGAATAACATACATGCATGCATACATGCATGTATGCATTGGCAGAGATTGTATGTATGTATGTATGTATGTATGTATGTATGTATGTATGTATGTATGTATGTATGTATGTATGTATGTATGTATGAAAAGAAAAAGATGTGTGTGTGTGTTGTGTATATATATATGTGTGTGTGTATATGTGTGTATCTCTAATGTGTGTGTATGTATATATATATATATATATATATATATATGTGGGTGTGGGTGTATGTGTGCATATCTCTAATGTGTGTGTGTATGTATATATGTATGTATGTATGTGTGTGTACGTACGTACACACACATACATACATACATACATATATATGTATGTGTGTGTGTGTACGTACGTACACACACACACATACATATTACAGATAGATAGATAATCATGGTTCAAACTTAGAGTTGTAGTTATACTGAGTGTAGTAGTAGTGGTAGTAGCGGTACGGGGTGTTCACCATTTTGTTGAATCTTACAAACACGGGTATGTTACTTACAAACCGAGAAATGTAATCGGGTAAACGATCGAACCAGAAATCACTTTGAGAGCGAATTAAAAACATACATAGATTGTCTCCAAAGAGTATCGAATGAATATTTCTACAAAAAATAAAACACATATAATCATATTTCGTCGACTAGTCTTGCAATATTGCATTAACATTATGTACAAAACGGGCGGGTGATTTGCATCCAGAGTTAGTTGATGTAGAATTGTATTTTGTAGGACATCAAGGTCTTGACATTTCACAAAACAGAAACTGCATTCGTTACCTGCAGTAGTTTCATTAGTTACTGCTGATACTGAATATATAACCAAATGTCATTTATAGATGTTATAACCACATGGTTCTAAAACAGGATCAAAGCAGTAAAACAATATCGGGATGAACAGAACATCGTTATATGCACGTGCGTTGACTATATCGAGCAATATTCCAGCAGTTCCAGCCTTTGATGTTTACATTTTTAAACCTGTGATCTAGTGAGTGAGCGAGTTTGGGTTTACGCCGCATATAGCAATATTCCAGCAATATCACCAGATATGGGCTTCATACCATGTACCCATGTGGGGAATCGAACCCGGGTCTTCGACGTGACGAACGAACGCTTTAACCACTAGGCTACCCCACCGCCCCTAAACCTTTGATATAAATCTAGTATCCCCTTCCAATGAATATTTCAAAGTGCGACATTCGCTCTTGTTCAAAAGTTCTTTGATAGAGGATACTACTTTTACCGCCCTCGCTTTAAACAAACAACCCTTTGCTTTCCTTGTGATTATGGAAATGTGTTTTGTCGCTTTAGTTGGAGATCACGTGAATATATATGTGATTGTAAGAGAGGATAGCTGGCAGCTGACATAACTGACAAAACTACCCAGAACGCAGAACCTTCCAAAGAGATGTTAAAATTCGCATCCACAGATTGCTGGATTAAAATATTATGTACACACCTTGTATGAAATTGACAAATGTACTGCCTTTTCGCACTGCAACTATGGTAAATTCTTCACCTTTTGGTCATCTTGCCATAACCTCTTCACATAAATTGCAACAACAAATGTATTCTTATAGCCTACGGATTATCTACCCCCCCATCTCCTTGTTTTATAATATTTACATGTACCACAAATGCATAAATTATGTACCCATTATAAAGAAATAAAGTGATAAAAAAATAAATTTAAAAAATTATAAAGAAAACCGGCTGTAAATCACCAGCAACTGAAGGTAGATCACCAAACCAGGGACCACGGGTACTTACAGCACCTTTGCTGCCTGCATGGACCCAAGTTGGAAATAAACCACCCTCCAGCTCCTGGCGATCGTAGGCAGATTTAAACTAAATTGACTTTGAAAGTTTGGGGACACTACGTTTCGAGGATGAGTAAATGAGCAAAAAGGATATCATGCGTTCACATGTCCATTTATACTGTGTCCTTCCGTTTCATATACTAGTACATAATACAAAATGTGTGTCTGTGAAATGTCTGCACACAATGTCGCAGCAGTTAACAAGGCATTTCCACACCAGTAATTTGCAACATATAAGCGTGTAATATATATATTGATTTATCAATCTTGAACAAGTGAAACTTCAACTTTGTACACCACCATTCCACCCGCTAAACATAAGAAATACTTCAATTCATGATCCATGGTCATTTATTATTGAAAGTTTGACCATACAAGGGGTCTATATCGCCAACTGTTATGATCAATATGTCAACAAGTGTCATCAGAAGATGACAAATCACCCCGACCTCAACAAATGTGAAATAAGAAATGATATGGCAGTTACTTTAAGTCCAACTTGATGAGAGAAATTCTGTCTAATCTGTCCCAACAAGAGTAGTTATTCAGCTATCAAAACAATAATTGGGATCCGTAACTTTGTACTTCTATGTCAGGTACACACCAATATCGAAGTCAATGGAAATAATACAAATTTTAAAAATCCCTAATTTAAGAAAAGGCGGTAGTTGACAACCTGGCTCTTGTTTGTGCACACTTTCATAAAAGAATACCGAGTACTCTTTCTCGATATGGTCCTGACAAACACAACACTACGAACAGAGTCAAAATCAAACATGGAAACGGACAAATCAAATTCTTCTCAACCCAAGTAGCACAAGGCACCATTTGACAACCTAGTCTTCCTCTGCGCACAGTTTCGTGAAAGAATGCTATTTGGTTTTAGAGATATGATATGGACAAACACACCACTATGAACAAAGTCAACCTGTTGCCATGGAAACAGGAAGCAAAATTCCTAAATAGCAAAAGGCACTACCTAGCCCTTAGTTAATACATGTACCAGAGTTTGGATGAAAAGTGTACCCACCTCAATTTGCGGCCAAATCGTTTCCATAGATATTGAGAAAATTAAAAATGCCCCAAACCCGCAAACAGCAAAAAGCACCACTTCGGAAACTGTTTGTTATATCTGCCAAGTTTTGTTCAGTTTTAGAGTTGGGCTCCGGAAACTACACCCACCTCCATTTCAGCTAACACTCACTTGTTTTCATGGAAACAGGGAAAAATCTAATTTTGAAACGTTCCTAAATTTCAAAAAGCGCCACTTCAGCTCTAGGTTAATACATGTACCAGGTAAGTAAGTAATATTACGGGATTTCGCAACGTGGGAACTATAGCACATCATGAAAAATGGAAAACTGGTAATACAGAACTAAAAACTGTTACATATTATGAATATCTGGGGATAATACTTTCAACTGCTAAATTGGTCAAAATCCTGTGGCGTTTTTGCTAATCAAGCTAGCAATCTCTGTTTCCAATAATTCAACTTTTCAATAAAACTGAACAATAAACACTGAAGTCAGCTTATACCATGTTTGATTGTAAAATTGCTCCGATTGTATTATATGGTGCTGGAATATTGGGGGACTACATATTACAATGTTATCGAAAAGGTTCATGCTTCATTCTTCGAACGTTTTTTAAATTTTGGCAAATTTGCATCAAATAGAGCTATTTGGGGTTAACTTGGTCGCCATAACATGCTTTCGGTAACAAAAGTACGTGTCATAAAAACATGGATTAAATTGTTGCCATGGAAACAGGAAGAGAATGAGTTATTATCGATATCCCTACCAATTTCATAAAATGATAAAATCGGTGGATGAAAGTGTAAGATGTAATTGGGGGTCTGGCATGAAAACTTTATCGTTTACAATTGTTTTTTCATTTGTATGGATTAGTTATTAGATGTTGGAAAAGTGTCGTTTAAAAAATGGCATTCAGATGTACACAATTCGAAATTTCTTAAACATTGCAGTGTACATAAAGTTCTTCTTCAACATGAAATGTATATAAAACAATTATATAGTCAGTCAAGTGCGTTTATTCATGTTTTAGGCCGTTGGCCCGTATACATATATATTTCAATACATAATTCATACATAATATCTACAATAGTTATACTTTCAATGATGTTTGCCTCCTTTTAAGACTATGAATCATATATTTACATACTTTGAACAGTAGTGAATAATTAGCCGTCATCACGTGGCACTTAAACTTGAAATGATTTGTTATTACAAAAATACAATGGAAAACATGATTTTCTGAAGTCATTATAAATGTTCACACACAAGTAGAGAATGATACTCATTTTCCAAGTCTAATTCACGAAGTGAACATATTCTTAGACAATAATCAACATTTGATCATCTGCCTTCATTTACTTTTATATAAATCATTAGTAGGTGATTTTTTTGTGAATTTAGAATGTCTTTACATAAACTAAACAAGTGCGGTATATCGAAAGAAGATGATACTTCAAATGCAATTATGTACATCATGTGTAAAAACTAAACCAAATGTCATGTGAAGTTAACGAGAAAAAATGATGGTGAAATACTGGAATTCTTAATAGATGCATGGAAATGTAGGTAGGAAGTCGGCATACCCATAGTACTAACCGCATTCCAACTGCGTGTAATGTATGTTAATATCGGAAATTCTGTTCCGGTTGGCAAAATCAAAACACCGGGATAGGGCA
The DNA here is from genome assembly GCF_003918875.1 of Haliotis rubra. Lineage (NCBI taxonomy): Eukaryota > Metazoa > Mollusca > Gastropoda > Lepetellida > Haliotidae > Haliotis > Haliotis rubra. The sequence continues at coordinate 319,539 of NW_025767723.1, forward strand.
AAGATATTTCACTCAAGCAAAGGAATATCGATCTGATACTGTTCAATTACGTTTTAATAGCCCATTCCCTTCCTCTGCATTCCAAATCAAAACTAGAAATGGAAGAGACCGATGAAACCGCTTCATCTGCTTCACGTGGTCTCCGGGTTAGAATGAACCTTCAGTAACCCATGCTTGCCGTAAGAGGCAACTAACGGGATCGGGTGGTCAGACTCGCTGACTTGATTGACACATGTCATCGGTTCCCAATTGCGCAGACAGATGCTCATGCTGTTGATCACTGGATTGTCTGGTCCAGATTCGATTATTTACAGACCGCCGCCATATAGCTGGAATATTGCTGAGTGCGGCGTAAAACTAAACTCACTCACTCACTCATGTGGTCTCACCGTAGGTAAGTGAGTTTGTTCAAAATTGCCCTTGTTCACCCAGCAGAAAATGGGTACCCGGTGGGATAAGTCATGTAACTATTAACCTTCTAGCGCCTCACAGGCAGCTTAGGATATCCCTGGTAATAATACTCATGCGCCATGAGCATGTTGTCGGTGTAGATTTAGCGTAATACAAATGGACTAGTTATTCATAATAGAAATATGCATACACATCCACTGTAACAAAAATTGGTCAACAATACTGTATGTTGTTTTTCTACGAAGGTCTACGACGCCAAAGGTGTTTTGAGGTTTACACCATTCTGGGTGTAAAACAGTTTTCCAAACTTAATATGAAAGATGCATAAAGTACATTCCTAAGTTTGACACGTCAGTGATAAACAGGAAATAGTAAGAAATTAGATGAAATTGCCGCCTTTAGCTTAAAAGACATGTTACCCGTTTGTGTGTTTTTTTTTTATGTTATTCATTCATTCGTTTATATATTTGTTATATATAACCAGTGGTCTGTAATTTCCTGTTTTAGTTACACAGAAACCCGATCAATATTATATAATGCTATGTGTAATGCATGTTGACAGGTATTCTTAAATAGTCTTCATCTTTTGTCAATCTCTTGCTACTATATCGTGAAACTATTTCATTATATTTACATGAAAGTGAGTGAGTGAGTGAGTTAAGATTTACAGACAAATCGGCAATATTTCAGCCATATCGTGACTAAAACAAGTGTAAATTATAAAAAGCCTGTCAACAAAGGACAGTAAAACAACTAAATGATCACAAATATGAATGTAAAGCAAATATGTAAATTTAAAATATTTTAACTACAGAAGACATTACCACATAAAAACAGCTATAGATTGCCAACAGCTGAGTGAGTGAGTAAGTAAGTGAGTTAATATTTAACGTCACATCGGCAATATTTCAGCCCTATCGTGACGAGAACATATTTGACATTGAAATGGAATATATGTATATTATAAAAACCTGTCGACGAAGGACAGTAAAACAACCAGAATATCACAATTACAACTAAAACTAGTGGACACTACTGGGACAATACAATATAAAAACAGGCTATAGATCGCCATACTAGGGACACATGACAGAGAGACACAGACATACAAAATGAAACAAAGATAGTTGTTTTAAACACCATATTCATAAAAGATAATTGGATTGGGTTTTCCAAACAAGGCCATTCTCTCCCCTATTTTTACACAACAAAATTACAATTTGTACTATACACCAACAGAACAGAGAGGAACGACTAAGATAGGTAAGAGAGCAATGAAAACAATATAGTTTACATAAATCTGGGTTTTACAAATATAAAATATGTATATAATATAAACCATCTCATTATCTTGTTCTGGTCAATCCCCGTCCTCCATTTCATATGAAATTGGGATCAACTGGTATATTTTAGACAAATCTGCATATATATATGCATTATATATATATATATATATATATATATATATATAGATATAACGTGTCACATCTACTTTTAACACGTTGCGCTCAAAGAAAAGAATGACTTTACATTTACTACCATGAAAACAATCTGCTGTGTTTATGACTCCTAGTCGACATATATCATAATCTAATTTACTGACCTTTTGTGTCAGGTTGGTATGAATAAACCCGTAAACCCGGGTTAGAATTAGTCTTTAGTAACCCATGCTTGTTGTAAGAGGCGACTAACGGGATCGGATGGTCAGGCTCGCTGACTTGGTTGACACATGCAGTTGTATCGTAGATCTATGCTCATGCTGTTTATCCCTGGATTGTCTGGTCCTGACTCGATTATTTACCGACCGCCGCTATATCGCTGGAATATATCTGAGTGCGGCGTAAAACTCACTCACTCCCTGGTAGGAATAATATTACTCAATGAAGTCAGTGACTAAACGTCAAAAATCTATTTCGAAAAAAATAAATATAAGGCAACAAAAGAAAACATTCTAAATCAATGAGTGAGTATTTTCAACTAGAATATCACATATATGGATATAGAAAGACAGTAAAAAGAACTAGAATATCACAGATATGGATATAAAACTAGTACATGTGTATGTCAATCTGAAATATTTCAATTACAGAAGACAATACAATATAAAAACAACTGAAGGTAGATCACCATACTAGGGACCATTTTAAATCATATTCTTGTTTCCCTGATGCGAAGTTAAATTATGGTCAGAAAGAAATTGAAAGTAAGACATGAAAATATTCTTTGAAACAAAACGAAATGTCACTCATTGACGAAAAATGCTAAAAGGCAACTGAATACGAGCACTGTATGAGTAAAGGTCCTGTATGGAATCAAATGAAAGTTTTTGGAAGCAGCTCTTGTCTATACCCTGGACCTGCAATCTCGCGGAACAACGGGTGGATGAGTACAATAATAATGTACATGACAAACATGTCCAAGTCTAATACGGCGACAGGGTCTGATTGTATTTGACAAGGGTATTGGAAATTGCTCCATTCTGTCTCAACACCGGGTACCACAACTTCACTGTTCAGTTTCCTCGTGGATGCAGGCGATGCTCCTCCTTGATTCCATTCCATTCTGCATCTTTGACGAGATAGAAGGCGCAGGATCAGTCGGTTTGCTCTGGGGTCTTACAGCTGAGGTAGTTACTGGCCCAAGAATAGAGAGTATCAAAGGGAGAAGAAACACGGCATGCAACATACCGAACAGGATGACTGTAAACATGATCTTGAAGAACGAGTTGAAGATGTAGGACTTTGAGAATACCAGCACAAGGATCCCCAGAAAAGATGACATTCCACCATTTAATATGGGACCAGCTGCGTGGGCTATGGCAGATTCGACCTTCTCTCTCCTGTTTCTTCCTTCCCCAAGCATATAGGCAGAACACACGTGCACACTGAAGTCCACCGAGAAGCCAACAGACATGATGAGGTGGATCATTGTCACTGAACTGAGACTCAGTCCCCAGACATGAAGGAACCCGAAGATGCCAACGAGGATAGAAACAATGTTAATGACCACAAGGAAAACCAGGAAGGGATGAGGAAGGAAGATGCAGGTGACCACAGTCATAACGACCAGTGCGACGCCCACAGTTTGTAATGTACTGAGTAGGATAGCAACATACTGCTCAAAGAAGATGTAAGCAGGATGGAAGGTGTAGACAGAGAGAGGTGAGTTGTCTGCCAATGCCCTCATTCGAACCATCACATCGGCCTGGGCGTTGGATTCTTTAATATTTGTTGATAAAAAATAACATCGGGAATCTTTGACAGCAGTATCGGATGAGTCAAATACAACATCATTATCAAATACTGTGGTTGTTGTAAGAAATGCTTTCAATCCTGATACAAAAGCGATATTGCTGCTGTTATCATAAGCAGTTGTTGCTCTGTAAGAATAGTACCAACAAATAAGTGAATTCTCGTCTACCCCAGAGTCTGCTTTTGCAGTATCAATCAGAGACTCGATGTGATCTACTGTATTCTTATCTGTGTAATTTGTGGTTGGGCCAAATATAAACGGGATAGGAAAAGAACTGGAGAAGTGCATATCATATGTCTCACTATAGGAATGATAGTATGAATCTGTGGACACTAGATTCTTCAGAATCAAACCTTGTTTGAAGTTCACGGTTCCCCATATGGACACGCTAAGGTATGCAATATATATGAGAATAACAATAATCTTTCCCCACATATTCAGCAGCATTCGTGGCAGGTACTTCCGTGGCAGGGTCTCAAAGTATCGTTCGTCCTGCCCCCTCTTTGCTGGTGGTGACCCTCCACAGCAGAACACTTTACATGTTGAGGTGCCATCGTCTTTCCTGAGGTCTTCTCTGGATTTGGTTTTGAGACAGGTCATGCAATGTCTGTTACTGTCAACACGACGGCCATGGAGGGCCAGGCAAGGGGAGAAGAAGACACACTGGTACAGATAGCAGAAGATGACGGCCACACCTGTGAACGAGAGGAATATATGCACAATGAATATAGACACCATGAAAGCTATTGGAGGAACACGAAATGTATCTATTGGTGAGGTGCAATGCTTAAACGTTACGTTAAAGATTTCATTCCATGTCGCTGCTAAACATGGACAGGACACTCAGATATAGAACACTAACTCCGAGACGCCAGGCAGGGTAACAACAAGTACCAAATTTAAACATTTGCATTACTTGGCCAGTGGATCAAAAAGCCGGCAATCTGATCTCCACACAGGCACGTATTGTAATACATTTATTTGAACTGCGCAACAACACAACAGGAACGTTAGAACGCCGTCTTATAAATTTCAAAACAAAGAATCTATATAATCTAAGCGTCATTTGTAAAGGGTCAAATGATATATAGCACATGTAAAGAAAAGTTTCTCATAAATAATAGAACTAAGAGTGTCATCATAATGTTTAATGTGTCGACAAACGTGACACATCGTGAAAATACAGACAAACAGCACTAGCAAACATCAGTTGTATAGACCAACCCCCCAAAATGAAAACGACAAACATGAAGCACTCGGTCATTCAATATCTTGTGTACCCTCCTCGCGCGTCCAAGACATAGGTGCACCTTGTTCTCATGCTCCTTATCAGGTTCCTATAGAAAGCTTACGGAATCACATTCCATTCCTCTGCTAGAGCTCTGCAGAGTCCTGGAAGATCCTCTGGTGCTGGGTGACGTGTGTACACACATAGACCAAGTTCATCACAGGCATGCTCAATTGGGTTGAGGTCTGGCGAGCATGCTTGCCACTCCATCCGCCCTACACCCTGCTGCCTAAGGAATTCCGTGACAATCCAGGCCCTATGAGGGTTGACCATAAGAGCCATGCATAGTTTGCACTAATGGTACTGCTATAGGAGCCAGAATCTCGTCCCGATAAGGCTTTCTGGTAAGATTATCGTCGACCACGTGCAGTGGAGTACGTCCAGTAGGGGTTATCCCTGCCCAAACCATGACCGACCCGTGGCCACAGTTGCATCTGTGATTCGCTCTCCATTGGGACGATAAATCCTCTGCCGACCATCATGGAAGGAAAAATTGGATCTGCTTTCCTCTGTGAAGAGCAGACGAGACCACTGACCACGAACGGTGCTCCTGGATATCCTTGCATTGTTAACATTGAAATGTTCTGTCTGAAGATCTGCTGCGTTAAGGAATCTTTTATGTACCGCAGTGTTAATCATGTGCCTATCATCTCGGACTGCTGTGACTCTGGGGCGACCAGTTAAAGCGGAAGGCAGCCTGTAGCTGAGTTTGACCATATTCCAAAAGGCCTATAGCCTGAACCCTTTCGGCAAGTGTTTCAAACAGGTACCCGAACAGTGAACGACAGTGAAAAAAGCATCAATGCATGTGTATTGTCCTCCACTTTCCATGGATAGAACAAATCATTGACATTAAGTGGCTGGTGGATTTCATATTTACAATTTGAATAAAAAATGTGACATTTGTACAGAATCTATTGGACGTTAAAGAACGTAATAATGACATTTCAACGGCCTGATGTGTTTCTCCATACTGTTAAGAAAGTTTGTAAAACATTCAGTTGTATATATACTCAGCAGCCAAAAAAAACGTCAGTACGAATTCAAAATTAGATAGGCACTGTAATCAAATCATAACAGAAATAGACATAACGAGCGGATCAAAAACATTTTTTGGGTACAATATCTTGTGTACAATAAATAACTCAGCACAAATTCAAGACATTACGTGAACGTTTGCAGTCCATTCACACCCTTTACTTCTACCATCTGTACATCTATACTCAGCAGCAAAAACAACGTCAGTACGAATTCAAAATTAGATAGGCACTGTAATCAAATCATAACAGAAATAGACATAACGAGCGGATCAAAAACATTTTTTGGGTACAATATCTTGTGTACAATAAATAACTCAGCACAAATTCAAGACATTACGTGAACGTTTGCAGTCCATTCACACCCTTTACTTCTACCATCTGTACATCTATACTCAGCAGCAAAAACAACGTCAGTACGAATTCAAAATTAGATAGGCACTGTAATCAAATCATTGCAGAAATGGACATAATAAGCGGATCAAAAACATTTTTGTGTACAATATCCTGACACATCAATGAATAACACAATTCCAAGTCATTACGTGAACGTTTGCAGTCCATTCAGACTCTTGACTTCAGTATCTAGTGTGACCACCACGAGCGGCAATAACTGAAGCACAGCGTCTATGCATGGAGTGCACCAATCGATTGATGAAGGCCATTGGCACCTTGAACCACACTCTGAAAAAGGTCTGGTGCAATAAATCGGCTGTGTTCGGCCTTGGTATGACATTATTCAGTCTCCTCTGAATTTCATCCCAAAGCTGTTCAATTGGGTTTAAATCAGGACTTAGGGCTGGCCACTGCATAATGTCGACACCGTTCTGCTGTAGGAAGTCTCGTGTAGCTCTGGCAGTATGGGCCCGGGCGTTACCATGTTAGAAAATGTTGTTCCGGTGACATGCGAAATGTGATATGACGTGGGGTCTGAGAGCTTGGTCGATGTAGCGCACCGCTGTGATGCCGCCACCTCTGCCTGGACCAAGGTTCTGGAACACCACAGGACCCACTCTCTGGTTCAGGCCTACTCCACCCAATACCATGATGCTTGCACCTCCCCATGAGTCTCTTTCCAAAACACACAGTGGTCTGAGTAACACTGGCCACGTCGTCGCCATATTCTTGTTCTGCCATCTGCAGTTGATACGCGTTACCTACTCTCATCTGTGAACAGAACAGTTCACCATTGCCTGTATCGCCAGTTTTGGTGTTGTAGGGCAAACTGTAGACGTTCACGCCGATGATGAGGGGTGAGGATAGGTCCACGGTAAGGTCTACGGCAATGGAGGTTCCCGCTATTAAGACGTCGGCGTACTGTATTAGTACTGATTGGTCTTCCGTGTGTTCCCACTGTCTGGCGTGGTGTTTCGGATGCCTGCATGAAGGGATTCTGTCGCACAACATGGCGGTCTTGTCGTCTTGTGGTCACCCTTGGTATGCCAGTACGGGGGTGCTTGTGGTGTTGGTGGCCCGGAAACGTTGCTGCAGCGTGTAGATGATCCGAACGTTGACCTGGAAGTGATTGGCAACGGCTTGTGCATTCGTGACCAACTCGTGTTATTCCGGGACAAGCCGAATAGCGACTCGTGCCCCTCTGGAAGGATTTCATATTGGCGCCTGAACATCAGAACTACTTTAAACAGGAACGATAACTCTATTCTTGTTCGATTCCAATGGTACTTAATATCACCGAAGTAATCATTCATTGTATTGCTGTTTATGTTTTTAAAGAATTAAACCTTTTTGATACAACTAAAAGAAGGAGAAAAAATTATTTGTTACAGACTTATTCTGACGTAATTATTACCAGAGGTTCACCTTATATTTCCAAGTATATTTCTAAATAGGGTTTGACAATCACAAAAGGGATTTGTTTTATTAAATATGTAAATGAAATTTATGAAAGCTACATTAATTCCCAAACAGACCCAAAAAAAATTAATTAAGATTTCTCAAACTGAACATTCGTGTAACCTTGCTGTCATACCCCAAGGGGAATTTTAAATGAATTCGCAGAAAAATATATGAATGTACAAAAAAAAAGTCAGACTAAAATATTCCCAGAGATGTGAAATATATGCCCAATGTTAAAGATTAAAGTTGATTAGTTACATGCAGATATATGTCTGATATTATTGTTTTGAAACTCTTAGCGATTTATAATTACATTTCCTAAAATTGTTGGAAGCGCACGTACAATCTCCATAGCAAGCCCGCAAGATCGTCAGAAACACCCTCAATTGGACCCATGAGCGTCGTTATGTCAACAAACGCACGTGCGTGTATTTGAATCTGTCACCGTCAATCGCATGATTCTTATCAAACACACCATAATAGGCAGCAAAATCCTGTTAGCTAAGTTCTTTGTACTTTCAATATGACGATATATATTTTTCATGATTTTTTAAACAATGACATAATGCCATAAACGATTTAAGTACTCGGGGTTATTTCTACCAAAGCATCGCAGTCATTTACGCGCGTTCTGATTGGTTTGTCGTATTTTCGCACATAACAAGCATCGATAGGGGGACGAGTCTTCTTGGAGTTTACGTAAAGGGGCGAGTGGTGACGAATGGGTTCCTCTGAGCTGTCGTGAGTCGCGGCATCCTGCTGACGTTGTAATTTGAATGTTTCAACCAGCTTTGGGGGTGCAGTTTATAGGGCTGGTCGTTGTGAACAGCACGTGCAGCATGAGTTGCATGAAAACATGGAGAACACCGTACCATCTCCGAGATCAGGTTGCGTTTTTGAGACCATTTCCTGGATTCAATTCTGAGTTTGGGAAGGAATGTCTTTGCTCAGGTAAAGTTGGAGATGTTGTCAAAATATACAATCAAAACATTAAGTGAGTTTACAGTTATACGTTTCTGCGAACGAAAATTCCAAACTGAGTTTTCTTTTGCTGCTTAGTATATTTCAAACAAAAACAAAGATGTTACAACGTTTAGGAAATAGTGTTATCAAAAGCTTGACCCTTCATTAATGACTCTGAGTATGATATGAACAGCAAGAACTATATGCACATGAAGTGGAGACGAGAATATTGGCTTTCGGTGAGATTCCTCACCTGTTAACAGTGTATATGTTTTCATAAGCAACACAAATTGTTATCATAGCTACAACCAATCAGTACTAAAAGCAGATTAGAAAGGTACGACTCCAACCACAAACCTGTATAGAGACAGAAATTCCTGACACTGAGAAAAACAGAAGACACGCCGATAACAAAGGCCAGGAGATCCGTGAGGGACGTGATGGTGATACCGATACCCGCTGAGGCAAACGTCTTCCCCATCCTGGAGGCTACAGTCTGGTCTCGGAGAGGGTAGGTCTCCGCCCAGCTGGACATCAACAGGAACATGTCGTCCACACCGATACCTTCAACAAGAAGAGAACGGTATTAGACGCTACACCGAAACGTCGCTCATATTATAATAAAATTGTATATCCATAGAACTGTCCTTGTTGTTCATCACACCAACTTCTAAATGGCACTCAAAGAAGTTACATAACGGGAGACAGCCACTGTGGTAAGGTCAGCTAAATACCCTATATCTGACTACATAGCTCATATTTGAAGGCTGTAACTCCAAACAAATTTAACGTACCTATGATAAGAAATGGTGTTACACCGACGATATTGACAAACTTCACACCACAAAAACTGACAAGTCCGAACGATGAGATGATGCCAAATCCAGCTGCCATCACTCCGGCCCAAGATGCCCACGTCCTCGATGACACTACATCACCGCCGACAACGACAGTGGCATACGTGATCATCAACGTGAACGTTATAGAGAAGAACACAATGTCTCCGTTTGTGTTTTTGTTCAGCTCTGTGTCCAACGAATGTGAGGCGGCGTAGTTTATCCTGGTAGATGTTGTGTCTAAAGCTGCTGCTCTCTTCAGGAACTCCTCTTCCCAGGCTCTTGCCTTTGCCTTGTTATCAGCTGAATCCATTCGTAAATTAAACGTAATGCTCAGGTACTTTGCAGACACTAGTTTTCCACCTGTTGAATCAACCTGGCCTAGAATTGCTGATAAGTCAATGTTATCCCAGTTTGGGTAGGTGATTCCGCCAGTTAGATAGGCTTGGTATACAGCATCTGTCACAAGGAACTCTCCTGACGCAAAACAACTCCCATTTTGTCGAGCACAAATATCGTCATATTTGAACACCACACCATTATATGTAATATTGAAATGTTTTATTATTCTGATGTGGTTCCGTATTTCTTCCAGTGATACATTAGACAGTATGTTCCCACCTGTTGCACTGCTTACTACAAGTCGGCCAAACATTGAGAGATCTGACAGTGCATATCCGCGGTAGTTGCTTCCCGTGGCATCGGGAAACGTGGCTTGGTACTGAACTCTGTCTTGTGATGCTCGGCTGTTAGTGGGCGTGTACAGTGTCTCTGTGTCAGACTCGCTGGACAGTGTTACCATACCACAGCTGAGAACAATAGTTACCAAAAGTGAGATAATTATGAGGATAACTGGGTAGGTGCCAATAAAAACGCCGATGGCGCCGAAAATTCTCTGGAAAAAGTCAGACACAGCCTCGAAGCATTTACTAAAAGAGCCCATCGTGGAACCTGCACATTCACAGTTACATCTGAAAAAGATTAAATGAAATAGAGTTAGATGAGTCTACCAGTATGACTAGGAACAATTTTTTACTGCTGATGAAACTGCTTTTTCACAGGAATGGGTATGGCCAAAGGCACGTGGAATACTTATTTAGGGATCGATTTTGAGCTGGCCTAAAATAGTAGTTTTATGTTAGTATATATCAGGTATCAAAATCGTTTGTTCTGTACACTGTTCAAAAAGTTCAATATTGTTTTATTTTTGTTATTTGTATCAGCGAGTCATTGTTATACTTGATACTTAACCGAGCTATTGTAAACTGTAAAGTGTCTTTACTCTGTCCATTTTTGAAAACTGTATACACCGTCAGTGGCTCAAATATGTTCGTTTACATGTATGCTAAACAACAAAACACCCTAAAGTAGGGTACGACCGGGTGCAAAGCTGGGGAACGTTAAAGCCAGTCCATTGTAGCGTTGTCGTGTTAGCTGCATGAAATGCAGAAGGACTGGAGTCAAAACATGGTCACAATTCTGTATTGCAGTAAGATTCTCACAAAGACGATCAATTGCGATCGACCGTTGGCACAAAATGCTCGACAAACATTATGCTGCCGCATCCAAATCGGTCAACTTCACGAACATAACACTGTGCGTGGCGTTCCCCGCTCCTATTCTGATTTGTGCGTCCTCTTAGTGTGACCTCACATGCTACTCCCATTCCTGGGGCAATTTACAACGGTGTCCGTCTGTTGCACACGGTGAGGTGAGGTGAAATTGGGTTTTACGTCGTGCTTGAGAATATTTCGCTGATATGACGACGTGCATGCGTGTGTATGTGTATGTGCGGCTGCTTGTACTAGCCCAGACTGAAGCTGGTTTATAGTGCTAGCCCACTGAGATACCATACCACAGTGAAGCATGAATACCCCACTCAGGCACATTATACTAACTCCCAGCCGACCAGTCCTTGTTATACCCAATAATGCCGAGCGCCAGGTAGGGACCAACAAATACAATATTTTAACGTCTTTTGGTATGACGCGGTCGGGGATCGAACCCGCGACATTTCGCTCTCCGGGCGGACGCTCTACACTACACCACGGAGGCGGTCCTGTTGCACACGGGTCATTAAGCTGTGTAATGTCTTGCAACTGCTGTGACGGATTGTCTATTAACCCTACCCACGTCTGAGTGGTTTTAATATACTTGCAATTTTCCTATTTATCAATAGTTGTGTGCTTGTATTCCAGTACACGTGCGATTGCAAACGTGATCACGTGAAAAGCTGCACGTGATTTTTTTTTTTTACTCTTTATAACAACATTTTTCATGTCATTGGCCAAAACCTAGTTAAAACAGCCGTGTGTATTGCACAACAAGATACTAATATGAATTACCTCCCTCACAATGATGATAATTCAGAACACCCATCGCTATTTATGTTTACCCCTTAAACAATAAATAACATAGAAGATTGAAAAATGGACAAAATATAATATAACCCAGGTAGAGTAAATGATGATCGAAGATGGAGGTCAACAGTCTGACACAAACCTGAAATGTTGATACCAGTTTTCGTGCACACGGAATGTTCAGCTTTATCCTATAATTTGTCAGTTGGCCCCAGTTTAATTTAAGGGGCGGTGGGTTAGCCTTTATAAATGTTGCGTGATGTTATAACACAAATTAGTGTGGGTGTAAACGTCATTCCTCATATTCAATTGAACACATACATACTCGGCGTCATTAATGAAGGGCCAAGCTATTGGTAACATTATTTTTTAAACGTTGTAAAATCTTCGTTTTTGTTTGAAAAAAATACAACTGAATGTTTTAAAAAATAACCTTAAGAAAACACACATCAGGCCGTTGAAATGCCATTATTACGTTCTTTAACGTCCGATACATTACGTTACAAATGTCACATTTTTTATTCAGATTGTCAGTATGGAAATCCACCTGCCACTTAATGTCAATGATTTGTTCTATCCATGGAAAGTGGAGGACAATACACATGCATTGATGCTTTTTCACTGTCGTTCACTGTTCGGGTACCTGTTTGAAACACTTGCCGAAAGGGGTCAGGCTATAGGCCTTTTGGAATATGGTCAAACTCAGCGGCAGGTTGCTTTCCGCTTTAAAGTGAGTAAGAGTGCATGTGTCTGTATCCATGGAAAGTGGAGGACAATACAAAAGCATTGATGCTTTTCACTGTCGTTCACTGTTCAGGTACCTGTTTGAAATCGCAGCTTAAATTGAAACGTTTTTTACATTTGCTGAACGGGGTCAGGCTATGGGCCTTTTGGAATCTGGTCAAACTCAGCGGCAGGTTGCTGTCCGCTTTAATGTCCTCTATTGGTAGCATAGATTTCAAGCCAATGGGTCTGTGGAATGTGCACGTCGACCAGGTCGCCCCAGAGTCACAACAGTCCGAGATGATAGGCTCCTATAGCAGTACTATTCCTGCAAGCTATTGATGGCTTTTATGGTCGACCCTCTTTACTGCAAGACGACAACGCTAGGCATCATAGGGCCTGGATTGTCACGGAATTCCTTAGGCAGAAGGGTGTAGGGCGGATGGAGTGGCCAGCATGTTCGCCAGACCTCAACCCAATTGAGCATGCCTGTGATGAACTCGGTCGACGTGTGTACACACGTCCCCCAGCACCAGAGGATCTCCCACGACTCTGCAGAGCTCTAGTAGAGGAATGGAATGTGATTCCGCAAGCTTTCTATATGAACTTCATAAGGGGCATGAGGACAAGGTGCACCTGTGTCTTGGACGCGCGAGGAGGGTACACAAGATATTGAATGAACGAGTGCTTCATGTTTGTCGTTTTCATTTTGGGGGTTGGTCTATACAACTGATGCTTGCTAATGCTGTTTGGAGTTTTTGTCTGTATGTCACGATGTGTCACGTTTGTCGACACATTAAACATAATGATGACACTCTCAGTTCTGTTATTTTTTAGAAACTTGTCTTTACATGTGTATTTCGACCCTATATTAATGACGCCCAGTATATAATTTTCATCATTTAGGGGTGGTTGGGTAGCCTAGTGGTTAAAGCGTTCGCTCATCACGCTGAAGACCCGGGTTCGATTCCCCACATGGGTATAATGTGTTAAGCCCATTTCTGGTGTCCACAGCCGTGATATTGCTGGAATATTGATAACAACTAAACTGGCACACTCAGGTTAATTTACAGGTCACATGTTCTACTCTTCTGGTTTTGGAACGAAGGTTAACGATTTCGGCGTTGGGTTATTGTGGATTAAAACTATTGTATAAGGATGTACTTACCCAATATGAAGTGGAGCTTAGACTGTCTGTCGCTGTATTACATTGTATCGGGGTTCGTCATATATGTAGACGTCGTGGAACACTCTGTACTGACCATAACAGGTGAATTCGTCACAAAGATTTTAAGATTGTCTCCGCGCATAGACACCAGATTACATTGATCAATATCTCACGCATGGAACGAGCAGGAAGTAGACACTTAACCAATCATCGGCATTCACTCACGTGACACAATGAAAACACTGTGCGTAATGTGTTGTTCCATGTCGTCTCCATGGCGAAGGTCACGCTACAGGTTATGGCATAATTATATTGAATTGCTCACATTGTCTCAATGTTTGGAGAGGCGGTGGGGTAGCCTAGTGGTTAAAGCGTTCGCTCGTCACGCTGAAGACCCGGGTTCGATTCCCCACATGGGTACAATGTGTGAAGCCCATTTCTGGTGTCCCCCGCCGTGACATTGCTGGAATATCGCTAAAAGCGGCGTAAAACTAAACTCAGTCACTGAATGGTTGGTGCGCCTTCTGGCTTTATAATGTATCACCGTTTGTTGCATGAGGCCCTTTTAAGCTCAACATCATAGAGTTTGGACATTGTATCAATTTTGGCGTAAGACTGCATTTCAAATATCATACATGGCAACTTCTTTGCGTGGCATTTTAAGAAGTTGGAGAGTCAGATAAGCAACGATACAAGAATCAAAGAATAAAGACAGTGTGTATTTATATCTTTCGGCCATGGGAACTGTTCCAATTTACACTTGTCAGAGGAGTACACAAAAGGAGTACTCTACACTAACAGTTGTCAGATTTCCATTGTTCGGCTATGACATCGTATATTGCCGTATGCACTCACTCCTTTTTCATATATGCTATGGCCGGATTTGCAGACATTTCCAAGTATGAAGTGAACAGTTGATACCTCAGGAAATGCTTGTTCATAGCGTATTTCCAATTCATTCCTTTCAATTGAAATATTTTAATCCTAATCTGTTATTTCCTTAGGTGGGAAAACATTTGTAATCTTTTATATTTTCAAATGTTTTCATGCCTTAGAAACTTATGTATCATTCCGGATATCAAGGGTGTGTATTCTCTCTGTGTGTTGGAAAAGCACTATAAGAGGATTACGTAAATGCACTACTGTATTAATATAGCATTCTACCAATGGGATTATAACATCAACAACAACATCATCAACATATGTCAATCTGTTCTCTATTAAAGTAAACATTACACTCTGTGCATGAGTATCGCTGTCATGTAGTTGTATGAAGTGTAACCCTGGTGTACTGAAATAAAAATGGAAAAAGGGCATGTATTTGAACAGTTTTATATGTCCACATGGCCAGTACTAAAACAGGATTACACTGAATTTTCAGCTGTGTGAAATACTGGGTTCACATAGTTTTATTTTCGAAAATGCTGAAACCTTTGACATCAAGGCTCACGTGAGCTCATTAAGGTTTTATCGATGAGGGTCTGGCAAAGCTTAACAAGCGTACACGTTTCCATTAGCACAACAGTATTTCTCAAATGTAACCAGGTGTGGAAATAAACGTATCCTCCGAGACCCATATGACCAACGATTGAAATGTACGCGTCATTTCGTCATTTCGTCAAAATTGTCACGGGAGCATTTGAGAGACAGTGAACAAATGTGACAATGGTGTGACACAGGTTTAGACACCCTTAAAATCGTGTATGGCCAGATTTAGATGTATCCTGTATTCCTTTCGTTGGCCAAACGTATATGAAATATTGCCATAATGACAGAAATAAACATTATGTCCATTATTCTCGGTAATATAACTGCATTATAATTAACACAATGGCTCGTTAGCGTGCAGTCAGTGACGTAGTGGGGTAATTTATAGCATGTGGTGTAGAGATCCACTTGTCCACAGATATTTCAAGTTATCTGTGTTGGCTGACTATTTGTCTAATACCTTCATAACAATAAGGGTCATACTTGGAACCATTTATTTAATAATCTAATGGCTGTCCGGCTCTTTCCATCATTTCCAATAATCCAAGCCCCGACACTCCCATATTATTATAGTCAATTACAAAGTAAAATCGAGCATTGAATAGGCGGACAAAGAGCGTTTTTCGTCCTGTTTTGTGTTTCCATTGGAAAATACCCGTGAAGACCCGGATAAGAATTGGTCTTCAGTAACCCATGCTTGTCGTAAGAGGCGACTAACTGGATCTAACGTGGCTGACATGTCATCTAATCCCAATTATGTAGAACGATGCTCATGATGTAATCGCTGGATTGTCTGGTCCAGACTCGATCAGACCGCCGCCATTACATTGCATATAGCCGACACTGCAGCTGCTTCAATAGCTCCTGGGTTAGAATATTGATCTTCAGTAACCCATGCTTGTCGTAAGAGGCGACTAACGTGATCGGGTGGTCAGGCTTGCTGACTTGGTTGACACATGTCATCGGTTCCCCATTGTGCAGATCGATGATCATGCTGTTGATCACTGGATTGTCTGGCCCAGACTCGATTATTTACAGACCGCCGCCATATAGCTGGAATATTGTTGAGTGCTGCGTAAAACTAAACTCACTCACTCACTCCAATATCTCCTGTCATGCTGAATTGCTAATCGTCGTTTTGATAGATAAAACCACTTTTCTACTCTGTGAAAATGTGTTAAAGTGTAAAATAGGTACATGGGATTGTTGTACATCTGAAAAGAAACAGAGGCTTAGGATGTTATGACATATAAAACAAATGCCAGGTTCAAAACTTCCGAAAGTCTCACCATGTTATAAAGGTAAACATTTCTATGTAAACTGTTCATTTACCCCGTGCTGTTCGAGCGTTAATAAGAGACCCGTACTGTTGTTGTAACAATCGTTATACCAACTTTTAACTAATGCAGTCATGGGGAAAATTAATCACAGTCAAAGTAATCAAGCATAATTAATAGATGACTTTCGGTCGTTCTGTTAATGTTTTTAAGCGATCGATCTCGTATTTGTATTTAATATGAAAAATGTTACATTTGCTCAACTTAAACACATTACACACACAATGTAATTGATTTTGAAGACGAATCGGCGACAGTTGCCTTCCACTAGTTGTGATCTAGCGTGAAGACTATATTGAAACATCACGTGATATTTTTATGGGTAGGCACACCTTCAAATTCATTTAAAAGAACATATGTTTCCCCGGATATCACCATGTTATCTGGTTTTCAGAATTCTAAATCTGATAAACACCGAAAAAGATCATATAATTAAAAAAATAGTACGTTAAAATTGTTGATTAAATATGAGAAGTGACGACGTGTTATGATATCACCTTGCCTTTAAAACGCTTGCATCTTATTGTATCCTTCATGGCTTTTTTTCAGTTCCGACAGATTATAAACACAAAGAAGGAATAAAAAAAATATTTGCCCGTTTTAAATTTTATTACAACTTTGAAATTTACTTATTATTTATGTTGATGGAAACATGCTAATACGGATCAGGTCCTTTGTTCTGAATATTAACGTGTGGAAAATTCATAATTGTTATTTGATATCAAATACATATATAACTAAACTCTTTGTAAGCATTTGCTCAGTTAAATCTTACATCAATTTAATGCAGTGCCCCGATGATGGCTGGGTAACAAACACTCAGCCAAAACAGGAAACTTGGAATGTCTGTGTAAAATTAGATCTCCATGCCATACGTTACCAATAACCTCATTACGTCACTGACTTGGAAGCTGTACGCGCTTTTTACCAGTGCTGGTAATATAATGCAGTCACATTACCTAACTGCCAAAAGATGCCAACCAAATCAGCGAGCCTAACCACCCGATCCCATTAGTTACTTCTTACGACCAGCATTGTTGCTGACGATCAAGTCTAACCGGGATCTTTACGGGTCAACGAAAGCTCGTGTCTCCGTCTCAGTGCTTATCTGTTCTGTACCTTCCTAGAAAGACTCATTTCATTAATCGCATTTGTAAATCTTGACAATCATGAAGCGTTTGTGTGGGTAATAATAACCCTGAGCTGATTGCTTGAATACGAACAAGAACTCCATGCCCTAGATTTTCAGGTCACATTGAACTTCCTTGATGCAATGATTGGACGAGCGCCGAGACCAGGATTTCACCAGTTTGCGTGTTTACAAGACGACTGATCTATCAGATTTCAAAAGGCATACCCCAGTGAAGATCTGTGTTTGAATTGGTCTCCTGCGGCAACATGAAAACAAACAACTCCAGGAGCAACCCGCTTCATGTGTCTGTCGAAACTGACTCCACCCGTCATAATAACATGTTACACGTAATGGGCAACTAACAGCCAGCAATGGAATTCTCAGTTGTTTAGTTTTGGAGAAATGTCTCTGTTCACTTGCTCCAACAGACGTTTTGTTGCTGATACTTTGTATATTCACATACACAGATAATCAATCATTTTACTTTTAGGGCTAATCAACTGAGTCTACACTTTTACAGTATTGTGAATTTTCCCTTGTCTGTTGTGGCCATATATTATACTGTGACTATCTAAAAATGAGCATTCGCACTTGTAATGAATTCATTTTCTGTCAAATCATGTTCCGAAATTTCCAATTGTGGTTAAATTACATCGGCAATATTTCAGCCATACCGTGACGAGAGAAATCCATACATTTAACCTGAATAAATCTATACCATAAAAACCTGTGGTGAAAGAACAGTAAAAACACCAGAGTAAAACAGATTCGGTTTAAAACCAGCATGGTATAATAAAATGTATCACAACAGAACACAATAAAATATAAATACACGGGCTACGGATCGCCAGCACCTGAAGGTAGATCACCATATTAGGGACCATTGGGACGTACAGTGCTTTTGCTACCTGCATGGACCCTTTTTGGATTTACACCATCCCCTCAGTCGCTGGCGATTGTAGGAAAGGTTTAGCCGAAATTTAAAATAACAATAATAATACTTTAAAAATCTGGTAAGTTTAAATTTAAGTTTTGAGACTTACGTAACCTCTCAGGAGGACAATAATTTTACGACACTTTAACCCCCTTTGAGGATACAGCCACTAACAATCGCAGTTGCTAACCTTTAGAAAATCAATTATTAAATCATAATTAACATTATAAAAAATATCCTTAATTGTTTTGACACTAAAATATTTATCCCTCGTGATAAACAGTACCCCAGTTGGATTTACACCATCCTTCAGGTGTTGCCGATTATTGACAAATTTGGCCGAACATTACAAAAAACAAATCTTATACTATTAAAACGATGGTTGATATAAAAATACTTTCTATTTCTTATAAAACTCCAAGATTAAATCAGAATGAACGTTATTAAAAAGGTTCTTCACTGTTTTGATATTATAATATTGATCCCTATTGATGGAAAATTCAATACAGTCTTTCATCACAAGGGATGCAAAACGGATAATTATCACCTTTCAACTGGTATTCATGAGTATATCTACAGACAGACAGACAGACAGACAGTTTATTTGCGTAATATCGGCCTAGTGGCCTATAATACAGTTATACAGTTGTATAAATCGATGTACATTGGTCAAATGGATCCAGCTCTTGTTTGGAATACATTATGCAGAAATAAAGCAGTGAAATATATTACCTGACTGTTTCTTGATTTGAAAATAGATTCTAAAGTTAGTGGACCTTTATACACTTTTCGAAGTTGTACCAAATATTTTTCTCGCCAGCATTCGTAATATTTACAATAAAAAAAGACATGATTCTCGTCTTCAACTTCCAATGCATTACATACAGTGCACAAATATCCTGTTTTGGGGATATCTTTTTTTTTACCTCTAAATTTGTTTATCTTCAGATTGTTATGGGAAATTCGAAATTTGCAGTACGCACGTATTAAGTATTTGTTTTTCAATTCTGTGATGTACGGTTCCAAGTGAAGGTCATATTTAAATTGTGAATAGTGGTTGAGAAACGTTGAGCTGCAAATATCATTATGCCAAGTCTGGTAGGCTATATCTACCAGATCCCACAGCTTAATGGAAAAATCTCTATCCATATCAAATCTGACAGCAGACGTTTATTGTTTCAATCTGATATCCATTATGACTTGGATTGTTCCAGTATGTTAAATGAAAACACACATTCTGCATTACTGAAGGTTTAAATAAACCGCTTTATAAGTTTTATGTAAGGGAAAATAGACTACAGTTCACCTCTTTTGTGAATTATCCATATCTGGTAATCCAGAATTGTACCATAAAATTGATTTACTTTTACTAAAACATGTTTCCTTTTATGCGTCTATTTTAGTTTTTAAAAGTACACATTATATTTCGAAAGTCAACATTTATTTTAGATTTTGATGGGAGCTTTGTTGTTTGTTAGAAAAGAATATTTTTTCAGTCAGCACACACATTTGTTCGTGAAAGAGGATCCAGAACATATAATATACATAATTGGTTTGGTTACACTTGAAAACTGCCTTCGAAGCTATCCAGGGAGTTTTAAAACTGTCGTGCAACTGGAATGTGTCGTGCAACAGCGCGTCCCTCAACACTAGGATCGTAACCTCATATATATACATTACAAGGTCACAATCTGAAGTCCTTCTGGTTGCAGCTAGGGTGATGTGTACATGGGCAATATTTGGTGACATACACACGATAACATAGAGGTTCTCACTTCTTACGTTTTTCCTGTTCAACAGGACTTATGACATATCCATCATCTCTCGATCTTTCTCTCGATATCATCAACAGAGTGTTGCATAAATGCCTTGACCAGCTCGTCCACATGTGGATATTAACATGTAACCACAATGTATTGTTCGTACAAGATATAATATAACCTGATTTACGTTTATTAATAGCTTAAGTTACAATTGCGGATTGCCACTGCGTCACCTTTGCACACCTGCAATTAAATGTTAAGATCAAGAGAGATTTGTCAAAGAAATACATGTCCCATGATTATATTTCATACCAGTGAATTGTGATGAATGTATGGGCACACGAGGACTATCACTGTTAATTGTTAGAGTGTAAACCTTTCAGATTTGTTGGTTTTCGTTGAATATTTTTCAAATAACAGATGGCCGCAGAGAAGAGGTCACCCTAACACCAAACATCTGGTTTAATGTGTGTTAAATTACACTTGACACATGCAAGCACATTCTTTCTGTTCACAAGACATGCAACCTGTAAGTGATATAGCTGCTCGAAAAATCCCATACAATATTCAGCCGAAAAGGTAATAGAGCAGAAAAACGCAGAGGAGAAACAGCCTTGTAGGCCTGGAAAATGTATACCTAAACCTTACTCAGAGAAGTGGGATCGCTGTTTAAATCACCATAAAAGCCATTCTTAACTTTGTTTGTTTCAATCTGATACGCTCTCGGGTTTAGACGGATTGTTACATCATTGTTCCTGAAAATACACATTCTGCATGAAAGAAAATGTACACATAAACTGATCTACGTGTCCCCACGTTTCTGTAAACAAGAAAATTAACTAATCTGGTTATCCTTAATAGAGTCACAAATATCATTTATTTTGACGAAAACGTGTACTTTTACGCTAGTTATATATTTTTATAAATACATATTATGTTATTGTGGTGTGACTGAGTGATTGAGTTTGCTCTGACGCTTTTAGCAATATTCCAACAATATCACGGCGGGGGACACCAGAAATGAGCTCCACACAATGTACTCATAGTGTGGTATGAGTTACATATATTGATGTCTCAGGTGTCACCCTACTGCAAAATATCTGTTGATATTCGTTCACTGATCATCGCGTGCTTCAACGAATTGTGGCATTCTTTAACTCTCGGGTATATTTCTTTCTACGTATTTAATGTCTTTCTGGTTGTGAAACTAGCCATTACGACACATATACATATATGAAGAACAGTCCTCCACCTCTTTGTCATCAACATGCAAACTTGTATATGTATGTTCGTTTACTGCCTTTAAATCATGTGTTTATTGTCTTCTACGTTCGTAAGCATCGCTATTTGAAATCCAGTATGTAACCACTATTAAAGTACCCAATCATCGTAATGAAATACAGTAGACTACGTTTATACCGAACTCAAACTGACCACCACTAACAATATCAGTAACTTGGTACTTGTACATGGACATAGAGAGACACAAAGAGTGGAAATAAAACACACAAAGACAGTGGGTTTAAACATGTCTTATTCACTAAAGCTGAATGGTTAAGGTAAGATATATTTTACATGGTCTTGATCTTATAAATCGCAGTTTCCATTTAACATCGAATTGAAATCAACCAGTGTATTTACTATTCATGTTCGTGCGTAACGTGTCTATTTCTCTATTTTTAAGAATTCACATTCAAAGAAGAAATTATATGCATTTTTGCATTTACTACCACGTAAACATTCACCTAAAATCCGAATTGAACCTTTTGTCTCAGCCCAGTGTGTATAATATTGTGTTTTGTATGTGGGAGAAGTATGATGACCTTGGGTTTATTTTGATTCATATGCGCAACACACATTCAACACAAAGACAGATGAACATATATTACTGGATGCTTTTACAATATTACATTTAGACAACAAGGAACACCCTGGTAAACATGTCGCTACTATTTGCAATATACAGCAGACAAACCATGTATCACATCTCTAGAAATATAATACATGTACATAACAATCGTTTCTGAAAAACATTATACTGAAATGAGTACCTTTGTTTGGATATGAAAGCAGTTTTGGATTGTGTATTTTTCTCGATATTACTGATGTCATTAGATATAAACTTCTGAAAATAACGGCTAATACCTAAACACCCATACTAACTAAGTTCTTTATTCTTTAATTTTCCCTACAGCAGTGATATTTCCGTCCTTGTGGAAGGAAGCGAATGTAATTCCTCTCCATAACAAAGGAAGCACAAATGAATGCTCTACAGACCCGTGGCCTTAACGAGTTGTTTATCTAAAATCTTTGAAAAATGTGTATTCAAGCACGTTTTTAATTACCTTAGAGACAACAATTTACTCTCCAATCTTTAGTCGGGATTCATGCCGGGCGACTCTTGTGCCAACCAAGTAACATACTTATCGCTAAAGGCCTGGATGAAGGTGAAGAGATAAGAGCAGTTTTCTGCGACATTAGTAAGGCGTTTGACAAAGTCTGGCATAAGGGAATTATCCAAAAGCTTCAGGCAAATGGAATTAAAGGAAATGTACTAAAATGGTTTGAAAGTTATCTACAAAATAGAGTACAAAAGGTTGTTGTTATTATTAATACCCGTAATGGCTGGTGTTCCACAGGGTTCAGTTTTAGGACCACTACTATTTATTATATACATAAATGATATAGTCGATGGGATTAACAGTAACATCAGTCTTTTCGCTGAAGACACGTCCATTTATGTTATCGTAGACGATCCATTAGAAGCAGCTAACTGCTTAAATGAGGATCTAGAGAAAAATATCCAACTGGGCAAATACGTGGCAAGTTACTTTTAATCCCTTAAAAACAGAAACTATGCAGTCCGAGCGCAGAAATGTTCTCAACCCTAAACCGAACTTATTTATGAATGGGATTGCTATG
Source organism: Haliotis rubra (assembly GCF_003918875.1). Taxonomy (NCBI): domain Eukaryota; kingdom Metazoa; phylum Mollusca; class Gastropoda; order Lepetellida; family Haliotidae; genus Haliotis; species Haliotis rubra. The sequence goes on from NW_025767723.1 coordinate 343,010, forward strand.
CAAGATGTTGAAAGTCATAAACACTTTGGAATAACACTGCAAAACAACTGTTCATGTGACGCACACATTCACAACATTCTTAAAACTGTTAGTCCCATAATAAATTGTCTTAAAAGTTTCAAATATCGTTTGTCCAGAAAATCACTAGAGACCATGTACAAATCCTATATTCTTCCTTCATTTGATTACTGCTCTCATATTTGGGACAACTGTACAGATCAGCACGGCCTTACTTCAGAAAAACTACATCTAGATCCCCTTAGAACAATATGTGGTGGTGTCCGTGGAACAAGCCATGAAAAGATTTATCGCGAAACTTCCTTCACCTCGTTGAGTGAAATGAATATAAATTGCTAACACTTCATAAAATGTATCATCGTTTATTACCGGACTATATGTGCCATCTGTTACCCCAGTTAGTCAGGGAAAACGTGATGGCACTAATTTGAGAAGCATTTACTGCCGAACAACAAGATATGCAAATCATTCATTCCAGACACAATCAAACTCTGGAATTCACTGGCTCTCGAGGTTAGAAATTGTACGCCTCTATCAAAAAACAAAATAAATGTAATCTTTACTTTTGGTGTATATTATGGTAGTAGAAACTGTCAAATAACTCACACTCGACTGAGACTAGGATGCAGTGATCTTAACTGAGACAAATTTCAAAGATATGAATCAGAAAACCCGGTCTGATCTTGTGGGCACGAAATTGAGAGTTCATTTCATTATTTCTTTACTTGTACTAAATGTTGTGAAATCATAAAAAATGCCTTATTTTACATCTACGGATATGATCTAGAAACTATCTTATGTGGTAACAGGTTATTTAGGAAAAATGTTGAAACGGATATATTAGAATCTGTTCATCACTTCATAACTAAAAGCAGTCGATTTGTAAATGCTATAAAGGCAAGTTTCGTAAGATTATGATTGCAAAAGCTGTAAAGCTAGAACTCTTGTATGCCTGTATGTTCACTTGTTTTCATTGCAACACTTATCATCAAATTGTTAATTGCATCTTTGCTTCATTTACTTATGAACGCATGCTTTATTTATCTATGAACACATGAGTTGTCAAATATTTTACTTGTAACCATCACGATTTTAGAATGTTATGTTGCTGGGGCGGTATTTATATAAGCATAAAATGTTTGTTTACCAACCCAGGTTTCAGGAAATAAATATGTTTAAACCAAAATATCTCTTTGACTGATACAACTGTTGTGAATTCACAGGGGGGACAATGAATATAACATTGAGGCGTGTGTCTTTGATTTTGAAAAGTATAAATCACTCTACAACATTTTGTAAGTTAATTTTCAATTCTAAAAAATGTTCAGTACCGCCATTGGCAACAAACGGGGTAGTCAATGGGAGGTGTCGGTGGGCGGTTGGCTATTTGTGGTCGAATACGCTGAGGGGACTCTGCATCTCTAGATTTGACTACTGGCCCAAGAATAGAGAGTATCAAAGGGAGAAGAAACACGGCATGCAACATACCGAACAGGATGACTGTAAACATGATCTTGAAGAACGAGTTGAAGATGTAGGACCTTGAGAACACCAGCACAAGAATGCCCAGAAAAGATGACAATCCACCATTTAATATGGGACCAGCTGCATGGGCTATGGCAGATTCGACTTTCTCTCTCCTGTTTCTTCCCTTCCCAATCATATAGGCAGAACACACGTGCACACTAAAGTCTACCGAGAAGCCAACAGACATGATGAGGTGGATCATTGTCACTGAACTGAGACTCAGTCCCCAGACATGAAGGAACCCGAAGATGCCAACGAGGATAGAAACAATGTTAATGACCACAAGGAAAACCAGGAGAGGATGAGGAAGGAAGATGCCGGTCACGACAGTCATAACAGCGAGTGCGACGCCCACAGTTTGCAATGTACTGGGTAGGATAGCAACATACTGCTCAAAGAAGATGTAAGCAGGATGGAAGGTGTAGACAGAGAGAGGTGAGTTGTCTGCCAAAGCCCTCATTCGAACCATCACATGGGCCTGGGCGTTGGATTCTTTAATATTTGTTGATAAAAAATAACATCGGGAAGCTTTGACAGCAGTTTCGGATGAGTCAAATACAACATCATTATCAAATACTGTGGTTGTTGTAAGAAATGTTTTCAACCCTGATACAAAAGCGACATTGCTGCTGTTATCATAAGCAGTTGTTGCTCTGTAAGAATAGTACCAACAAATAAGTGAATTCTCGTCTACCCCAGAGTCTGCTTTTGCAGTATCAATCAGAGACTCCATATGATTTACTGCATTCTTATCTGTGTAATTTGTGGTTGGGCCAAATATAAACGGGATAGGAAAAGAACTGGAGAAGTGTGTATCATATGTCTCACTATAGGAATGATAGTATGAATCTGTGGACACTAGATTCTTCAGAATCAAACCTTGTTTGAAGTTCAGGGTTCCCCATATGGACACGCCAAGGTATGCAATATATATGAGAATAACAATACTTTTCCCCCACATATTCAGAAGCATTCGTGGCAGGTACTTCCGTGGCAGGGTCTCAACGTATCGTTCGTCCTGCCCCCTCTTTGTTGGTGGTGACCCTCCACAGCAGAACACTTTACATGTTGAGGTGCCATCGTTCCTGAATTCGTTTCTGGATTTGGTTTTGAGACAGGTCATGCAATGTCTGTTGCTGTCAACACGACGGCCATGGAGGGCCAGGCAAGGGGAAAAGAAGATGCACTGGTATAGGTAGCAGAAGATGACGGCCACACCTGTGAACGAAAAGCATGAATATAACGTGAACAATATATTACTAATACGAATGACACATATGTCCTGTATGCACATGTATTGGAGTAGGAAACATAAGCTGTTGGTGTGACTACTGGCTTGCTTGTGAAGCCCTTTTTTGGTGTAAACCCCACACTCCGTGATATTGCTGGAATATTGCTCAAAGCGGCAAAAAGATTCTTTCGCACACACTGACATCTCTTGAAGCCACTAACCTGTATAGAGACAGAAATTCCTGACACTGAGAAAAACAGAAGACGCGCCGATAACGAAGGCCAGGAGATCCGTGAGGGACGTGATGGTGATACCGATACCAGCTGAAGCAAATGTCTTCCCCATCCTGGAGGCTACAGTCTGGTCTCGGAGAGGGTAGGTCTCCGCCCAGCTGGACATCAACAGGAACATGTCGTCCACACCGATACCTTCAACAATAAGGCTGTGATGAATTATCTGTTTCGGGTCACTTAAAGGGAAACCAAATGTTTGAGTATATCGCCAGTATATCTAACTATTAAGGTCCTGCCTGTAGCCTGTAACTCTTTTGTGAAAGTACTTTAACGTACCTATGATAAGAAATGGTGTTACACCGACGATATTGACAAACTTCACACCACAAAAACTGACAAGTCCGAACGATGAGATGATGCCAAATCCAGCTGCCATCACTCCTGCCCAAGATGCCCACGCCCTCGATGACACCGCATCACCGCCGACAACGACAGTGGCATACGTGATCATTAACGTGAACGTTATAGAGAAGAACACAATGTCTCCGTTTGTGTTTTTGTTCAGCTCTGTGTCCAACGAATGTGAGGCGGCGTAGTTTAACCTGGTAGATGTTGTGTCTAAAGCTGCCGCTCTCTTCAGAAACTCCTCTTCCCAGGCTTTTGCCTTTGCCTTGTTATAAGCTGAATCCATTCGTAAATTAAACGTAATGCTCAGGTACTTTGCAGACACTAGTTTTCCACCTGTTGAATCAACCTGGCCAAGAATTGCTGATAAGTCAATGTTATTCCAGTTTGGGTAAGTGATTCCGCCAGTTAGATAGGCTTGGTATACAGCATCTGTTACAAGGAGCTCTCCTGACACAAAACAACTCCCATCTTGTCGAGCACAAATATCGTCATATTTGAACACCACACCATTATATGTAATATTGAAATGTTTTATTATTCTGATGTGGTTCCGTATTTCTTCCAATGATACATTGGACAGTATGTTCCCACCTGTTGCACTGCTTACTACAAGGCGGCCAAACATGGCGAGATCTGACAGTGCATATCCGCGGTAGTTGCTTCTCGTGGCATCGAGAAACGTGGCCTGGTACTGAACTCTGTCTTGTGATGCTCGGCTGTTAGTAGGCGTGTACAATGTCTCCGTGTCTGACTCGCTGGACAGTGTTATCATACCACAGCTGAGACCAATAGTTACCGAAAGTGACATAATTATGAGGACAACTGGGTAGGTGCCAATGAAAACGCCGATGGTGTCGAAAATCCTCTGGAAAAAGTCAGACACAGCCTCGAAGCATTTACTGAAAGAGCACATCGTGGAACTTGGACATTCACAGGTACATCTGAAAAAGATTAAATGTAATAAAGTTAGATGAGACTACCATTATGACTACGAACAATCTTTAACTGTCGATTTCGTTTTCACAGGAATGGGTATGAGCACAGCCACTGTGAAGGATGGATTGAGTTGAAATGGGTTCAAGAAGTGTAACTTATATAGCGACCTTCATGCATGAGATTTGGGCTGCTTGCATCAGACCTGACTAAAGTCGCATATTTAGTGCTGGCCGACTTTGTACGCTGTTCAGTAAATAGATCAAATATGTACAGCTGTGAAAAACGTACTTTACACTCGACAATTTACATATATACATCAGGACAGAATATTTCAATTATAATACTGGCAAACTGAACCTAAACTTACGTATTTGTATTAACATAAGCAGCGTATGGCACGAGTACTGCTTTGCGGTGTCAGACAACCTGCTGCCCGTGGACCAGGATAGGCTTACCCTTTCGCGAACCCTTTCATATAAATTCCACCACTGTTTTGCCTCCTTTCATACCCCCGGAATCTGAGTCGTCAGAGGATAGATGATAGAAATTATCATTTCAATAAAGCGTAACATCTTCTCTGAGTATTGTCAAGTGAAAAATAATTACCTGAATTCTTCAACTAAACCAAGCGTGACTCCTATTTGGCATAATTCACATATCAATTACTTGTAAAAAATATATGATTCTTTATTAAATCTTCTGAAATTTAAGTGCGTGTAGATATAGGCATTGAATATAGCTGGAATATTGCTGAGGGCGGCGTTAAACAACAAGCAAACATAAAATCACACATAAACAAAGTAACTAATATTCGTATGTAAGGTAGAATTGTCTGCAGCAAAAACAAAGGTAAATTCAAATATGAAAGATACATGTGGATATGTAATAGGTAAAGTATCTGATGCTGGTTTTGAAGCTGAAATACTGAATAATATTGATACTAACTTGAGGAACATGTGTGTTTTTTTCAGGCAAATGTACTGTGACTGGATCCAGAACAATATCTTTTCGATTACCCGTTGATAGTTGTATTTTCATAGCAGAAGCAAATCCAATATTAACAGGGATTAAATATATTTAAAAAACTCCTAAATATGAACAATATATCATTTTTTAGACTCTCTTTCGTGCCTTCAGGCTATTAAAAATTCTCTCTTGCAATCGATACAGTTGCATTGTATAATGAGCTTGCTACTTGTCAATACGATATCGTCCTCTGTTGCAAAAGGATACCCAGCCATGTTGGAATCCCTGGTAACACAATGCCCGATTTTGCTGCTAAGGCAGGACTCAACAAATCCGTGACACTACTTCTCATGCCATACTCCGATTACAAAGCAACCATAAGATCACACATTCGTGATCTAATGATCTTATGCAGAAGAAGTGGGACACTCAAGTAGGTATTAATAAATTATATGCTTTAAAACCCTACTTGGGTTGTCAGTCCAGAGTTGAAGAGGTCATCATGCGACGATGTCGCATTTGCCATGCTAGATTCACTCATGAATATTTGCTCAAAGGTGAAGATCCTCCGATTTGTATCCCTTCTGACGTGAGAATCACGGTCAAGCATGTTTATCACAAGGGATAAATATTTAAGTGTCAAAACAATTAAGGATATTTTTTATAATGTTAATTATCATTTAATAATTGATTTTCTAAAGGAAATTGAATCATTAGACAAATTTTGAATAATATGTTTTGTAAATAGTTAAACGATACTATAAACATGGTAGTAAAAATTAGCAACTGCAATTGTTAGTGGCTGTATCCTTAAAGGGGGTTAAAGTATCGTAAAATTACTGTCCTCCTGAGAAGGTACGTAAGTCTCAAAACTTAAATTTAAACTTAACAGATTTTTAAAGTATTATTATTGTTTTTTAAATTTCGGCTAAACTTTTCCTACAATCGCCAGCGACTGAGGGGATGGTGTAAATCCAAAAAGGGTCCATGCAGGTAGCAAAAGCACTGTACGTCCCAATGGTCCCTAGTATGGTGATCTACCTTCAGTTGTTGGCGACCTATAGCCTGTTTTTATACTGCATTGTTTTCGCAAATAAAATAGTTTTACATTTACATGCTAGTTTTAGACACTATCTGTGATGCTCTAGTTAGTTTACAGTCCTCGATGACTGATTATTTAACAACTTTTTTGTGTATGTAAAACCTTTCTCGTCACAATATGGATGAAATATTGCCGAGGTGACGTTAAATTTTAAGTCACTCACTCAGGCAAATATTGTAGGCGTAAATATGAAATTTAAAACATTGTTCTAACTTAATGTCATATTCTAAATTCATAGTGGAATCAAAGAAAACATATATTTGTTTATTGCAATTTCATTTAAATAGATGTATTTCTTTCGTAAGGAAACACAATGAACTTGCATTATATTATTTTTAAAAATGTTAATGTCATTTCGAGGATTTGCTCATAAGAAGCATACCATTCAGTCCTATAGCACTGTAAAAGATCAAAATAGATGCATCACGATTTCAAGTTTGGGGATTTTTTCATCACAAGGGATAAATATGTTAATGTCAAAACAATGAAGGACCTTTTCAGTAACGTTCATTTTCATTTAATCTTGTTTTTTTTAAAAAGAAATAGATCTCATTCATAAATTCTGATGTACATAGATATTGTTTGTATAAGTAGGTAGGATATATTTATTAACAGAGATTGATCATGGCTGTGCCCTTGACGGGGGGTTGGACTACCGTAACTGCTGCAATGGATTGTCTAGCAATTAACCCTACACATGGTAGGCTGCTGATTTGTGAACGGCACAGTCGCCATTCTATCACACTTCCAACTGTAATGCATTCACTAAGGTGACCACGTGACGCGATGCACGTGATTATATTGTTCATGCTTCACGACCACCTTTTCACTCCAATCGCCAGGACCATGTTCAAACGGTCTATATTTCACTATTGTGTTTAAGGTACAACAAGAATCTAAAATCAATTACCCCCTCACACTTGTTTTTATATAACATTCTCATAATCAATTGCAGATATTAATACACAAATGTAATGAAAAAGGTAGACCGAATGTTGTCACACGATGCAGGTCAACAGTCTCTGACACGAACTTGAAATGTCAATATCAGTTTGCAGTTTCAGGGCCAAGGGAGTTTAGTGTTATTCCATACTTTGTGAGTGGGCCTAAGTCAGTTCACAAGTGCCATGTTCTTCTCAATACCACATGATATGTTACTAATTTGACGTATGGTTAGTGTGTAGTATACAACTTTCTACAAGGGTGTACTTACCCAGCATGGAGCTTAGCTTGTCGGTTGTATTACGTTGTATCGACCTTTTCTTATATGAACATCTCGTCGAACAGTCTGTACTCAACATAACAGGTGTATTCATTATAGGCAATTATTGTGATCTCGAGATTAAATCAGTTTAGTGATACCAGGTTACAATGACCTCAGACAAGCAGGAAGTAGACGCTTCAGCCAACCACCGGCTTACATTCACGTGACTCAAACAAAACATTGTGCAGAATGTGTGATTTGATATGTCTTTTCCATGGCGAATGTTACGGTATTGGTTACAGCATTTCCCTCGTTACACCGCGGGTTATCCATTTGGAGTTCAGCATGTCTTGCTTAACTGTCATGATATTTCAATCGATCGATATTTTACGGTTTCATTCTTGAAGGATTTTTTTTATTTCAGTCCTCATTTATTTTTAGTTCTTTTTAAAGAAATTGGAATTAATTAATAAACTGTGATCATGTATTGTCTTTAAAATTAATCTATATTTGTAATAAATAACTATGATTGTAAGTGGCTGTACCCTCAAGGAGGGTTGAAGTTGCGCAAAACAATTGTCCCCCGGAGACGGTACGTAAGACCACATCATTCAATGTATGTTTATCATTGCCAGAGTTTTAATCGTAGAATTTGTGTTTTGTGGCTAACACCTGAGGGTCTGATGTAAATCCAGCTACGGTCCATGCAGGTAGAAAAAAGTCCCCATGGTCTCCAATATGGAGATCAGCCTTCAGTTACTGGTGATCTGTAGCCCATTTTATATTGTTGTCTATAGTAATATATTTTTATGATAGCATACTAGTTTTAAGTTAAGATCTGTGATAGTCGAGTAAATTTACTGTCCATCGACGACAGTTCTTTTGTTCAAAATCTATTGATCTTTAATATATGAATTGTTCTCGCCACGATATTAACTCACTCACTCATTTGGAGTTCATAGGCTTAATTATACAGTACAACCAGAAATTAGTGAGAATAACTCCAGATTCAAAGACAGGTGAACAGTTAGTATTTTGTCAAGTCGCCATGGGCAGCAATGCCGGTTTCAATGCGGCGGGGCATACTATTGATCAAAGAAGTTAGAAAGTCGTGGTCCATGCTGTCCCAATATCGGACCACCTCTTCTTTCATTTCAGCAATATTTGTCAGATTTTTCTTATTGACACTTTCCTTCATAAGTCCCCAAACATTTTCTATTGGATTTAGGTCAGGGCTATAGCTTTGCCAATCTAATAATGTCATATTTTGGGTCCAAAACCAGGCCTGTGAATGCTTTGAACGATGTTTTGGGTCGTTGTCCTGCTGGAAAATCCAAACATTTCCATAGAACACGTGAGCAGATGGAAGTAAATGTCCCTCGAGAATATCTGTGTACCGCTCACTGTTCATATTCCCTTCAAATACACAGAGGGGCGTTGCCCCGAACACAGATATGCCACCCCCACACGTTAAATTTCGGACTGTACTTTGGGCGCTGATACAAGGGTTTTTCAGTTTGTTCGGTCCAGAATTTCAATGTATTAGGAAACAGCTACACAGAACTTTCATCTGAGAAAATCACATTGTCCCAGTTACAATTTCTATGCTGTAAGCACCAGTTCAACCTTCGCTCCTTTTGTTCAGGTTTCATGATCGGTGATGGAATTCCTCGACTTTTCTGCCAACCCATTGCATGCAGCTCAGTTCTAATTGTCTCCTTACAGAGAGCCACAGTTCCTCTATCAATCATATCCAGCCTTAAGTTTTCTAAACTCCTTTGTTTGTTTTTTAGAAACAAGAATACCAAGCCGCCTCCTGTCACCGACAGTCAACTTTCTGGGCCTACCTGCGCCTCTCTGGTGCTCACTGCCATATCCATTTGCAATATTTTTCAAAACACGATAAACAGTCGACAAAGGGATGCCTGTTCTACTTGAAATCACTTTAGCTGATCTGATGTCCTTGTTTTATTACTCTAAAATCAACTTCCTCTTCTCATAATCATCCATACTGAGGATCACTGAAAATGTCGTCTGCTAGCAAGTAAACAAAGGGGGATAACTCTTCACAAACTAATGAAAAAGGATTAACGGAGTTGTCTCTCTTGAATGAAAGCAAGCACTTGATAGCTTGTCAAGGTTGTTTATACTAGAAATCCAATTAAACATATTCCTAAAGTTCTCAATAATTTCTGGTCATACTATACCTTATGTTGTTACATTAGGCACTGTGCAACATATATACATGTCTTAATGGCATGTGTGTTTGTAGATGGTTTATTTAAGTCATCCACTCCATAAATAATGATGTCTTGGTTTGTAGTTAGATTAGATCGGCATTTTTGCTTGTGCATGAACCACTGATAAAGCAATGAAACGACATGAATGAACACCAAGCTCGATGGCGCTCAAACAGGACAAACAAATAATATGAAGTGAGATTGGGTGTAAAGTAGTTTCTTTTGCGCTCATTGAGACGCATATCAACAAAGATAATCCTCACAGACACATTTTAAGCTGTTCGTCTTATAATAGGGCATGGCCAACAGACCGATCACTGACCTTCCTCGCTTATCTTCCTTCATCTGTACATGAGCTTTGTATGACAGACTAATTTGGAGATAAACCTACCGTGTTTTGAATTAAATTATAATTCCGTTATACTACCTCTAATTTTTAAACACAGTAGGTTTATCGCCACAGTACCATGAAGAGGCCTCGCATTCCAAGCGTTGTTACAAAGCTTTGTTGAGGTTTCTTGGTAAACATCTATGTGGTTTAGGTGCATCTAATTTATGTCCCTTAATTGAATATTGTCTTCACTGAGAAAGTGAGGTGGTGCACGTGTGTAATATGATCAGAGATCCAATCTCTGATTGGGTGCAAGTGTTTTTATGCTTATTTGATAACCTTAGTGTCCAAGCACATGACACTTAGCATCAGGCCTTTGACAAGACAGCAGAACACAGCACGGCACACCACAGCACACCACAGCAAACCACAGCAAGCACTGTTACTTGCCACAGGAATAAGGTTAGTTTTAAATGTTAGTCTTTTTGTGTAAATATACTAAAGCTAGAAGTTGTCATTTATATTATAATGTTAAGTAAATAATTAATAAATTCGCAGGCATGTTCGCGAGTCTGCCGACAAAGAGTTGGATTTTGGGGATATTTCCGAAGGGATGGAACAGGACATAAGGGTGTGCTAAACACGGTTAGGTGAGTACTTATATTCTTCAAACAGTGTAATGGCTCAAAGGGATCGTGACTAGGCTAAATAATTTTTTTCAACGATATCATATTTTTTACAAAAAATATGTTTGGCTAAACAGAACGGTTTATAGTGAATCCTACAGCTTCTGTAATTGCGTTATAGGGCTACTACCGCTACATTTGAAACAATAATACATATTTCTCATAAACATATCGGTTCGTTTGAATTAAGAACCAAACTGTCTATGTGGACGGAAGTTTTCCTTGTATCGGGCGTATGTATCATAATGCATCCTGCTTTACCGGATCAGGATCAGTGGCCATATCGTCAACGAAATCTGAATAATAAATATAATATGGAAATTATGCAACAGTCTATCGCTTAATCTATGTTGACATAACATAGAATCAACGGAAACATATTCTTCTTGTTGACATTCTCTTCGGAAAGCAGACGATGTTTTGATCTTGTTCAACCGAATATTTGTGTTATGCTTGTGAAGTAATTTTGTATGCATTATCACCAATTTTTGTGATTTACGCAGGTGATAAGTCGGGTTTATCGTCACTGGATCAATTTTCAAAGACATGTGTAATTTCCTACAGCAAAATCGCTGTAATCTATCGATATATCGGTAGATTGGTGTCCGCCATGTTGGTGGGCAGACGAATTTAGTGCATTATCGTAAACCATGTATGATTGCGGGGCCTGTATAACGTGATTATATACCCCTGAATGACTTTAATTAACCAACCACAATCCAGTATTTAATGAAGCCATGGTAGAATTGAATATATTTAACTCAAGGACATATATATGCCTTGAGAATATGTTCTGATGTGAACACGCTTTGTCATGGATGAAGCTATTGTTGAAGAAGACACATATCTGCAGAAGGGTCTTCGAACAATCAAAGGCACTCTGAGACTTCATCAGCTGTACACTGAGAATGAGGGAGAAGGATACTGCAGGATTCCCAGCTGCCTATGTCAAAAAACATTTCGGTGACAGTGCTTTTCAGCTTTCAAGTTCCAGTTTTCAAAGCAGTACAGCAAACTACAGAAATGCCAAATGATGGTAACTTTGAAAGACATAACTGACGATCTGACTGTGTGTGGTGTAGTATGATTCACGAGCATATCCAGGAATCATACAGGATGTTGACATGGATGAAGTCGAGATCTAAGTTGTTCATAGCATTGGCATACACCGTTTCTTTTGTCCAAAGCAACAAAATGATGTATTGTGGTACCCCCATGACAATATCATCTCCTTGATTGATGAGCCACAGCCAGTCACAGAACGCCATAATCAGCTCGATAAGAAGACCGGGATTGCAGTTTGTAAAGTGTTGGATAAGATCAACATGTTTCAAGACATTCACAGATTAAAATAGTTTATAGATTTTGTTAATTTACCTCTGCATTTTACCCGTGAACGTCCGGGTTAGAATATTGATCTTCAGTAACCCATGCTTGTCGTAAGAGGCGACTAACGGGATCGGGTGGTCAGACTCGCTGACTTCGTTGACACATGTTATCGGTTCCCAATTGCGCAGATCGATACTCATGATGCTGATCACTGGATTGTCTGGTCCAGATTCGATTATTAACAGACCGCCGCTATATAGCTGGAATATTGCTCAGTGCAGCGTAAAACTAAACTCACTCACTCACACACCTCTGCATTTAAGCTGTTCCTATTACACATTACCGTCCAATGCATTAAATACGTTTCTTGCCACATTTGTTGAGAGCGATATTACCTGTCATCTTGAAGTATGTACTGTTTCAGGTTGAACCTCTTTAAGGTTTTTTGTTTGTGTTTCAACTGTTTTTAGTCAAGATTTGCATTCATAGTTGTCAGTTCATTAAATAATCTTCCTCTTATACTCATATTGACTGTTGTGATTTTATGTATAGCAACTATGTCATCGCAACAACGACTTGTCATTTCCACAACCCTCATGTCATTATCACAACAGGGCTATTGTAAGCTTACAGTTTCTATATTTCAATACCTGTACATGAACTTTAACTATAAATGCACGCGTTCCTTGTTTTCATTCCCTTTATGTCATTAAAAGCAAATACATGCTGTTTTACTGTTGAAGGTGTATATATAAAGGTTGACGAATCAGTCACAAACTCGTGTAGAGAAGACGATTAGTTATGTTTTTAAGAAAGAAATTGAAATTGGAAATGACTTACACAGTGAGATAACAGCTTTTTTGCAATACCTATAATGAAAAATAACTGATAGGTTCGATTGTCTTTCTTAAGTAATGACATTTTGTGGTTGTTGCGGTAATGACAGTGTGTAGCAATGGACAAGGTTGTGATATACTGGTCGTGAAAATAAAACGTCAAACGCGCGACTCTACTGACTAATGAGCTTCATTACTGATCTAACGAAACCGGCATGCAACATGTAGTTATTCAACATCATACATATGTCACCACCAGGTGATATTGCTACTTTTTGTAGAATCACAAGCATACTTTGTTGTTAAAATAAACTTTATAGTGTTCGAAAAATGTTTCGATTATGTCGTAAGATTGCATTTAATGCAAAAATACTTCATGTCTTAATGGTATGTCGTTATGTAGTCAGATGATTTACGTCATCCCCCCCATGTCTTAATGGTATGTCGTTATGTAGTCAGATGATTTACGTCATCCCCTTAAAGAAGGGATGTTTGGTTTGAATGTAGATATGTAGATTACGATCGTTACGTGTAAACAAACCATCCGTAAAGACTCGATTATAGACAGAGCGCCGCCTTATAGCTGGACTCTTGCTGAGCGCGGCGTTAAAAAACTTAAACAATAACCATTGAAACTCGGGTGAAAACGGGTGAAAATGAAGTGAGCACCCTCCTTTCTCAAACAGCTGTATCCGCCCCTGTCTCCCCTTCACCTCTTCGTGAGTTGTGTATGACAGACGACTTGTATTTATTCGTCATCCTCAAGGAGAATATGATTCCTCCGAGGTGCTAATGACGATATTCACGAGAAACAACTTTAGGATCTAGATATAAGTTTACCGAAAATATTGTAAAAAAAGCGGCACTGCGTGTGTCTGATAACTAATAAGAATGCCGAAGGAACGTGCGTGAGAATCATGTAGTTTGATGAAAGGGACATAACTCCTGTGTTACTACCTCCAGTTTTCCATCTTCCCTGAGCAGTGTGAGTCACTAAATCGCTATACCTACACATACATCGGTATCCTTGCTATATTAACTGCTCGTCACGCGCAGAGAAATCGATGGTACCATTAAAGTTGCATTGCCATTTAGTGTATCATGTTGTGTTTGTTGTAGTATGGGCTTATTGTGACAACTAACGGGACTTATGCACGGTGTAAAACGATACCGCTGGGTGCCTCTCAGAGCACGCACGGGTCGACAGGGATCGTCGCTTATTGTCTGTCATACCTAGCAAAGGGTACGAGTATTCTAGAAACGTGTTTAGACATAGCCTCTCTGTGGTCCTATTATTGCAATAATTAGCATGAATAGTGAGTGAGTGAGTTGGGTTTTATGCTGCTTTAAGCAAAGTTCCAGCAATATCACGGCGGGGGACACTAGAAATGGGCTTCGCACATTGTACCGATGTGGAGAATCGGACCCGGGCCTTCGACGTGACGAGCGCATGCTTTAACCACAAGGCAACCCCACCGCCCAGTAGCATGAATAACTAACCTTTGTGAAATAGCCTTTGTAATTTTATGGACTTCTTGGAATATGATTGAAGACATAAAACTTCAAAAGCACTGACTTTGTGTGCTGGCGACAAAATGTGTTACACTCTGAGAATGTGGGTTCGAATCCCGGATGGGACTCAACCACCAAAAGCGTACAAGAATCTGTACTTCTCTGAAAAGGTGTAATCCCGAATATAACACACGTTACACGAACCACATATGGGTCCCCATAAACATTTTCCCTACAATCGCCAGCGGCTGAAGGGATGGTGTAAATCCAACTAGGGTCCATGCAGGTAGCAAAGGTACTGTAAGTCCCCATAGTCCCTAGTATGGTGATCTACCTTCAGTTGTTGATTGATTTATAGCCCGTTGTTATATTGTATTGTCTTGCATTATAGTATAAGTTTTGAGTTTACTTGCTACTTTTATATCTCTTTTTGTGATACACTTGTAGCTTTACTGTTTATCGTAAACAGTTTTATAGCTTCTAATACTATTAATCTTTACTGATAATTAATTGTTCTCATCACGATATGGCTGTAATATTGCCGATGTGACGATAAATATTAACTCAATAACTCATGGAGATCATGGGTTTCCGGTTCTGAGGCAAGAGCTGTGTTTACAGCAGTGACAAGAAGGCAACAATTGGGTTCTACCATCTGTACATCTATACTCAGCAGCAAAAACAACGTCAGTACGAATTCAAAATTAGATAGGCACTGTAATCAAATCATTACAGAAATGGACATAATAAGCGGATCAAAAACATTTTTGTGTACAATATCCTGACACATCAATGAATAACTCAGCACAATTCCAAGTCATTACGTGAAAGTTTGCAGTCCATTCAGACTCTTGACTTCAGTATCTAGTGTGACCACAACGAGCGGCAATAACTGAAGCACAGCGTCTATGCATGGAGTGCACCAATCGATTGATGACGGCCATTGGCACCTGGAACCACACTCTGAGAAAGGCCTGGCTCTATAAATCGGCTGTGTTCGGCCTTTTTTATGACATTATTTTCAGTCTCCTCTGAATTTCATCCCAAAGATGTTCAATTGGGTTTAAATCAGGACTAAGGGCTGGCCACTGCATAATGTCGACACCGTTCTGCTGTAGGAAGTCCCGTGTAGCTCTGGCAGTATGGACCCGGGCGTTATCATGCTGGAAAATGTTGTTCGGGTGACGTGCAAAATGTGGTATGATGTTGGGTCTGAGAGCTTGGTCGATGTAGCGCACCGCTGTGATGCCGCCTCTTCTCCCAGGACCAAGGTTCTGGAACACCACAGGACCCACTCTCTGGTTCAGGCCTATTCCACCCCATTCCATGATGCTTGCACCTCCCCATGAGTCTCTTTCCATAACACATTGGTCTGAGTAATGCTGGCCACGTCGTCGCCATATTCTTGTTCTGCCATCTGCAGTTTATAAGCAGTACCGACTCTCATCTGTAAACAGAACATTTCTCCATTGCCTGTATCGCCAGTTTTGGTGTTGTAGGGCAAACTGTTGACGTTCACGCCGATGACGAGGGGTGAGGATAGGTCCACGGTAAGGTCTACGGCAATGGAGGTTCTAGCTGTTAAGACATCGGCGCATTGCATCAGTACTGATTGGTCTTCATTGTGTTCCCAATGTCTGGCGTGCTGTTTCGGATGCCTGCATAAAGGGATTCTGTACATGCTGTTACACAATATGGCGGTCTTGTCATCTTGTGGTCACCCTTGGTCTGCCAGTACGGGGGCGATCATTTGTGGTGTTGGTGGCCCAGAAACGTTGCTGCAGCCTGTAGATGGTCCGAACGTTGACCTGGAAGTGATTGGCAACGGCTTGTGCTGTGTGGCCAGCTTCAAGTCTTCCTAGCGCCTGGTTCCTCTGAGCTGTCGGGAGTCGCGGCATCCTGCTGACGGTGTAATGTGAATGTTTCAACCAGGTTTGGGGGTGCATTTTATAGGGCTGGTCCTTGTGAACAGCACGTGCAGCATGAGTTGCATGAAAATCATGGAGAACACCGTACCATCTCCGAGATCAGGTTGCGTTTTTGAGACCATTTCCTGGGTTCCATTCTGAGTTTGGGAAGGAATGTCTTTGCTCAGGTAAAGTTGGAGATGTCAAAAATATACAATCAAAACATTAAATGAGTTTACAGTTATCCGTTTCTGCGAAGGGAAATTCAAACTGACGTTTCTTTTGCTGCTTAGTATATTTTCAAATACTGTCCACTTTGTTCTGTGTAGTAAAGCCTCTACAGCTATGCCTGTGATGGTGTGGCCATCTACATCATATTGACCTGTCTTGTTTGATGACAATGTAGCATCTTTTGTTGCAGAGATGTTACAACTCAAAGGTTGTAATAATGCAAGACGAGGAAACAAAACTTCTTTGGCTGATAGATTTAACAAATACGCTCTGAATGTAAGAATGAATAACGTTTGATGTTGACGTTGCAGATATATTTGGCCAGGACATCTGGTAGAAGAGGGAGACGTTTATTGTATTTTAGGCATCCGGCCCAAATACAGGGTAAACAAAACTCCAGTTTAGCAGAAAAAGTGCACAATACCAAAAACAACTTATATATTTAAGGTAAGAGAGTTAATTTTCATTGGAGGAATGGAGCCAACACTTCCAAAGGGGGCCTCGAGACGAGATATTTTCGTAGTGGTTTATATTGCAATTTATAGCAATATACGTGATGTCTTAATGGTATGTCGTTTTCATTGTGATTTATATTGGTCTTTCCAAGGCTGTAATCTCCATCTGTTGCTGCATCTAGATGGCAGAAGTGGGGCTCCCATCAGAAGTCAGTTTGATCTCGCAAGAAATGTCGGAGCACTGAGAATATATAGGTAATCCGGGAGAAACAGCCAGTTCGCACGGAAATGTTGAAGAATCGTGTTTGCATTTTGCATAAAAAAGTTTTACCTAATCAAAACAGGCTACAAGAAGATTGTGATTTAAATGCAGTGTACATTCAGGTTTTCTATTACCTCCGGTTGATCCCTGGATTGTCTGGTCCAGACTCGATTATTTACAGACCGCCGCCATATAGCTGGAATATTGCTGAGTATGGCGTACAACTAAACTCACTCACTCACTTTTACCTCCGTCTCAATGCTTATCTGTTGTGTACCTTTCTAGGAAAAGTCCTTTCATTAAACGTATTTGTAATTCTTGGCGATCACGAGGCGTTTGTTGTGGGTAATAATAGGCTTGAACAAATACCACGCTAACTGAAAGAACGCGAACAAAAAGTCCATGACTTAGATTTCCATGTCACATTGAACTTCCCCGATGCAACGATTGGACGAACACCGAGACCAAGAAGGCTTGTACAGCAGACAGACCTCCCGGCGTGTTTTCAAAGCAATTGTTCTATCCCGTGAGTCCCCCCGTGAAGATCCGGGTTGGAATTGGTCTCCTGCAGCCTAGAATGCATGTCGTAGGATGTAAGCAACGGGATAGGTTGGTCAGACTCCATGTCTTGGTTGATTCATGTCATTGTATCCCAAAGCCAGGCTCAAACAAAATCACAAACGCATCAAAGGGTTATGGTAATTCTGATTATGTTTATTATATTCACTCAAAATAATATGTTAATTACATTGGCCAGAGCATATCTCATTTGTATGGTGACTTAACACACTTACATCTTACATGTAATGAAATATATGAAGTAAAACCACCTTGATAGAATTACATGAATAAAATCATCAAACTTCGCAGGTTAATTGTGTAGAGTAAGAATCTGCTCTTCACAGACTATCATCAATTCAGCAGGTGTGGTTAATGACACTACATTCTTGTTTTGGCTGGTTGTGGAGATTTAAAAAAAATTTTGTGTGTGTGTATTGGAAGGAGGGGCGGGGATTTCCTTTGGATGATGCTTTTGACAAGAGTTTAGAGTTATCAATAGTTTAGCGAAAGTATTGGTGACAGTGCGTATGTGTGTGAGTATGTGAGAGTAAATGCGTGAGAGTAAGAGTGGGTGAGAATGTGTATGTGCGTGAGCACGGGACTGTGAGAGAGTGAGTAAGTATCGGTAAGAGTGACTGTGTGCATGTGGCCGACTGAATGAGATAGAGCGAGTGAATGTATGGAAGCTAGAGTGGACGAGTTACTGACTGCCTGACGGAGAGTGCGTGAAGTAGGTTCAATGCCGCTATATATCGCGGTATTTTAGTTCTCTTGAGGCGTGTCAGCTGTGAGGAAAGCCGGAATCGATGCAGGTCACAGACCATTTTGGCGAAACCCAAGGGAATTTTGCGGAAAACTTCAAAACATAATCAGACAATCTTGGACTAGAACCCACGACAACATGTTTCTTGCACACATTAAGGACGCCATATGCTTCGGTGCCTGAATGTATGGACATCACGGTGCATGGGAGCATGAATTCATATTGTATAATTTGATATTGTTACTCAAAGGAAGAAACAAAATGGTATTTTTTCAACTTCTTTTTTCTCCGACTGCCAACATTAACATTCACAATCTCAAGCGTTTGACGTATGTGTAGGAACTGGCTTAATGTCCAAAACGGCCAAAATGGATGTTGTGATCCGCGATCACATATCATTCGTCAGGACTGACTGACTGACTGACTGAGTTTGGTTTTACGCCGCTTTTAGCAATATTCCAGCAACATCACGGGGGGGACACCAGAAATGGGCTTCACACAATGTACCCATGGGATTCGAACCCGGGTCTTCGGTGTGACGAGCAAAGGCTTTAACCACTAGGCTACCCCACCGCCCCATTCGTCAGGAAGCTTCTGACCAGTAACCAGTCTGGTCTGTATTTGTGAGTTGGGTGTACGACAAATGCCATATACTCCTTCATTTATTCGCTTCTTATCACAATGCTAAAATAGTGAATAATGTTAAATATTATGGCCCGTCCTCGTAGAATAGATTCCTCATTTGAGTATCTACGTTTCAGATTATTTGGAAAATATTGTCATGGCGACTGTTATATACTAACGGAAAAAGGTAACTGTGCATAACATAATATTGCATAAAATAAACGTTATTTGAAAAGTTATAAAAATAACCATTAATAAGCATGTATAGTAGCAAAGCACGTTGCATGGAATTTGATGTCACATATCGCGCGTGGCACTTACTCACTTTTTGCATGCTTTTTTACACCTGAACTTCACACACACGTTCTTTAAAATTAAAAAAATATTAAAAAACGGTTGATTATTGTCTAGCCAGTGAATGTTGTGGAAAACACGTTAATTTTAACCTAAAGTGCGCGTACGTCATGTCATGGCAATATCGTGACTAAATCAAGTTATAGATTGATACAAATTAAAGGTACATTATAAAACCTGTCAACGAAGGACAGTAAAACAACTAGATTATCACAGACAAAATTTTCATCTGGACAGATCAGATGGCAGGGCAAGGGTGTACAGGAAAGAAAATATCAGCCTTCGCTATACCAGATGGACTGTATAAATACAAAGTGATGCCATTTGGTCTGAAGGACGCACCAGCGACGTTCCAGAGACTCGTCAAGAATGTGACATCTGGTCTTGATAGTGTCGAAGCTAACATGGATGATGTCATCAATTACGATATGGAGTGGGAAGACTATCTGATGAGAATCCGTGCTTACTTCCAAAGACTGTCTGAAGCAAAATTGACTGCGAGTCTTGCAAAGTGTGAATTTGGGAAGGCACAAGTTGAATTTTAAGGGCATGTTGTAGGGCACGGCCAGGTACAGCTAGTTAATGCTAAAGTTGAAGCAATTGTACATTTCCCAGTACCTCAGTCTAAGAGAGAACTTATGAGATTCTTGGGTATGGCAGGTTATTATAGAAAGTTTTGTCAAAATTTCTAAGATGTGCTATCACCACTTACCAACCTTTTGGGGAAAAAGGTAAAATTCCAGTGGGATAGCAGTTGTCAGACTGCATTTGAAAAGTCAAAGCCATACTCATGAATTCTCCAGTATTGCAGGCACCAAATTTTGAGAAAGAATTCAAGTTACAAATTTATGCAAGTGATGTAGGTGCAGGTGGTGTCCTGATTCAAAAGGATGATTCAGGAATTGATCATCCTGTTTGCTACATTTTGAAGTGTACCTAGGTACAACTACTTCTCCAAATGAAGAAACTGTGCTGAACACAAAAGGTTAAAGCGCTGAGAGTGATTTGAACTCGCATATTGCTTAGTCTACCTAATTTCACCTGTTAAGAGTAAACTGAGGAGTTACGCTCAGAGTTACCTCCTCTTTGCTTCCGGACTGATTCCCGAAGCGCTGAGAAGCTGGTAGTGTCGTCTAAATTAGTAAATGGTCGTAGTGAGGCGTGGCTACTGCTAGAAAATTCGGGGAATGTTAATAGGAATATAAGGATTGGTTGCTGAGATGTTCGAGACTACTTTGGGCACTACTTTGGATTTACGCTCATCTGTCTGCTAACATCTACCGCTCAAGTTACAACACCTCGTCTACATACTTTCACCAGCCGTCAACAATCTTCAGTCAGTACATCGAAAAGAATCAACACTGTGTACCTACAGACATTTAGTTAATATTTTAGATTTGTGACCAAATACTTTAAATTTGAGACTCAATAGAGTTGTATTAGAAATCTGTACTGTCATTCATTATAACCTTGCTCATTGTTTATTCAATGTATTCTTGAATATCATAGACTCGTCTGTGTTCTATTTCGTTGGTGTAAAGGGGTCTCACTAACCGTTTTCCATGGCAATTTCTATACCGTAACAATAGCTTTAAGTTTAAATGATTGCACAAGCTGTCATTTTGCAGATATGAGTCTTGAGAACAATACATTTTTGTCGGGCCTATAGTTCTACGTTGATAACCTAGTACATTTGGCTGTTTGGGGCAGATATCTAAGTCGTCTTTGGTTACACATACTGGAGTCGTAATTCCTATTTAGGCAATATTTGATAACACCACAGGAACACACGAACCAGGAAGAACCAGGGTCCGACCTTACCACATGTTTCCGAGAAGATGATCAGACATGGTGGTTCCAAGAACAGTTTAATATAAAAATGTCTATCAATATCAAATCTGACGGGACAGCACGTCCCTCCACACAAAGATCGTAACCTCATATACATTACAAGGTCACAATCTGAAGTGCTTCTGGTTGTAGCCAGGGCGATGTGTACATGCTGGGCAATATTTGGTGACATAAGCCGTTACACATCAGATGATAAATAGTCATGAGAGTCCGTGTGGGGTGGGCTACACAAGACCTCCACATGAATGTCTTTGGCAAACCTGCCAAAAAATCCATTTGATATTCGTTCACTGCCTTATTTGTTGAAACTGATTACCGTGTGCTTTAACTGGTTTATCACATGCTTTAAATCATATAATAGGTAGATTTTCTTTCTACGTGTGTGATGGTCGTTATTGAATATCGTGTATGTATCCACCATCAAAGTATTGTTTGACTGGCATTTTAAAAGTTGATGAATAATAAGAAAGGTAAGATACTTTATGGAGTACAACGTCTTTATTGTATTATGGTGCAACATTTGGGCATAGGTTCTTCGTAAGAGTGAAGTACTACAGCACAGAAGAGGCTTATATATCCAACAGGGATTAAGTAAAAAGGTGGGGTTTTTTGGGGGTGAAGTCCTTGTTTAACAACAACCCCCAGGACTTCACTAAATATCGTACGTATTATATTCACGTCAAACCCAAAATACTAATTGTATCAGTATGAATGGGTGCGTGCGTGCGTGCGTGTGTTATTACTTTCTGTTATGCTCAGCAAAAAGACGACCACATGATTTCTGAATGTCAATATTAAGACCAAGAACTTTACACTCGCAATTTGCATTCATACATCCTGACAACAGTTTATTTCAACTACCATACTAGCAGTGAGGATACTAGTGAGGATATCACAACGTCCACCCAAACTTGTACGTAAATTTTGAAAACCCTTTTCATGATTGCTATTTCCCATTTTCCTTTCATATACCATTCATGGCTTGTTTGCCAATCCTTTTCTTTCTTCTTGAATAGAATAAAATATGTTTAAACCATACCATTAAAAAGCAGGGGATATTCCATTTTGCGAGCATACCACTAGCCAATGCCAATGCATATGAGAAGAGTAATACATATCCATACAGGAATGGAATAAATTGTCACATTTTCCCTTAATTTCTCTTCATCATCTGTTTCCTCCTTGGCTTCATCCTTTGCATTTTATCAATCTTGTAAATCCAATATCCCCTACTTTTTTAGGTGGTATATAATTCGCACCTCTGTTTTGCCTTTTTTCGTGCCAAACGAAATCTAATTCAGCGCATTCACAGTTACATCCGAAGAAGATTAAATGAAATAAGTTAGAAGAGCCTACCATTATAACTGAAAACAATCTTTTACTGTCAATATATTTTTTCCACAGGTATCTGTAGGGCAACAGGCACTGTTAAAGGTGGAGTGGGGTGAAATGGGTTTAAGGAGTGTAACGTATATTAGATAGCTACCTACGAGCACGGGCGTATTGTTGCTGGCATCAGAACTGACTAATGACGTCTTCTAGAGCCAGCTAGCTCAGATATATCGCTGTTGAAAGCACAAACTCAGATTATATTGTTTTGTCCCCTTTCTACCAGGCAGGGTAACCAGAACGACATGTATCTTTAAACGTCTTCACGTTGTGACACTGCCAGGAAATGGTACCACTCAGCTTTGTGTGTTGTGTATTATTTCCTCTTGTCCAAATGAAATATGTATATATCTTAATAAGATCATGTGGAATAGTTATTAAGGAATGGATTTTTAGCTCGTCTAACATTATTCATATTGCTATTTATCATAAGTATATTTCAGGTATTCAATTGTTTATTCAGTACATGAGGTGCGCTGTTTCGAATGTAAATTACCGACACATGGTATTGTTATAGATGCATTGTTTCATTTGTTTACTTTAATCTGATACATGATATTTGAGGAGTTCGGAGTCTTTTTCTCATAATTTTCAGATTGTTTTACCTTTTACCGTCCACACACTCAAAAAAGTTAGAATATAGTTTTACATTATGTTTGACTTCTTTGATTGGCGAATCCAAATTGGTGAAACATCAAGACCAGTCACCATTAGGATCAAAGAACACCAGGCCTCAGTAAGAAACAAACACTCTAAATCCGCCATAACCGACCACCTTAAAGCCTGATTTCAAAACCCGAAAACTACTTGAAGCTGTCCACATAAAGAAGATTTCCCCAACCATCAACAGAGATGAAGGATACTTCCCCAAGGCCTATCATCACTTGCTCAATTAACTTCATGTAACCCACTCAACCATTGTACATTATCCATTGTGTAACACTGTACATTATCCATTGTGTAAACATCACTTCACCACTGGCTTCCCAACAGTCCTTTTATCACTTATGTAAACTACCTATGTACATCATTCCCTACTGGCTGCCCATCAACATCCTTAATCTCTTATGTATACAACCATGTGCATGTTCTTTACTGGCTTCCTATCAACCTACTTAATCCTGTGTTATCAACGTCTTCTATTGTATAAAGAACTCATTTTCGCCTCATCCCTCATCTATTGAACAAACATCTCATGTATATATTTCACCCAAATTACTTCCCATGTAGTCCTCCTGAGAGGATACGTAAGTCCCAAAACTTTCAAAGTCAATTTAGCTCAACCATGTTTTTTTAAACGTAGAATATTTGTTATTTTAAATTATGGCTAATTTCCCTTCCATCGCCAGCGACTGAGGGGATGGTGTAAATCCAGCTAGGGCCCAGTGAGTTCAGATTTAAAATCACATCGGCAATATTTCAGCCATATCGTAACTAAAACAAGTTGTAAATTCACCATAAATACATGTAAGTTATAAAAACCTGTCTTTGAAGGACAGTAAAACCAACTAGAATATCACAGTATCAAGAATTAAAACCAGCATCTCTCTCTACAATTGGATTTGAAATTAGGACAAGATGGGATATAGATAGCCAACAACTGAAGGTAGATCACCATACTAGGGACCATGGGGACTTACAGTGCCTTTAAGGAGAGCAATAGGAGCAAATATCTGCACGATTGCTGATGTGTCGTTAAACAATGAACAGGTTCAAATTAAATTATTTATTAACCTAGCTGCCGGAAATCTATTACATCCCATTACATTGCACATAACCCACACTGCAACTGCTCCAATATCTCCGGTCATGCTGAATTGCTAATCGTCGTTTTGATAAGGTAAAACCACTTTTCTACTCTGAAAATGTGTTACAGTGTAAAATAGGTACATGAGATTTTTGTACATCAAGAAACAGAGGCTTAGGACTTTATGACATATACAACAAATGCTTTCTAAACTAACGAAAGTCTCACCATGTTTTGATATGAATACTGTGGAATACAGTTAATAGCGTCATTTTTCAGTTTCCCCGTCGTGTTCGAGCGTCAATAGAGACCCGTACTTTTCAAGCAGATCTGTTGTTGTAACAATCGTTATACCAAATTTTAACTAATACAGTCTTGGGAAAAATTAATCACAAAGAAACCAAGCATAAATAATAGATGACTTTCGTTCCTTCTGTTATCGTCTTCAAGTGATCGATCACATATTTGTATTTCATAAAAAAAATCTTAAAATAGCGACGGTTGCCTTCCAGTAGTGATCTAACTTGAGGAATATATTGAAACGTCACGTGATATTCTTATGGGTAGACACAGCTACAAATTCATTTATAAGAATATATGTTTCCCCGGTTATCACCATACATATCTTGTTTTCAGTTTTCTAAATATCATAAAACCGGAGAAAGATCATATATTTGAAAATATAGTGCGTTAATATTTTTGATTGAATATGAGAAGTGACATGTCACCTAGCCTTTAAAACGCTTGCATCTTATTGTAGCCTTCATGGCGCATTTTCCATTTCCAGCAAATTATAAATAGCCATATGCATAATTTTCCAATGTAAACACAAAGTAGGAATAAAAAATCTATTTACCCGCCTTGAATGTAAATTACAACTTTGGAATTTACTTTTGAATTCAGCGATATCGTAGCGGTAGCACATATTGGATTATTTTATGTTGATGGAAACATGTTCATATGGATCAGGTCCTTGGCTCTGAATTTAACCCCCATGGATATTAACGTGTGGAAGAGTGTACACACACTTTAAGCATTTTGAGTGATATCAAATATTCATATTGTTAATTGATATCAAATACATATATCACTAAAGTCTATGTAGAGCCTTAGATTAGTTAAAATCTAACATCAGTTCAATGCAGTGCGTCGATGAAGGTTGGTTAACAAACACTCAGCCAAAACAGGAAACTTGGAATGTCTGTGGAAAAGTGGATCTCCATGACATATAATGCAGTCACTGCCAAAAGATGTCAGCCAAATCAGCGAGCCTAACCACCCGATCCCATTAGTTGTTTTTTACGACGAGCATTGGCTGTTGAAGAACACGTCTAAACGGAATCTCTGCGTGTCAACGAACATAAATCTCGTGTCTCCGTCTCAATGCTTTTCTGTTTTGTACCTTTCTTGGAAGAGTCTTTTCTTAAAACACATTTGTAAATCTTGACGTTCATGAAGCATTTGTGTGGGTAATAATAACGCTGATTGCACGTCCTGACCTAGATTTTCAGGTCACCTTGACCTTCCTTGATGCAATGATTGGACGAGCGCCGAAACCAGGATGTCACGTGCTCGCGTGTTTACAAGATTACATCATATTTCAAAGAGCATACCCCCGAGAACCTGTGTTTGAATTGGTCACCTACAGCAGCGTAAAAATAGTTACATGTTACATGTAATGGGCAAGTAACTGTTAGCTATACAATTCTCAGCTGTTTACTTTTGAAGAAATGTATCTGTTCATTTGCTCCAACAGACGTTTTGTTGTTGATACCTGCATGGTTTATTCACATGAACCGTTTTGATAGCATAAACAGATAAATCATTGAAACCAATAACTGACTGGAGCTTTTTACAGTATGGTGAATGTTCCCTTGTCTGTGGCGGCCATATATTACACTGTGGCGATCTAAAAATAAGTATTTGCACAACTGGTCTAATCAGGAAGCAAATGTGCTGTAAGTCCCCATGGTCCCTAGTATGGTGATCTACCTTCAGTTGTTGGCGATCTATAGCCCGAATTTATATTGTGATGTTTGAAATGATTTAACATTTTACACTGAACTCAAACTAGTTTTAATCGAACTGTGATATTCTAGTCATTATACTGTCCGGCAGTTCGATGGCAGGTTTTTAAATAAGTATACATATGTTTATTCTTAGTTCCTCACTTTTTGTCGTCACAATATGGCTGAAATATCACCGATGTGACGTTAAATATCAACTCACTCACTCACTCACTTTCAATGTGCCACTTGCTTGACAACGACATTAGAATCTATGTCGAAACTTCGCCTATATAGAACAAAGAAGTTCTATATCCATAAAAATAGTCCTCATTCTTCTACATTATGTTTCTTGACTTGACTTGTTAAAAAAAGACGAAGACAGTATTTCTGACCAAGTACTTTACACTCGACAATTTACATTTACACATCCTTGCAATAGTATATTTCATCTACCACACTGGCAACTTCGTGGAAGAAAATGAGACAACGTCCACCCAAATTTGAACCTAAACTGTGAAAACCTTGCTATTTCACATTCTTTCTTTGTATCTTGTTTATATATTCAGCGAATGACAGGAGTACTGTTGAGTGGCGTCAGGCAACACATACTCTTTGTGGGTCAGGAACTGCTAACCCTTTCGCGAACCCATTCAAATAATGTTCACTCCTGCTTGGAGTCAATTCATGCAAGACGGAATGCCATTATCACCGTCGACGAACACCCTCATTGTCCTTGTCGATTGTCCGCGAGAAGCGAAAAAGAATTACTTAATCGTTTAACCAAACAGGGTTTTTCAATCCTAGTTCGCATAATTGACACATATGTAACTTAAAAATGTGTTTGTCATTATTTTATTTTCCAAAAGGTCTGTGCATGTAGGTCTAGACATAAAATCCCACATTAGAAAAATAACTAAAATCGCTAGTAATCATCTATGTATATTGGAATTGTTAGCAGCAAATACACTCTTCAAAAGGAAACGCATAAGCCATTTTAGAAGACTTTATTGCGTTAGTTTAAGAGCAAGTATTTCATGTGATTCCAATGGTAAAAAGGTGAAATTTCACACGTCTATCGACAAAGATTTCGCCAACACAATAGCTGCCTTTATTGTTTTGTTTCTGTTTATTTGAGTCTACAAGATGGCGTCAAAGTCAGTACTTTGTATGGCCACCGTTGGCAGCAATTACTGCTCGACACCGTCTGGGCTTGCTGCAATGCGATGACCAGTTGTGGAAGTCTCTGAGGCGTGTTTAGACGTTGACGTAAGCGTCGATCGAGTTCATCCCATAGGTATTCTATCGGGTTTAGATCTAGTGATCGGAAAGGTCATGGCAAGACATTCACGTTAGAATTGGCAGGGTAGCGGACCGTGACGCTTGCTGTATGTGAAGTAGCGTTGTCATACTGGAATTGGGGATTCGACCCAGAAGGCCAGTTGTCGCCAGTGTTTTGATTCCCGCAATTGATTCCTGACAGTCTCGTCGGAAATTCTTCTCAAACCAGGGATGCGTTGTGCAATCTCCACGACTGTGGCAAGACGATGATGCAAGTGAGCTACCCGGATGTAGCGGTCCTGGGCTTGTGTGGTAATTCTTGGACGGCCGCTTCTCGGACGATGAAGGTTGAAATGACGGGCAACTGCAGACTGACTCCCCAGCGTCAAAGCGGCCTATTGTTAAGTTTCAATTGGCAGCAATCAGTCGTGGCATGATCATTTCCTCTTTTCCAGGCAAAAACGAATGACAAAATTAAACACAACGTTTGTCTGTTTATACAGAACGATACCGCATGCTTTTCCGCTTACTTGCGCGTGCATTTTGTTTTGCATGTTTTGTCGGTGACGTTTTGGCTAATATGTCTTCACACGCTTCTAAAACAAGGGGGAAAGTTCAAATTTGCTGCCTTTTGGCGCTGAAGCTGTTTACAATCACACAAATATGACGTTTTGGGAAGAAACAGTATATTTGTATTGATTTTGCCGCATCTACATCAGTCCAATATTCTCAAAGTCACCTAGGCGTTTCTTTCTCTTTGTTTGAAGAGTGTCATATGGTAAAATACAAAACTGATTTAAGCGAGTTACATCGGCAACACACCTGAAAAGCAAATATTGATAATAGTTTGAGTAGCTGTGATGTTAAATTTTGTCAAGCTGAAATACTAGTAAATAACATCAATACAATCTATTAGAACCTCTTTGCCTTTTCAGCCAGGTGGTGTAATCTTTCAAAATCCCCGAACACACCCATTACGATGACAGGACCATAACAATAGGACTGGTCTTCGTAAATTATCAAAACCAAACAATCAATCAGTAAGCAAATGGGTTGATATTATATTTTATATTATAGTAGAATCACGTGCAATGCTGGTCTTCTTGTGGCTTGTGGTGTAATGTGAGATGAGAATCAATAATTCGCTCCCATTATCATTATCCAAATCATTCTATTTTGTTTTGTCTAAACCTGGCAGAGTCAAACTATATTACAACATTGCCCCTAATCGAATATCACATGTACAATGTATAACAACTGAAACATTTATGTCATTGCCTCAAATCCTGATCAAGTGGTGGCGCCTGTAAGGTTGCGGATGTCTGTTATAACAAAAAGTCAGATTTTGTCATCAACGGTCCCGTGTCCACACTAGTATTATTGTAACTTGATATCTTATTATATAAGAGTATTTATGAATGTCAACGCCCCTATTGTGAGGAACGCATTGTTGAGGAGAATACATTAGCTGATGGAAGAAAAGGCAGATGATTAGGAACGTAGTATTCCTCATAATAAAGAAACTGACATCCTTAAATATGTGTATCCCTTGTGTGTATCACTATATTTCAAAGACTTGTTATCTTCTTAGTTAATTATCATCATAGATACGCCCTATGTGGATATGAAGTCCCCTGTTAACATCCATTCCCTCCATCGGAAAAATGTTCGAAATCCCTGATGAGCATTGAAAATATTTTGATCGTTTTAACTCGAAACAAACATGAAATGAGAAAACGTCTTTACATATTATACTAAACCAAATAAAAATGATTAAAATGAATTCCACAATGGAAATAATGTGTTCATTATTATGAAAACAGATACTGTTATCATCCAGGTAGGATGGCAGTGAAACGCTTATTGAATCATTATTTCATTGGAAAAATAAAGTATGACGTTCCATGACCCCAGTCGCAAACTCCACTCTGTTGAAACTGTTGGAACAGAAGACGTCAATAACGAGTGTGACCTCCCATGGTGGCTATAAGTTTTCTCTTTGAAAGGAGAACCTGTCGAAACTCTCTACACGGGAGTCGTCGCCATTGGTGCTGACCCAAGTTATTGCAAGCTTTCGCATTCGTCTCCCAAGCTCATCTCAAAATGTGTTCCCAAAATGTTAAGTCTGGGAACGGGAAAGCCAATCCATGATATCAACACCTGACGTTACGTATGAAGTTGGCCGTCAGAACAGCAATATGGGATGTA
Organism: Haliotis rubra; assembly: GCF_003918875.1. Taxonomy (NCBI): domain Eukaryota; kingdom Metazoa; phylum Mollusca; class Gastropoda; order Lepetellida; family Haliotidae; genus Haliotis; species Haliotis rubra. The sequence goes on from NW_025767723.1 coordinate 373,208, forward strand.
GTGTTGTCATGTCAGAATGGTGAGGTGAGGTGAGGTGAAATTGGGTTTAACGTCGTGCTTGAGAATATTTCGCTCATATGACGACGTGCATGCGTGTGTATGTGCGGCTGCTTGTACTAGCCCAGACTGAAGCTGGTTTTATAGTGCTAGCCCACTGAGATACCATGCCGCAGTGAAGCATGAATACCCCACTCAGACACATTATACTGATACATTATACCAGTCCTTGTTGTACCCATTAATGCCGAGCGCCAGACAGGGACCAACAAGTACCATATTTGGTATGTTGGTCTTGTGGTATGACGCGGTCGGGGATCGAACCCGCGACCTTCCGCTCTCCGGGCGGACGCTCTAACCTCTACACCACGGAGGCGGTCTCATGTCAGAATGGCAGTCCGGGAACGTTGCTGCATGATTGCCAGAAGGAGTGGGCCCCGATACTGTGTTACAGTAGGATTCCCCAGTGCGACAATCAATTGAGAATAAACAATGGCACCAATTGCTTCTCCCAGTATTAAACCTACATGGGTCAGTCTCACGAACACAGCAATGACAATGTGCGTGACGTTCCCCTCTCCTGCCAACCTGCTATTGGTTAAGTGCAATGTGTAGCGGGACCCGTCACTGAAAACATTCCTATTCCACGGTATCTGTTGTCCACCGATCCAGCCTAAAGTTTGAGCACGATAACATCGTGTCAGGACAGGTCCTGTCTAAAGATGTCGACGTTCGTGGAATATTCTGTAACATAACAGGTGAATTCGTCGAAGGGAATCATTGAGATCTGGAATTCACTCCGCGTATTAATACCAGGTAACATAGGTCAGTCTCTCCCGCAAGGACCAGAGCAGGAAGTAGACACTTCAACCAATCATCGGCATTCAATCACGTGACACAAACAACACACGGTATCTGATGTGGCCTCCATGGCGACAGTTACGCAATGGCAATCTGCCATCACGCTGACGCCGCGAGTTGGATTCCCCACATGGGTGCATTTGTTGGAGCTCGTTTTTTGTTTCAAAATATATCACTGTTTGCTTCATGATTCACTGTTTAGCTCAGCTTCAAAGACTCTGCACATTGTATCAATTATGGCGTAAGATTTCATTGGAAGCAATGTATGCATCGACTTGAGAAATAAGGAACCATATTACACCAATAAAAGGTGTCAGCATTACATATACGGGTGTTGAGTTGAAATATGTCGGTATTTGTTTGTGTGTTTGCGTGTGTAATTCAAAGAGAATTTTTACACTATGTTTTTCTAACTGTCCTTTAACTTTTGTGTAGCTCAAATTGTAGTTCAGTTGTGTAAATATCAGGGAGAATGAGTCCAGAGTTCCAGAAAGAGTCCCTAATCCCGTTCACCTTTTGTGACTATATTAAACAACTTGCCTCTGTGTTTTTCATCTTCTATGTCTGTCTCTCTGTATGTCCATGTACAAATACCATGTAGTTACCATCAAATAGGGTCATGGCAAAGTATCAAAATATTTATCTAAAAGAGACAAAACCACAGACCACTGTTTTTCATTGTCATGTGCATGCCTTTGTACGTGATGTATTAATCCTTACTGTGATATTTAAATACCCTAATTAGTTTTCTTTGTTTGTTTTTATTCTTGGCACTTTTCATGTACCTAAAGGCATCAATGTATAGAAGCGACAAAACCATTTTTAAAAGACATTTCTTCTGGAAAGCACTTCCATTTTATCGACTAATTCATACTCGCAGATGTGGCTTTGAATTAGTATCAAATAGTTTTGATACTAGGTAGTCTCGGAAGAGCAACAGGTACCTGTCAAAGCTCATGCAAAGGCAAGTCGATTGTTCACCAGTTTTTGGGATACTGTTTGGTATTGATGCTGGGCATAAGTGTCTGAATCATATTCTTCTAGCCGCCAAAAGATACATTTATATTACTAGTTTGAAAAACAATGTATTGAACATTGATAGTTTTGTGAAAATTCTCAGGGACAGCATATCTATTGAAGAATACATCTCCAAACATACCAAGAGTATTCAAAATCTTGAAAGCAAATGGCCGAAGGAAGTACAAAGTACTACAATAATCTATCATATGTATTAATGGAAAATGAACCTAGCCTTTCGACGGAAATGGTTCTGAACTTCGAAAATTTAGGTAATTATGTAACAATGGACTTTATTGTGTCACCCTGAAGGAGGAATGTCAACGGAATCTGAAACAGATCATTACATGTTTAAGACTTCCTTAAAATACTATATCCATTCCAACTTCCATATATTTATAGATTTGCTGTTCAGATTTTGCGTAACCTCGACACGCTGTGTCCATATCATGTGTCCAGCTTTGTCAGCGCTATATGGGCAGATACAGCTTTTTGAGAAAGTGGGGTGCGCAGTTCAGAAAGGGGGTGTGTACAGTTCATTTTCACCCATCTTTTCGAGAGTTTCAATGGTCATTTAATGAACTTTCAGTATAAAAAGGGGCGGAGGGATCGGAATCCGCCTCAGTATGATGGTGAGTTTCACCAGCATGATCTGATTCATGGAACACATGCGGCTTTCCCTCCTACATTGAATAGAAGCGACAAAACCGATTCCACATTCATAAGAAATCTCTGCCAAAAGCAGAGTCTTATGAGCAGATAGTTGTTTCAGCAGTATTACAGCTGTATGATGTTGTTTGTAAACAAATCGGGTCTGGACCAGACAATGCAATGAATGTCACCATGCGATGCGATAGCAGAGTATGTGTTTATGAATCACTATGAATCACAGGTGTTCGCTAAAAGGTGATCGTTGTTACATAACTTAAATACTGTTCTAAGCAGCTTTATGCCCAAAACGCCTGAGGTTAGAAAAGTATGGATGTCAACTTCTATATTATGAACAATAAGACATTCTGCAGTAATTCTTATTCCATCACCAGGTGTGTGTATGGGTATCACTTCTATATGCTGTTGAAAGACAGTATGCGACAGCTTTATGCCAAATTCACTCTCTTGTTCGTATATGATTTGTAGGTGCAGAACAGAGTGCGTTTTTGTCCTATGATAGTGAAGTCTTGGACCGTGTGTCATCCTCGATAAGTGCTTGGGTCTCATTTTGGCTTCTGACCAAACTAAGACGTTTTGACCCAGACAGCTGGGATCTGGTACAGTGCCAAAACTGCCGTCAGAATTTATATTGATGAAACATTTCTATTATTCTGTTCTTGGAACCACTTATCTGAAAGAAAAAAACGTGACAAGGCCATATCCTGGTTGTGATCTTGCGACATGCTAATGTCAAATATTGCCTGAATAGAATTCGCGACCCTGGTATGTGCGACCAAGTCGAATGTACTAGATTATCTGTGTAGATATATACTGAGAAGTATATTGTTCCCAGACTCTGCAAAACTTATAATTCTCAAATCTGTTAAGTTAAAGACATTCAGTAATTTGTTGAAATTATATAAAAACGTTCATCCATTTTCTGTGGCCAGTGTTTAAATGTCTGGACACGTATGCTACATTGCATCTAATGGAACCATAATACACCGTGGTACACCTCTAACATCAAAGATTCAGGAAAAGTGTCTGAAATCTTAAATTTAGCGAGAACACATAAGTAAAGTGTAATGTGCTAATCAGACGCACAGATGAATGGCAGAAACAGATCCGATTTACTTTGTCATGGATACTTTATCCACGGGTCATGGAGGTCGATTTGCTCAATTTGATGTTTGCGCACTCCATCAGTGACATGAGTACTAACAGTGACATTTCTCTCACAGCTGCAGTTCAAAGTGAGTCAAAATGGTCTGGCCAAGGTTTCGTGAGAGTAACTGTGCTGGTAGTTAGAGCAGTCAAACAGGCAGATGTAAATGTTTCAAAGCTCAAGTTCTCTGTAACTCCAGGTGCCATTCCAGCTTGGACTGTAAAACCAAAAACTGTTGTTACATTGTGATTATGATATGCTGAATGTAACTGACCAGTCCCTTTACTTACCGACACGACATTTATGTTGATCAAATTCACCACGTATCTTCACTAATAATGTGAACAAGCAAACAAACAGTTAAATCTGCCAAGACTCGTGTATTGTCACTTGTAATGAGTAACTTGATTAATGTAACTGTTTACTGGCCGATGCATCAAAGGCCCAGATGGCCAGGCTACAGACAGAGCGGAACGTCGCGGCCCGCATCGTGACTCGCACTGGAAAATATGAACACATTGCTCCTTTACTGTACACTCTCCACTGGCTTCCAGTCGAGATCCGGATAAAGTTTAAAGTCTTATGTCTTGTTTTCGCTGTCTCACTGGAACTGCACCTTCTTATCTATCCAGTCTTCTAACTGTGTACACGCCTTCCCGATCTCACAGGATAAGAACCTGCTTGTTGTCCTAAAAGTAAAGACAGTACAGTATGGAAACAGGTGCTTTGTCCATGCAGGATTAATTGCATGGAACAGTCTCTCGCAGAACTTCAGAGACCGTTGTGACTTCCAAACCTTTAGATCCAATCTAAAACACACATGTTCAAGATAGCCTTTTAACAGTAGCTCTTTGCCTTAATGCGAGAATTGCGCTCGCGTGGTCCTGGATCTACGTACGGCTATAAAATTACACAGAAATGTAGAATATTAAATTTCCTATCCGTTGGTATAAATATAAGTGCAACTACCTCGGCGGTTTGAGAAATAGACACTGCTAAATGTTGTCCAATTTTTTTTATGCGTTAAAAAACAGTAATTTTATCCGCTTTTTATCGCGCACCGATAAAAGCACTGTGCTACGAATTTTTAAAGTGGCATCTTTACGGAAAGTGTTAGCGAAGAAAATACAGCTTGATATCTGAACGACATAAGTGTATATGAATTGGGTTTATGTGCTTGTGCATAACGTTATACGCTCAACATTAAAATGACTCGCAATAAATGTCAAAATGGATTTTCTTCTATGACGTCAAACGACGACAGAGAGGTCATACACATATAATGATAAGGGGGCATAACTCCGTTATGCGTAACACTAGGTCCACGTAACTCAGATCACTTGGAGAGAATTTGTTGTGGATACGGACGATAAATTTTCGTTATTTTATGTTCATGGTGAACCAAACTATCCCAATTCAAAGTTCCCCAATGTGAGCGGATGCAGTTTGGTAGTTTCACAATTTACAAGAAAAATGACAACGTATTACATGTGAAAGCAGGTAATAGCGATTTGGATGGCCCTATCCGATATATAAGTTAGTTCTTAGATTCCCATATTGTCCTGTTTGTGTAGATGTATTTTGACTAATTTTGCATCGTTATTACCAGAGTACTAGCCATATCTTCAAATGTAATGAAATTGCTGAAAATAATACACCATTTTAGTTGACGTCATTGCTTGTTTTATGCATTTTGCGACGTCGGAAAAAGACGACACTGGTATATGCTGTTTAGTACATATCTCACCTAATTTCCTTTAATTGTGTGAAAGGTCTCGGCTTCTATGTCAGAATTTAAGACTCTTTAGACAAAACATAAAATGACTGATTTTTCCATTTAAATAGTGTCCTGAATATATCTGGCATTATATTTTGTGCGCTTTGAGCATCCTTATGCACGGATATATGGTACAAATACTTTAGTATGCCATTATGTTTAAGAGATTAAGATACAAAACATGCAGGAGAGAGGATTCGGGTGATCCTGGAACAGTCAGGTTGGTAAGGCTCATCAGCCTTCTGCATTACCCAGAGTGTCATAAGGACTGTGCTCCTGGTGCAGAACCCAGGGACTCTCCTGATCTACGCCAAGAGATCAGGAGGTACCAAACCAAGGGCACCTAGAACAATGGGGAAGGGGCGGTGGGGTAGCCTAGTGGTTAAAGCGTTGGCTCGTCACGCCCAAGACCCGGGTTCGATTCCCCACATGGGTACAATGTGTGAAGCCCATTTCTGGTGTCCCCTGCCGTGATGTTGCTGGAATATTGCTAAAAGCGTCGTAAAACTAAAACTCAGTAGAACAATGGGGAGTCTGACGACAGTGTACTTCTGATGCAAGCGAGACATTTCAAAGCCGAGGTCCGCATGCTTAGCACGGTTTTCCTGAATCTTGTCAATCACATTGTTGTCAACAGGGACAAACAAATTCAATGATTACTGCCTAAATCATATGTATGATTGTACTACAGGCTTGTGGTCTTTTCAGTGCGGGAATATAATGAACAGATCGTAGAGACACATGTTTCCTTAAAAGGAGTAAGCAAATTGTAATCAAGCCACCGTCGCCGAAATACCATAGTTGTGTGTGTGACGTTAAAAAGCATATACCAACAACGTAACCAATCGTTTTACACAAGGAAGTTGTTTATTTAAATCGAGCAGACCACGTGTACCACTCCCCTATCTATATATAATCAGCTGACGGCCACCGTTCAATAGCAAGATATGGACATCGATGTTTGACAGGTAGGAGGTTTCTGCATTTTGAACCGGCTTTTAAGTACAATATGAACGGTAATGAATAACAATGTCATATGTGCATCTTCATGTGCAAGACTTGTAATTGGTCCGGAGTTGCTATATGTTTGAAATACAGATGAGGTATTAACAAATAGCATAGGCTCAATGAAAGAGCAACATATCGAAAACACCAACTTGACAGACATAACAGGAATTGCGTTTTTCGCACCTTTACCATCTTGGATCTTGGAGTCGTGCCAGGGAAACGGATACAGGCAGTGGGTCGTAAAAAAGACAGTTAAATCCATACAATTGTATCCTCAGTGTCTAATACCAAGGTAGTCTGTCATGCAGACCGTGAAGCAAAGGATGTTGCATGTAATATTTGGGATTACACTCTCTCAGTTAAGTACACATTCTAAAGTACTGTCGGAAATGCTAGAAAAATGCTTTTTAGCCTTAATATCTTTATAAAGGTGATAAATGTACTATGTTGTCAATATATCAACTCGCCTATAGTGTACCTAATTTTTATTTCAATCGATTTAACATTCCCATGCATTTAAAGGGCAGTTTACAGGAGAGAATTTGGTACCAAAACAGCAACTTCAGATTTTTTCAGAGTTCAACAACAGAAATCTGAAATAGTCTTTACGTTTATGCTAATAATACATGTGGTGTAAAAATATGAATTAACGTATTTCCTAAACAAATAAATGTTGAATGTTTGTGTTACTTTACTTAATTGTCGTTTCTTTATTGAAGAAATATTAATATAAATGTTAAGTCTTGATAAATAAGTTCCCGTCATGCATGCACATCTTTAGCACAGCGTCCACTATGGCCAACGATTTGCAGTCGATTGTTGCAAAGGTTTATAAGTTTTTCTGCTTGAAAAATACAGAGGTAAACCTTTCATTAGTTTAGAAAGGGTTTATTACAGAACTTGTAGAGCTGTTGGTATGTCTTACCAACAAGTTTACAATATTGTAAACAAATCAGACAAGACAGGGACCGTCTCAAAAGCAAAACCGGGACGTAAAACCATCCTTGACAACTTTGACAAGGGAGTGCTTAGACGGGCGGTCTACAAACTTTATGAGAAGAAGAATATATATAATCTAAAGAAGCTACACCAGTGACTTCGTTAAATCTTTGGCCAATGTTCACAACTAGAATAAACTGACCGAATTAAACCATATTTTTTCACTGCAATATACTGTTGACATACAAAACATTTATTAAAACGTTGCACATTTCTACAATCAATCGATAAGATAGCACATGTGATAGGATTCTTTCCAATGTACAGTAATTCGTATGTTTATTTCAAAACAAACACACATACACAAATGATCCCTTACATAACCAATACGTATACTATACGTACACATATTCAACATTTTGCAGAAAACATCTATTGAGATGACCCCTCGCCCGAGCGTGTGCTCAGGTGTCAATTTCACCTGTCGATACCGTCGATGCTCATGACGTAACACAGGCAGTTAATGTTTGTATCAAATAACGTCCCACTACCCCTTATTTTTCTAAGTTTTTGGCATTTTCTTCAGTTAAGACACATTTTAGAGCATGTCTCCAAATTTATTCCCTCGGACTACATTAGGTAGATGTTTCTTGAAGTGATATTTGTTATTTAAGTAACTGTAATACCTCTGAATTTTAAATATAAGTCAAAAAGCATTTTTCTAGCATTTCCGACAGTACTTAAGTACTTTTGTTGGGTTGACTAATCCAATCCCACACCCTCAGAGCCAGCATACGAAGTCAGTCGTCTAACCCAGTCAGCCACCGCGACATGGCATCGTGAATTCATTCCCGAAATAGATTGTAGACACGACGTTGCCAGGAAACAATATGACCCTTATTCAGTAATGCATGTACGTATATGTCTGGATTGTCTGGTCCAGACTCGATTATTTACAGACCGCCGCCATATAGCTAGAATATTGCTGAGTGCGGCGTAAAACTAAACTCACTCACTCACTTAACATGCAAAACTTCGGTGTCGTTTGCTAATTTGCTGTCATGGCTGGTCAGTGGACTCCATGATACAGCTCACAGCTCACGTGTTTATGCTGTTAGTGCTTGTACATGGTGTCTATCATTTTATGTTGTAAATCTTACATGACATAATATGATGTACCATGATATGATGTACCATAATATGATGTACCATAATATGACGCCTACTGTTAAACATTGCATAGCGATTGATTGCGTGATTGATTGATGTCCATAGCCGCACTTAGCAATATTCCAGCCATATGTCGTCGGTCTATGATTATTGAGTTGGACCAGACAATGCAGTGATCAACATCATGACCATCGTTCTAAGCAATTTGGATACGATGAGATGTGTCAACCAAGTCAGCGGGCCTGACCGCCCGAATCCGTTAGTTGCCTCTTACGACAAGCATGGGTTGCGGAAGACTTCACGGGTACATTTTTATCTTAAATGGTTAAATGATTTCAGGTTAGATCAACATGCCAAAATAGAAATAATTAGAATTCCCTTACTCTATATGTCAAAGTACTTTCAAGTATGTCGATTTGAAAACTGAAATAGATGTGTGGGTTGGGGGAAATCATCGTTATATAATAAAATATTATTAATATTGTCTTAAATTCACTGGGTTTTTATTGTAGTAAACGTTAACTACTTGAAATACATTTATCAGTTTGAAGCAGACATACATCTTTACCACAATATGTTGGGGTTTTTTTTAAATTGTGCACAAAAAATAGAATATGTAAAAGAGTTGCAATGGGGTTTTTTTTAATGATGTATATTCGTTTTGTATTAAGCAGTTATGAAATACTATTTGACTTTCTTCACTCAGTATTCAGAATTGTTAGACCGTTCAGTCTCAAACATTCTAAAACTTTCGTGCAACAGAAAATGATAATTTGTAATACTTTCCATTGAGGCTTTGTCCTAAAACATTTGTAAAATAAAGCCTAGCGGATCTAGAGTTGCCTAAAATAGCCATTTGCAATGCTTTCCGACAGCCTACCAACATCACAACCGTGTTCGGGAAATATTTTAACACGTTTAGTGATATCACTGCCATGCTTAACCACATGTTCCCTTCGACTGATGTCGGCCAACGCAATTTGAACTTATCTACCTCCCTGTGGGTTAGATTGTAAGAAATATTGACAAGAACAAATCCACACACAGAGAGACATGCACACACACACGCACGCACATACATAGATAACACCAAGAAGTGGCCTCAAACAGTGAATAATATAGAGAATGGCTAAAAGAACTCAACTATTTCTATTACCTATATGTAATTAAACAAGGAAAAATACACCAGTTTTGACAAGCAGTAAGCATGAATATCGTTTAAAGTGTGGCTGGTCTCACTTTGAAATGACAAAAACTTCATTTTACACAACATATCTGTACACTAAGTCTTTTCGTTTGTGTTTATATTTTCAGCAAGTGTTCGGCTCAGGCGCCAGCCATTCTTCACAATTGAAATGTCTCGTAAAGACAGTAAAGACACTAACCCAGAAACCACAGGCGATGATATTGCCATCATTGGTATTGGTTGTCGCTTCCCTGGTGCTTCCTGTCTGAGAGATTTCTGGAAGGTCCTGGTGAATGGAGAAAACCACGTGGTTGAAATCGATGATGAGCGGTGGAGTCAGGATATCTACTATGACAAAGACCCACGCACACCTGGCAAGACATATGCACCAAGAGCAGGTTTCATTAAGAAGTATGTTCAGATTTCATCACTGAACAAAACCGTGGAAATATGTATACCCAGTAAATTTGTGAAAGCATTTACGTCAATCTTTCCAAAAATAGATGTTCATGGAGATAAAGCATACATATCCAAGTAAAACGTAACGAAATATATTTCTCAAACAGTGATGCTTCGAAACATAAGTGCATTTTTCTTTGCAGTTATGCTCATTTCGATTTTAAAATGTTTGGGATCAATGAGCACGAAGCTGCCCTGATGGACCCCCAGCAGCGCCAGGTGTTGGAGTGCACGTACATGGCGCTGGAGGACGCCGGCATCACCAGACAACAAATAGCAGGACAGGAAGTGGGGGTCTACATAGGTTGCATGAACAATGACTTCACCCAGATGTCCAACAAACACCCATATCTTGTCGACAACTACTCCGTGACAGGCACAGCAGTCAGCGTTGTATCCAACAGAGTGTCCTACATCTTTGATCTCAGAGGACCATCTATGACCATAGACACTGCCTGTTCATCATCTGTTGTGGCCTTACATCAAGCCGGATTAGCTATGAAAGCAGGTACGAGTCTCTAGAGATTTGTCTGAACATGGTTAAAATGAAAAGCCAGAAACGTGACTCCAGAATACGTAAGTAATGCTTTAACGCGGATTTTCTTTATTTGTAAACAAAATCTATCCGTCTTATTGAAATGTGCTGTACAGCTTTTGCCTGGATAGAATGCATCACGTCATAATGTTTGATTGCCATCGATTGCTTTTCATTTTGCAAATGACCTAATTGAGTAGTGGCCACAAGATGTAACAAGGGTTAATATCGAATGTGTGTTCATGTTCACAGTTCAATCTTCCGCTGGTCTTTTACAGGTGACTGCTCTATGGCGATATGTGGAGGAGTGAATCTTCTTCTCAATGGAGGAGTTTTTGTACCTCTCAGCAAAGCTCAGATGTTATCTCCTACAGGACAATGCCATACGTTCTCTGCCAATGCAGATGGCTACACGAGAGGAGAAGGATGTGGTATAGTCATTATCAAGCCGCTCAAGCAGGTGAACCATTGAGAACAGTTTCTGTGACAAATTAAGGTGAAATATACAATGTGTATATTTAATTGACATGTACATATGCGTGTGGGAGTATCTTCCTAAGTGAATGTAAGATAATTTGAGAGTGTTGGAAACTACACTGAAACGTTGCTCCATCCTTATTTGCTTATCATTAGTTACTTGTCCGACTTCCAGACGTCTAAATATCATGCAAACATTCCTTTATTTGTATTTCCATATTAGTTCAGGTACTAAAATGTTCCTTATTTTCTTATTTTTCTTTTATTAAAATGCATACTTTCAGGCAATGAAAGATGGCGACAACATATGGGGAACGATAGCTACCGGTCTAAATCAAGATGGACATGTAGCCAAACCTCTCACAGCACCATCTGGCGAGCAACAAGCACAACTGATCCAGGATGTGTATTCCAAACATGCCATCGATACAACATCCATAGACTATATCGAAGCACATGGTAAATTATTTGAAATGTTCAGTCTATAAATTCCGAGTGTATGAAATTATTCCTCCTTTCTCCTCCAATGTAATCATAATATCCTATTTTTCTTTGAAAAGGTACCGGCACAAAAATCGGTGATCCAGTGGAAGTCAATGCTTTCGGGCATTTCTTCCTGAAGCAACAACAGTCAAAAAGACGATACATTGGTTCTGTGAAGACCAACATCGGCCATCTGGAATCAGCAGCAGGAGTGGCCGGACTCATCAAGGTCCTGCTGATGATGAAACACAGCACCATCGTGCCATCCCTACACTTTGACAAGCCAAATGAAGCAATAGACTTTGACAGGTTTCAGTTTGTAGTACCAACAGAACCAGTCCCATGGTTACCTGATCAAAAAGTAGCATGTCTTAATTCATTTGGGTTTGGGGGTGCTAATAGTCATGCCATAGTTAAAAATAGTTCAAACGGGCAAACTAAGAGCACATATTCTTGGACTAAACCTGTTGTCGTTTGCTTTTCTGGTTCTAATCACCAAACTCTTAAAAAGAGCATTGAACAGTTCCTCTCCATTGAAAAACGTGACTATGACGTTCATGCTTTGTCATATACATCATGTGTCAGAAGAGAGCATTTCCAGTGCAGACAGATGTTCGTTGTAAGTGACATGTTGAGTCTTGAGGATCAGCTAACAGACTTCATGAAGACAGACAGCAGAGAAGAACCAAAGAAGGGGCACTTGCGGCCACTTTTTGTTTTCTGTGGCATGGGCACTGCATGGAAAGGGATGGGTATAGATTTAATGGAACAAAACAAAGGGTTTCAGGAAACCATGGAAGCTATTGACACATCTCTGAAACGCTTTGTCGGATGGTCTCTCACCCAAAGACTGAGAGAAGATGATGTCTCAGATCCTGTCCTTGGTCCAATTGCTATCTTTGCTTGCCAGGTGGCTCTCGCTCACCTGTGGAAGTCCTGGGGTGTAATGCCCGCAGCTGTTGTAGGTCAGTCAGTGGGGGAGGTGGCTGCAGCACATGTTGCTGGGATTCTGTCATTAGATGAAGCTGTGAGGGTTATATACCACAGGACAAACATCCTCTCCAGAGCTACCGGGGGTAAGATGCTTTTGGTTAAGAATATGGACCCCCAAAAAGTGGAACATCACTGTGACATGTATGAGGGCAAAATCAGTGTGGGTCTTTACTACAGTCCAAATGCATGTACAGTGAGTGGCGATGCTTCTGCAGTTGATGAGCTTAAAGTTAAGCTATCAAATATCGATAGAGACATAAAACTTATAGACCTGCAAGTGACAACTGCCTTTCATAGTCATCACATGGATTCATGCAAAGAACAAATTGATGATGCTTTACAAAATCTGAAGACACAGCACCCAACAGTTCCATTCATTTCAACCATTGATTCAAACTATACAGTGGAGGATTTGAGAGCAACAACATACTGGTCTAAGAACGCCAGAGAACCAGTCAAATTCGGGGCTGGTATAAAGGCTGCCATAAAAGAAAATGCCCACAATGTCTTCATAGAGATCGGACCACGCCCAGTTCTGAAAGCACATATTGGAGATATCTTACAAGGCACTCATCAGACTGCAGAAATTGTGACATCAATGACAACAAATTCGAAATATGAAGATCTTTTGAAATCCCTGGGTGAACTTCATGCATGGAATTGCAACATATGTTGGGATCAACTGTGTGAAATGTGCGGACATACCACCCCTGAACCAACACACGCCTTCGAACACAAACATGTCATGGCAATCCCAAATGAAACAGAGGGAAGTGCTCACGGAGCATCTCTCTCTATGCATCATCTGTTTTTGACCCAAGCGGCGAGTGACACAAGACTGAAGATGCACATTGATCCCTCAATCTTTGCTTCAATCTATGAGCATAAAATCAAGGATGTTATCGTTATTCCAGGAGCAACCTACGCAGAGACTGGATTTGGAATCACCAACCTGCTGAAGCTTTCAGATCCCTACGCATCAACTGTGTCAGTTGTGTTTCAAAATCCATACATTTTGAAGAAGGCTTTCCCGGCTGATTTGTCTGTAGACGTTACACACAATGACAACTACACAAACTTCCAAGTGAAAGGAAATGGTATTACGTATGCACAAGGAAAAATAGATCACAGAAGAGAGCAACCCACAGAGGAGAGACTAGACATCGAGCGTATTTTGAAACGATGCACAGGAAAGGTGAATAGGGAAGATATGTATCAGAAGCTTGCAAAACTTGGATTCAGCTATGGTGATAACTTTGCCACACTTGACTATGCATATAGTGGGCATGATGAAGCACTAGTCAAAATGGAAATCCCTCAGATGCTTAGAAAAGAAATGGAATCAACTTTTCTTCATCCAGCTATTCTTGATGGCATGCTTCAATCAGCCGCAGCGACATCCCTTGGAATAGATAATGAGTTCTTTCCTGTTCAATTAAGAGATGTCCACTTGTATCAAGCTTTAGAGGCAGAAATGTTCACCTTCGTCCAAAGCATGGAATCAACTGACCGTTACCATTCATTTCAAATGAAGCTTCTTTCCAAGAATGGAAGGGTTCTTGTTGAGGTAGGACTGTTCAAGATCAAATTCATAGGTACCGAAACCTGTGACTTTATGGTACAAACCTGGACAAGAATGGACGAGGTTTCCATAGAAGATGATGTCCTGAACACAAAAATTGCGGTATTCACAGATTCCAAAGTGTGTGCAAATGATGACACTCACATCATTATCAGCATGGATAAACTAACAACTGATTGGATCAAGAATGAACTTGAATCAGTTTTAGAAGGAGTATCAAAAGTATGCTTCCTGTTGGCCACAATTGATGTTTCAACAGACAATGGAGATGCTATCCAAGAAGAACTGATTAAGCGCTTCCTTGCACTACGGTTGATCGTTCTCTATCTTACTAACAAACAAGCTGAGACACCCTTGATAATCATGTCAGAAGCAACAAAAGCAGAGGCTGCAACTGATGCAGCGTCTGCTACAGCGTGTCTGAATGAGGCAATGGCAGCAGCGACAAGATGTATCATAAGAGAACACAGAACACTGACAATTCAACTAGTGGAAGTCGTTGTGGGTGCAAGTGGGGAATTGATTACCAAAATTAAATACATTCTGTCAAGACTTCATGCAATTCCTCCAGCCAAATACCCAGAAATACGGCTTCAAGAAGATGGTGTTTACACATCATTACTGCAAGTCATTTCTGAGGAAGCACCAAAGTACAGAATCAGCAGTATTCTCGACTCAGCTGATGCCCTCCTGTGTTCAGCAAATGACAGCGAGGTTATTGAACAATCGTTTGTCCAGGATATTGATTCACAGCAATATTTTGAGAACAGATCCATTGATGTCACTGTTGATTCAGCTGTACTACACAGACCATGCTTATACAGCATCACAGCTAATAACCAAAACTTCAGAGACATTCACATGCACCCTATCTTGTGTTTTGAGTTTGTTGGCAGGGTTGCATCTGGGAATGGTTCTGTGCAACCTCAACTTGTGGCTTTCTTCCCATTGCTGATTAAACCAACTGTTAAGATCCCCAAGAGCTGCATCATGAATATATCAAAGTTTCAGTGTTACCGGCCTGGTCTCATGATCAAGCTCTACTGTCTGTGGAATCTGAGCCGTCAAGTGAAAATGGAACGTGTAGCAATCCTGTTCTCTCCGGAAACTGAAGCTGCTTCCAAGGTTCTTTCTCACATGCTACAATGTAATGGAACCAAATCCACAGCACTCATCACACCAGAAGACCTGGCTGTAGATGAAAATTGCTCGCACGGGTCCTTAATCGCAACAGTGACGATATCTCCTGACATTCTCACAACACTTGTTTCAAAATGGTCTAGACTAAACAATGTAATCACACTGGAAACAATCAGCAATGACCGGACACTCCAATCCCTCCGTTTGAGTAAATCTCGTCCAAGAGTGTACAGCGTGCGTCCATTTGACATATTTGCTCCTTCTGCAATTCTTGAAAATGTGCAAAAGCTCTATGCTTGGATTGAGAAACATCAGAAGAAAATCCCAGAACTGTTCATGTCCCTCACAAGGGAAACCTGTCCAAAAATCGAAAATACACCCATCAGCATAACAGAGGCCATGCAGACAACATGCCTACATCTTTCTGAAGATGGACTGGACATGAAGGTAATGAAAACACAAGTCAATACTCTTTTCCACAGATGTGGTTCCTATATTGTTGTTGGTGGACTTACTGGACTTGGGTGGGAGTGCGTCTCATTCCTAGCTAATGGAGGAGCAGGATGTATAGTTATTCTCTCCAGACGGGAGTCTCCAAGTGATGAAAAACAAGAGGAGATACAATTGCTGGAACAGACTTTCGGTTGTGTGGTAACATTCATTCAAGCAGATGTATGTAATTTCAAGGCTTTGGAATCTGCTTTGGAAACACTCAAAGCCAAATTTTCTGGATATCCACTACGTGGCATTTTCTATGGTCCAGCAGTTATTGATGATAGTCCACTCATAGGCATGACAGAAGAGAAAATACGTAAAGTGGTCTCTCCAAAAGTAACTGGGGTGTGGAATATACATGTCCTCACTGCCCACTTAAGCTTGGACTACTTTGTCATGCATTCATCTGTCGTATCTGCACTTGGAAATGCTGGTCAATCCAATTACGGTGCAGGAAATGGCTTCATGGATGGACTAGCACATTTGCGGAGACGGTTTGAACAGAATGGTCAGACTATCAACTGGGGTGCACTGCATACAGGCATTTTAGAGCACAGTACAAAGTATGTACGGGATCGTTTGAGAGAGAAAGGGTTCATTTTGATTGAGAAGCAAGACATTAGCAACTGTCTAGAGCAGACGCTAATGCTGAACAAAGTGCAGATGTTTATAGTGAACGTTGACCGAAAGGAGATGGCTAAGCAGCTAACTCGAGACAAGGAGAAGGTTTTACTACTCCGATTGCATGACTACTTGGAGCATTTTTTAAATGAACAGAAAGACAGTTTTTGTGAACATTTGGATGTGAAAGAATTACGTTCATTAGATACAGAGGACAGGGTGAATTTCTTACAAAGCTATCTGAGGACACTTGTGTGCCAAAAGGCTTTGCTTGAAGAAAGTTCTTTTGAAGATGAGATTCCATTGGCACAACAAGGACTAGATTCAATGTACGCCATGGAGGTTGCTGGACAAATTCATGATGATACACAAGTAGAGATTACTGCAAGTGACATTCTTGTTAATTCAGTGTCTGCCTTAACAAGTATGATAAATGAACGTCTTTTCAGTGACAATGGTATACAGGAGCGCAGAGAAGAGTATGAACATGTTATCAGTCAAACTGATATCCAGGACTCTATTGAAAGGATTGTCCTAGAAGAGGAACAGCAAAGTCAGAACAAGTCTGGATTCATTTATACCCACGTAGTGCATCTCCCAGATGTTGCTGACGCTTCCTATGTGGAGAGATTTGCTACCGAATGTGTCTCTAAACACTCTATAGCAAGAAGGACCTTTGCGTTTTATGACGGTGATATCAAAAGAGAAGAAACCAGATCTAATGCCAGCTTTCAAACCGTCAATGAAACAAATGCCACTGAAATAGTGAGCAAAGCCCATGATTATTTGGATTTGGGAACGACAGGACCGATAAAGTTCATTTTTCTGTCTGACAGATCGGAGATGGTTCTTCTTTTTCACCGAGTTGCATTTGACCACAATGGGATGAAGCTACTTGTAGAAGAATTTAAAAGGTATGGAGACGCTTTTATGCACGGAAAATCACCGGAAGATGTCCATGCAAACCCTGAAAGAAATATTGCCGAGGAGATTCAACGTGTATTGGCACCACAATACGAAAACCTCAAGGCATTCTGGGAGAAAACATTGCCTGAGATACCATATGCCACACTTTCCATAAGCCCCAATACACACAGAGGAGGATATTGCAGCGGCATAGTCATTGGGACAAGAATGGACGATGCAATAAATGCTAGTTTGCGCCGATTCACCACATCACGGAACTCAACACCATTTGATTTCATGATCAGTGTGTATCAACTAATGGTGGCCTTTATTGCGAGTACCAATTCCCCATCAATCCTAGTCCCCGTAGACTTGCGTCAGTATGTATCCTCAATGGTCGGATGTGTTGGAAGATGTACAAACTACATCCCAGTCATAGCAAACACTCCCGATCTGGGGTCAACCACAGTGGAAATGTTCCTCAGTGAGAACCAGAAAAGACTTGAAGTGTACAAAAAACACGGCCTCTATCTCTATAAAAACCTGAAAGATTTGCTGTCCGAGGACAGTTCCAAACATATGCACACAAATCAGTTCATCTACGAATATCAAACACTGAAGGAGGATTTCAATGATAAGGAAGGGGAAAGTAACCTGACATTTGCCCCTGATGCAGAAACCTATGTATTTGTATACAACAAAGAGGACAATTCCAAATATTTAGAGCTGCATTTGAGGTCTGACATGTTTCCTATTCCCCGAGGTAGAGCAATCATGCAAAAATTCCTGCGCCTTGTATCTTATGCAGCAAATCATCCTGAATGGACGCTTCAATATCTGAAACAGAAAGTGGAGAAACCTAACGCGTCCAGAGTGTGCTCCCTGCAATAAAAGACATATACGTCTGCTATTCTCATCCCTTGACTTGTCCTGAAATCCCTTATTGTAACATCACAATTTGCTAGTGATTCACAAACTCCATATAGTCAGAATCAAACAAGCCACTCTGTCTGTGGCAGGGATTGCGTGTGACTATGGGAAGGGGTTTGTCGTGTATATCTGAAATGACATGACAACATGCATAAACGCATCACCTCTTAAATGCGTCACCAGCATTCTTGCTATTCATTTAATTGACTATGTTGATCAGTTCATGTATCATCAACTCGTATCTATAACGTGTGCATCTGTACATGTGTACACGAGCGTTCGTTCGTGCGTGTGTGAGTGTATAAATGCGCATTTGTATCTGTCTATTATATCGTCCTAATGTGGGCTTATAGGCAACGTATTCACTATGTTAGCCTGAGAGAACTTCAATTCATCTCAGTATCTGTGTGATGCCGTCCTACAGCAGACGATTCGATGGAACCATCCCTGAGTAGGTTCTTTAATCTCTCCGAGAGGCATCTCAACGCGAGAGAATAATCAGCTTGGATTATAAGTAGAATCAGATTGTATTGCACGCAAAAGGTTAAACCTACCTGAATACGTCACCGAAATAAGTGATGTCAACAGCCATGGAAAAGGTAGTTGACCCTTCCTAGAGTAGGTAGTGTCATGTCTCTGTGTAAAACCTTGAGTAGGCACTTCCATCATTGTAGGAAACCACCCTAATGTGAACAAGGCCATTTCTCTGTGTAGAACTGACCCTATCATCTTCAGTAAATCATCCTAGAATAGACACCTCCATCATTGTAGGAAACCACCCTAATATAAACAAAGCCATCTCTCTGTGTAGAACTGACCCTATCATCTTCAGTAAAACCATCTTAGAGTTTGATACCTCCATCATTGTAAGAAACAACCCTAATGTAAGCAACGCCATTTCTCTGTGTAGAACTGACCCTATCATCTTCAGTAAAACCATCTTAGAGTTTGATACCTCCATCATTGTAGGAAACCACCCTAATATAAGCAAAGCCATCTCACTGTGTAGAACTGACCCTATCATCTTCAGTAAAACCATCTTAGAGTTTGATACCTCCATCATTGTAAGAAACCATCCGAATGTAAGCAACGCCATTTCTCTGTGTAGAACTGACCCTATCATCTTCAGTAAAACCATCTTAGAGTTTGATACCTCCATCATTGTAGGAAACCACCCTAATGTAAACAAAGCCATCTCTCTGTGTAGAGCTGACCCTATCATCTTCAGTAAAACCATCTTAGAGTTTGATACCTCCATCATTGTAGGAAACCACCCTAATATAAATAAAGCCATCTCTCTGTGTAGAACTGCCCTGATCACCCTCAGTAAATCATCCTAGAATAAACACCTCCATCATTGTAGGAAACCGTAATCAAGATTATATATTTATATATCCACAGGGACCCTTCCTAAATTATATATCATGATAGTGTATGTGTTATTTTTATCATATTGACACTCAACGCGAAATGTTTATAACTGATAAATATTGATCATTTCTCAAACCTGAAGCATAATTCACCTTTTCATCGACAGGGATAGAGAACACCATGAAATCATCATAAATGTACATATATGTTAATTAATATAAGCAGATATGAATGCCAAAATCTGTTCCTTCGTTTTGAACAATTCCCACACGACACCGATATGTGTGTCTGCAGCGCGACAATTATTTTAATCACATATCAAGTAGGTATCTGTAATTTAATGTTCCTGATGTTTCAAAAATGTTTATTTTCGTCTATTCGATTTATGAGTCAGGGTTCTGACTTTGATAAAATCATACATTGGCACAATATAAACACTTACAGGGTGATAGTCAGTGCACAATATTTGCCTTTGGTTTTCAAACTGAATAGTAACTCCTACCATAAACATTTGCATTTGTATGATTATCCTAAAATCAGTTACATATATTTTTGCATGATTTACAGATCACACATATCAGTATGAATATTATAAGTAACCTGCATTGTGAGGTTAATTGGGGATATTGTGTTTCAAACTATATTTAAAAGATGGATGTTATGCACATAAGGATTACAGTCGTCTGAAACAACAACTATGCACAGTTGGTTACGTCCCTTTTCATAGACGCCAGAAACATACGATTGTGGAATCCCGATCCGTCCCGATATGAAACTAGACTTGTGAACAACATACCCAAGTCTTGGGGTTTCACCAACTTCTCAGACCTGCATCACGTGAGCCTTTCCCTACATGAAGCTGACGAGACATTCCATAACTGGAGTATTACTGAGAACAAGGTGAAACCCAACTCATTCACTCACGGTATGGCAGTAAAGAGTAAAGGGTCTGTTTCTGTGTTTGCTGAAAGGCTCAGTGGTTAAATTGTTATATCTGTGCCCCGTTTCACAAAACTCTCGTAGGCCTAAGATCTCGTAACTTTTCTCGTAGCATTCGTACCTCCTGTGTTACAGTATAGCAGGTACCAATGCTACGAGAAATGTTACGAGATCTTAGGCCTACGACAGCTTTGTGAAACGGGGCTCAGGATTGTCAACCAATATTTCCTGTTTGTGGAATACATATTCAATAAATTATGTTATGTCTACTTTGTGGTTCTTATTCATTCAATTGTTAATATCCATTTTGTCATTACCTGACCCGAGAAGATCCGGGTTAGAATTGATCTTCAGTAACCCATGCCTGTCGTAAAGGGCGACTAACGGGATCGAGTGGTCAGGCTCACTGACTTGGTTGACATATGCATATGTCATCGTATCCCTTGGTTGACACATGTAATTGCGTAGATCGATGCTCATGATGCTGATCGCTTCATTGTCTGGTCCAGACTCGATTATTTACAGACTGCCACCATATAGCTGGAATATTGCTGAGTGCGGCGTAAAACTAATCTCACTCACTCACATTTGTCATTACCTATTCAACATTAAGTGATCACGCAAAAACATATTTTGAATATTTGTAGTGGACAAGAATTGTCTGATTTACCTGAATTTGTTATACAACAATGATACATCTAGTTTAAATGTGACCAAGGAAATATATATGCAATAGTAATAAGCGACATTATGGTAACTGAAACTCTATCAAATGTGGTGTTAGTTTGGAATTTTTCAAGTTGTCTTTTCTCGCTGATAAAGCATGCAGATTTAAAACATGTACCGATACCATGCGGGCTTTATTTCCGAGAACATGCAGCAGATGTATCTCCTAGAAAATGTCGAATGCATCCCCGACATAACATGCATGATTCATGTCTGATAACTGGACACATGAAATATTATATGTATTTTACTTCCACTTTGTTAAATCAAATTTTGCAAACACTAATTCGAGAAAATTTCCATTAAAGAAATCCAGGTTCTCTCTACAGTAAACAAGCGACTGTTCACGTATTTGTTAGGGCACAAAGCCAAAAACAATAGTTCGATATTTCAAAATTATATAAAAATCGAGACAACACATATTTGTGTCTGTTGATTTCATTGTCATTGTCACGAATACATAAAGAAACACAAATAAACATGGCGCCGAGAGAAAGAGATACAATTTCAGTTTTGAAATACATGCTTGTCGAAAGAGTCGACTAACGGGGCCTGGTTGTCAGGCTCGCTGACTTGGTTGACATATGTCATCGTGTCCCAATTGCGTAGATCGATGCTCATGCTGTTGATCACTGGATTGTCTGGTCCAGACTCGATTATTCACAGACCGCAACCATATAGCTGAAATATTGCTGTGTGCGGCGTAAAAGTAAACTCACTCACTCACTTCATGGCCGCGGAAACTGAGTGGTATATATCGGTGACCTTTTGTGCTGGTGATTAGATGCCTCATTCGGAGACTGTGGGTTCGGTTCCAAGATGAAACTCAACCCTAAATGTACAAGAAACTGTTCTTCACTGAGTAATTGAAATCACAAATGTAACATACGCTACATTCTTCCATTTGTTCTCAAACTCAAAATGTCCAATATTGTTGTTCAGAACACAAGGATGTCACAATGTACTAAACATGTCCTAAGGGAAATGTCATGCTAGATCATTTAATGTATTATGCTGCTTAGGACGACCCAGCTTTTTTCTTACCTGTGCCTTTGGTATATGCTCGGAGTGGAAAGAAAGAATGGCGTCAAAGCCATATAAGCCGTATAATCAATATTGTTCTCTGTGCTTCTTTCGCTTTGATTGAAACGCGAAAAGGAGAGGTGAGGTGAGGTGAAATTGGGTTTAGCGTCGTGCTTGAGAATATTTCGCTCATATGACGACGTGCATGCGTGTGTATGTGTATGTGCGGCTGCTTGTACTAGCCCAGACTTAAGCTGGTGTTATAGTGCTAGCCCACTGAGATACCATGCCGCAGTGAAGCATGAATACCCCACTCAGACACATTATACTGACTCCGAGCCGACCAGTCCTTGTTGTACCCATTAATGCCGAGCGCCAGACAGGGACCAACAAGTACCATATTTTAACGTCTTTTGGTATGACGCGGTCGGGGATAGAACCCGCGACCTTCCGCTCTCCTGGCGGACGCTCTAACCACTACACCACGGAGGCGGTCCGAAAAGGAGAGACCTGAAGGAGACCTATTGGACATTTCCCTGAGAACGGAGTGTAGATTCTAGCACAACCATATAGTCCAAGAGCCCGGGGGGTGATTTTTGTACCGAGAGAGGCCAAAAGGTTTAAACATGTATTCTGATTAGATGCTTGATTGGCATTTTAGAAGATGATATTTGATGAACATAGAGATTTTTTCTGGGTTACTCGAGAATAACATGTATTCTGATGTAAAATTGCCTCACGAATCCAAAAATTTTTAGTCTTGCAAATCAAAGCTGTGGCTTTAGCCCACTAGGGGGCGTTGAAGCGATGACTCAGCATTTTTTCAGGTAAACTGCTGCATCCTTTAAATGCCATTTCCCAACTACAAATACTCAGTATTTCACCCAAACTGGTTGCAATGTAAAGAAGAAAGATAAATGTGTAATTTCACAAAATAAAATGTTTAACAGTGTGGTATGTAGAGTAATGACATATTGTTTTTCTTCGTAGATTTACAATTTTTTGTCATTTTACCACCTGAAGTTCAGTGTAATGAAACTAAAGTATAATATAATACAGTATTTAAGGCTTTTAATTATGTAAAATGTGTAAGGAATTCAAATATATCAACAAAATGCATATGTCACTCAGGGTTAGTGTTTTATCTAAGATAAAGAGAGTAAGGGTAATTCTATAAAATCACTCAAGGGGAGATAACTCTGTAAAATGTGGTTTTCAGAAAGAGATATAACTTGCTTTTTAGTCTATATACATGTAGTTGGACATATATTTAAAGAGTAATTAATCACCAACATTTCTTCATGTTACAAAACAGGTCATCAGGCCAGTAAAACATGCATGCATGCACGCACACACGTGCGCGCACACACACATGTAATAGTTTTAAAATTATTAAGCTAATTCTGACAACTCACATTGAGATTTTGCTATTTCTGTCAAAATGCAAGGGCTACCTCATCACGGATCATACTCATCGTCAGTAGCAGAGTCACTGTCATCTTCTCCAGCCTCAACCTCGTCTGATTCTTCAGGGTCTGGAAATGTGCTACTCATTTGTTTTGTGACACATGTAGGTACCTGTGGTCCTTCGTACCATACAAGTTGAAAAGTTCCATCCTCCAACTTCCATCCATTTCCTTCTGGTTTGAACTTCAATGGATCACCGAGATGAACATTCTTCCACATACTTGAAACATAATTGGTTCTTTTGATTTTTTTGAACTAACGATACTTGACAAGGAGGAAATACAACAGCATCTGTTCCTTTGATTTTGTCTAAAGGACCATGGCCTGGTGCTGGAGCATATCTTTGTTTGAACAAACTATAGCGCACATTATCGACACTGGACAGGCTTGGTTTTGTATACAACGCACATACAAATTGTTCTCATCCTGAAGCAACATGTGAAGGTACCTCCTGTGTTTCATAGACATGTAAAGGCAGCCTGAAATGCAACAGAGGATTCCAGAAGTTGAAGTGGGCGCACTTTCCCCTTTCGAACGAAAGCTAAAGTATAGTCACATCCAGTAAATGCATGAAATGAAAGCAAGGAGTCAGACACTCCTTTCCCAATGACCTTGGAAATTGCATTAATGTTTATGTATCTCCTTGAATTGTTGCTGCTGTGACCTGTGTCCATCCAGATGTGAGCTCCATCAAGTCTTTGGATGTGATGAATCAAAAGTACAAGGATATCAGTGTCTGAGGCTCGCACTGATATGTGTGCTTTCTTCAAATCTTGGCAGATATTGTAGATATGAAAAATGATTCTTGTGTCTGCCTCTTCATGTGTACATCGAAGATGTGGAACAACAGTCCTCACCACAATTCCCTGGTTAGCGGTAAACACATAACATGTATCTTCAAGAGAAAAGTAGAGTGTTGTGGTGCCTAAAATGTGACTATATGTGTCACTTCTCCATTCATCAGCCAAAAATCTCAAGAAGGATGACTTGAAACACGCAGAGTTCAATGCATTTGTGAAGTTGGAAGGCCTGTTCTATATTTTGGATGGATCAGGTGGACCCCATATACTGACAGAGACTGATGTTCTTGCATGTGGATCCTTGAATGGTTTCTGAGGAGGTAAACACTACAATCGATGTAAACGATTGCATCCAATACTCTCTGTTGCATTTTGGAAACTTCACTTCAAGAAATTCTTGTCTGAACACTCTGTTCCTGAAAATGTCATTACAAAAATGAAGAGACTTTATGGATATGCATTGGAAAGGACCCTGATCGAGGTTTTGGAATCAGAGGAGATTACTGCATTTCTCAGAGCCTACGACCACTTCATGAATGAGACACGATCTGGAACTCATGGCAAAACAGCTCAATACTGGATGATGTACATCGATCTGGTCAATCTGTACCTAATGTTCAGCAGAGCTTGTAGAACCAGTGATCTTGCACTGTTCACTTACTGCTTGGGGAAATTGTGTCCACTGTACTTTGCAGTTAACCGTCACAGTTATGCAAGATGGATGACAAAATATCATCTCAATCTTCTGAACATTGACAATACACACGCTGGTGCAAGACAAATCCTGGAACAGGGTGTACTTTCAGTCAAAAGAACAACCAAGCCTTTTGCAAGAGTACCAGTGGATATGGCCCTGAACAGACTGAATGCAGATGCTCCATCCACACAGACAGGCATCTCATCCTTCACTCAGTCACTATCCGCCAGACGACGATGGATGATAACACGTGCAATGAGGAGTGCAGTGGTAAGAGAGCTTCTACAGATTGTAGATCTAATAGACAAGGAAGATGTCACAAAGGAATGCAAACCAGCACGGATCAAATGGGACCATGAAGATGTTGAAAGTCTTGCTACTGCAATTGAAAGTTGCCTGAACCCTTTCACAATGGCTCATCCAAACACACATCTGTACTGTATAACAACGGGAAAACCTCTAGCAGAACATGTTGCTGATGATCTTGTAAACTGCATTCATACAGGTGAAAGATGGTACAATGAATTTTCAGATGGCTGTTTTTCTGACCAGGCCAGATTTGAAAATCCAATCCCAAGAAGAAAGATTCAGAATTTCACTGCTGGAGCTTTTAAGGCCAACAATCAGACCAAAGACAAGAAACTTAAAGAACATCAGTGTTCTCGTGATTTGTTTGGTCGACTTTTATACCTTGCCTCTTCTAGTGAAATTGATCCCGCTGAAGTATTCAGGTTCCCTCTTACACCTCTTCCACTTTCACTTGGTCAAATGGATGGTTCAATGAACAAGACTGACAAGTCAAAACTGATGAGATGTTTGGAAGAAAGGGTAACAGGCATTCAGTTCCCAGATAACATAGATGTGTGTGTCATTGATGGAATGTTCCTCATCCAGTCTCTTACAAACCTTCCTTCAAGATATGAAGAAATTGCCAAGTTCATCCTACAGATCCTCTGCAAATATGGAACCCAAGTAGAATTTGTATGTGACACTTATGCAAGTCCATCAATAAAGGACATTGAGCGAAGAAAACGTGGAGCTTCTGCAGAAGGCACGGTAGTCAGTGATCCAGGTCAGAACAGGCCTTCCAACTTCACAAATGCATTGAACTCTGCGTGTTTCAAGTCATCCTTCTTGAGATTTTTGGCTGATGAATGGAGAAGTGACACATATAGTCACATTTTAGGCACCACAACACTCTACTTTTCTCTTAAAGATACATGTTATGTGTTTACCGCTAACCAGGGAATTGTGGTGAGGACTGTTGTTCCACATCTTCGATGTACACATGAAGAGGCAGACACAAGAATTATTTTTCATATCTACAATATCTGCCAAGATTTGAAGAAAGCACACATATCAGTGCGAGCCTCAGACACTGATATCCTTGTACTTTTGATTCATCACATCCAAAGACTTGATGGAGCTCACATCTGGATGGACACAGGTCACAACAGCAACAATTCAAGGAGATACATAAACATAAATGCAATTTCCAAGGTCATTGGGAAAGGAGTGTCCGACTCCTTGCTTTCATTTCATGCATTTACTGGATGTGACTATACTTTAGCTTTCGTTCGAAAGGGGAAAGTGCACCCACTTCAACTTCTGGAATCCTCTGTTGCATTTCAGGCTGCCTTTACATGTCTAGGAAACACAGGAGGTACCTTCACATGTTGCTTCAGGATGTGAACAATTTGTATGTGCGTTGTATACAAAACCAAGCCTGTCCAGTGTCGATAATGTGCGCTATAGTTTGTTCAAACAAAGATACGCTCCAGCACCAGGCCGTGGTCCTTTAGACAAAATCAAAGGAACAGATGCTGCTGTATTTCCTCCTTGTCAAGTATCGTTAGTTCAAAAAATCAAAAGAACCAATTATGTTTCAAGTATGTGGAAGAATGCTCATCTCTGTGTCGTCATATGAGCGAAATATTCTCAAGCACGACGATAAACCCAATTTCACCTCACCTCACCTCATCTCTGTGATCCATTGAAGTTCAAACCAGAAGGAAATGGATGGAAGTTGGAGGATGGAACTTTTCAACTTGTATGGTACGAAGGACCACAGGTACCTACATGTGTCACAAAACAAATGAGTAGCACATTTCCAGACCCTGAAGAATCAGATGAGGGTGAGGCTGGAGAAGATGACAGTGACTCTGCTACTGACGATGAGTATGATCCGTGATGAGGTAGCCCTTGCATTTTGACAGAAATACCAAAATCTCAATGTGAGTTGTCAGAATTAGCTTAATAATTTTAAAACTATTACATGTGTGTGTGCGCACGTGTGTGCGTGCATGCATGCATGTTTTACTGGCCTGATGACCTGTTTTGTAACATGAAGAAATGTTGGTGATTAATTACTCTTTAAATATATGTCCAACTACATGTATATAGACTAAAAAGCAAGTTATATCTCTTTCTGAAAACCACATTTTACAGAGTTATCTCCCCTTGAGTGATTTTATAGAATTACCCTTACTCTCTTTATCTTAGATAAAACACTAACCCTGAGTGACATATGCATTTTGTTGATATATTTGAATTCCTTACACATTTTACATAATTAAAAGCCTTAAATACTGTATTATATTATACTTTAGTTTCATTACACTGAACTTCAGGTGGTAAAATGACAAAAAAATTGTAAATCTACGAAGAAAAACAATATGTCATTACTCTACATACCACACTGTTAAACATTTTATTTTGTGAAATTACACATTTATCTTTCTTCTTTACATTGCAACCAGTTTGGGTGAAATACTGAGTATTTGTAGTTGGGAAATGGCATTTAAAAGGATGCAGCAGTTTACCTGAAAAAAATGCTGAGTCATCGCTTCAACGCCCCCTAGTGGGCTAAAGCCACAGCTTTGATTTGTAAGACTGAAATTTTTGGATTCGTGAGGCAATTTTACATCAGAATACATGTTCAAACCTTTTGGCCTCTCTCGGTACAAAAATCACCCCCGGGCTCTTGGACTATTGTACGAAATTCATAGCTGGTCATTTTCCATCTATACATGTCTTTTATCTTTAACGGTTAGGTCTACAGAAGTCTATTTATATCATGACTACCCGAAAATGGGAAAACTGGTGGCCATTTTTCAAAATGGCCGCCATATAGAGTACATCAATAAAATAAGTATGAGATCATCCCATGATCTAACATATTTTTATCATTTCTTATCAAATTCAATACGAGAAGCCTCTCAGACTGGCCATTTTTCATATTTGAGGGGAAAAGTGGGGGGGAAATGGAATTTTCCCAAAAATGTTATTTGAACTCAATTTTAAATCCTCATAAATTATGTATCTAGAATATTGTGAGAACAAATGAAAGTTCATTTAAGGAATATATCATTAGATTTACTTACATGTATAATGTATAAGCTTGGTTGACTATAGATCACCTATGAAAACTTATCAAAATCAACGCAAACATATTTCATTTCAATGTCAAAGTAGCTATCTCATTAATCTATGGAAGGTTACTCAATCCTGTGTAATTGTATCTAGGTTGACTGAATCAGAAATGCGCAGTGCACTTAAGAGCTGCTTTTAAACCAGTTTGGACCAGTTTGAACATTTTATACACATGCACTTCAGCAATTCCTGGCAGGCCTTTCATGCCAACAGAAGACTGGTCCAAACAGGTCCAAGCTCTCCCCTAGAGTTATTGCCAACCCTATGCAGAGGGCTTGGTAACTCCTGTGATTTCATCAGGGATTGCTCTGAAACATAACTCCCGTGATTTACAGCTCTCTTTATATGTTGGATCAAAGCTGATTCTGTTGGGGGAATATTGTCCAAAGTTCTCCCCTTCGTGGTGAACAAATGCTTTCTTGCTTCATTCACTTTCACGAGGTTGCTTGCTCTGTCATACAGCAGTACATCAAATCTCTCAAGCTGATGAATCAGCATTAGTGATTAGTGATTTCAAGTGGTGGACAGGTGAGGGAAGTAGAGGTGCCTGTAAGTTCAGGAAAAATTGTCACAGAATGTGAAGCTGTGAAACATTGGAAGGGATCTACTTTTCTCAGGACCCAGACAAATTTCAATATAGCGAAGAGTTTTCCGGTACCAAACCCCACCCATACTTCTTCAAGATCGAGAATGCCTGTTGCAGCTATGGTCAACACAACCACATCAGTGTCAACAGTATGGCTGTAAAACATCTTCCATCCTTTATGTGAAGCATCAGCGAAGCAACTTTTTATCTCTTCATAGTTACAGGGAGCCAATTCCAAAAGGTCTTTTGGTTGATTGGGCACCACATATTCGCCAATTGGGCTGATGACTTGTTTGATTCTATCAAGGTTATGTTCTGTACAAGGAAAGCAAAAAGTTATTTCTTGCTGGCATCGCACCTCGGGAATTCTTGCCATTTCTGAGGAACTGGCTTCCACTCGTCGTCTTTTTCCACTTCCGCTTTTTGTTCTTACACTGGATTTTTACGCTGTCCGTTTTGTATTCGTCCCAGACAATATCCACTCTCTGATTAGTGTCCAGAAGATACTGCAAGTACTTCAAGAACACATTATCAGCATATTCATCAACTGCTATTTGAGCTGCTGGTTTTAGCATGTTTATTACTGCAGATCCATCAAGGATTGATACGTCAACATCTGGTTTTGAGTCAGTTGGTGGTGAAATTTTCTTCATGCAATTGAGAAGAACTGATTTTGCGCATGGACGTAGAGAACCTTGATGAGATATAGTTGGTGAGCAAGACTGATTTTCATGTCTGACAAACCCATCCAAGTTTCCATCCCTTGACTCGTCTGTTTATATCTTGTCTTCATGGAAGAAGTTCTACATCTGTATTGTTGACACAGATGTGGTTGTGTTGGCCATAGCTGCATCAAGCGTTCTCAGTGTTTCACAGCTTCTCAGGCCATGACAGTATGTCATCCTTTGGTGGAATTGAAAAGAAGGCCTCGCGGAATACATGGAATGCTTTTCCTGAACTTACAGGCACCTTTATTTCCCTCGCTTGTCCACCACCTGAAATCCTAATGCACAGATTCATCAGCTTGAGAGTTTTGTTGTACTGCTGTATGACAGTGCAAGCAACCTCATGAAAGTGAAAATATAAAAAATCTGTGAGGCCTCTCGATCTTTATTCAGTTGGAATGGTATAAGCTACAATCATGCCAAGTTTCATGCTTGTAACACAAAGTGCACAATTCAGTGAAAAAATTGCACTTATCCGCTGGGCTATAAGGGAAATGTCATGCTAAATCATTTAATGTATTATGCTGCTTAGGACGACCCAGCTTTTGTCTTACCTGTGCCTTTGGTATATGCTCGGAGTGGAAAGAAAGAATGGCGTCAAAGCCATATAAGCCGTATAATCAATATTGTTCTCTGTGCTTCTTTCGCTTTGATTGAAACGCGAAAAGAAGAGACCTGAAGGAGACCTATTGGACATTTCCCTGAAAACGGAGTGTAGATTCTAGCACAACCATACAGTACACAGAAAAACATAACAATAACATGATTATGAACATTATCAAGACAGAAGTGAGAAGCGCGACGGGTGTGTACAAACATGATGAAGCCGTTGTGGTAATTACTACCTTACCAGCAACTAGTGATGGTAGCAGATCTTCAGCAGGTCAGCACTCAATTCCTAATTGTTTCCTCCCGTGAAGATCCGGGTTAGAATTGATCTTCAGTAACCCATGCTTGGTGTAAAAGGCGACTAACGGGATCGGGTGGTCAGGCTCGCTGACTCGGTTGATATATGTCATCGTATCCCAATTGCCTAGATCGATACTCGTGCTGTTGATCACTGGATTGTTTGGTCCAGACTCGATTATTTACAAACCATCGCCATATAGCTGGAATATTGCTGAGTGCGGCGTAGACTGAACTCATTCACTCACTAACCCTAATTGTTACACGATCTCATACAGAAATAACTATGAGAAATTGTAGAGTGCTCTCTAGTCTACTGTGTGCTGGTTTGGACATCATGAACACCGCTGTCCATTGTGATAAAGTACTTGCATACAGGACATAGATCTGTTCCTGAACATGTACAACATTATGTGTTTGCAGATAGTGCTTTCAAACACAGTGCTTGGTCAACAAACACAAATACACGCGTAGATGTGTTTTAATAAGAGAAGGTAAGCGTAAATATGTCTAAACTTCTGTAATAGTTGCATTTCGGAGAAGACGTAGGTTGTGTAAATTGGAAAATGACAATAGTATACTTTATATAAAGTTACGATTGCTCAAACGAACATAAATCTCGTGTCTCCGTCTGAATGTTTTTCTGTTTGTACCTTTCTTGGAAGAGCATTTTCATAAAACAAATGTGTAGTTCTTGACGTTGCTGAAGCGTTTGGACGGGTAATAATAGCCCTGAACGCTGATTGCTTGGAAATTCCATGGCCTAAATTCTCATGTCACATTGAACTTCCTTGATGCAATGATTGGACGAACGCCGAGACCAGGAAGATTTGACATACCTGCGTGTTTAAAAGAATTGTTCTCTCAGATTTCATATTGCTTACCCCCTTGAAGATTTGAAATGGTCTCCTGCACCCTTTGCATGTTGTAAGATTTCAGTAACGAGATAGGATGGTCAGGCTCAATAGCGTGGTTGATTCATGTCATAGTAACAAAATGTATGTCATATGTCAACATATCACATTTGCATGCTGACTTAACATACATATATTCTGCCGGTTATGAATGACATGTATGAAGTAAAACTGCCATGGTAGAAATGAGTGAGTGAGTTAAGATTGTAAGTCACATCGGCATTAAGTCATTTCAGCCATGTCGTGACTAAAAACAAGTTATAATTTCACAATAAATAAAGTTAAGGTATATTATAAAAAACTTGTCAGCGAAGGACAGTAAAAACAACTAGAATATCACAGATATATATGTAAAAGACGTAATTAAATCTAAAAGGTTGTAACTAGAGAGTACAGCACAATATAAAACAGGCTATTGGATATTGAATATTTTCTTGAGTGGAAACTAAAGACAGTTTATTTCTGTTTTGTCAAATACAAGCAGGACAGAATACAGAACACTGAGCTCATAACACTTGTCTCTTGTAATTGTCTTACACAGAACACAAATATGCCTTGACTTGGTGAGTGTGGTTGATTGATACTTGGCTGATGGTCAGTTGTCCTTTCTCTAGTAATCTCTAACTATAAAAGATGTGACTAAGATTAACTGTTAATGGGTATTTGGGGACTGGTGGCTATGGTATTAACTTGCTATCCAGGTCATGGCTGCTTAATACGGGCAAATGTCGGTTATGCAGTATCGCAATACGTATCCTATCGTGACCTCAATATTGAGATTCGTATCGTATCAAGGCACCTGTATCGTGACATCTCCACTAATTATGTGGAGTAAGAAGCTGCTTTTCACAGACAAACAAACATAACGGAAAACACCGGGATCAGCCAGGCTCGTGTGTGTGGAAACAGACTCCGCCAGCCTTAATAGCTTGTTACCCGCAATGGACTCCGTCAACTAACTACTGGCAATGAAATTCTCAATTGTTCACTTTGGATAAAAAACGTTCTGTTCTTCATACTTGGCTAAATGACATGTGTTGGTTGAACCGCTCACGCTGATAATCAGTGGATTAACAAGGTGTAGGTCTAACCAATAACTGAGTCGAAATGTTCACAGTATCGTGAATTGTCACTTGCCAGTGATGTCCAATATAATATTGTGACGATTTTATAATAAGTATTTGTTTCAAATCATGTTCCGAAATGTACAGTTGCTGTTGAATTATATCAACTGTGTATTAAAAAATCACTTTGGTATTAGAAAAAGGGCCGTAGTCCTAACAGAAAATTAGCATGTCAGTTTAGCGTAAAATATCAGTACAGACGCTTTCGTGTGACTGGATGTTACAGAGCTGTCAACCCCTAAAGATGGTTTGGAGTGAGACTGAAATAAATAAGTCGGGGTTATGTCGAGGGCGACGCCCTGGTCGGGGGTCTCTGAGAGGCGAAGCCCCCGGCCCCCGAAAATGAAGTTTAGTGATTTTCAGGAGCATTTGGAGCCTTCTGGTGGCATTATTTTGACACTAAAAGATGCATGCTAATAAATAATAATAAGCCGAATCATTCGCATAAACATCGTTTTAGTACTTCGTTCATTCAGGCGTTCTTTCAATGTTCCCGCTGTGATGTTGCTGGAATATTGCTAAAAGCGGCGTAAAACCAAACTCAGTCAGTCTTTCAATGTTCAACTTTACGCAAAAACGAACGAAAATGCGTATTAATTTTGAAATTATTTTCGTGTGACTGGATGTTATGGTTCTTGACTTGAATGTCAGATTGTCTAATGTTTAACAAGTGTACCGCTGTGCCTCGTCAGACAACAAATACAGGCCTGTCTCCAGTCGCGGTTGTTGCGCTAGAGAAGTAAAGACTCGCCCTTTCCGCCAGCACTTGGTCTTATAACTAATGCTCCGAGGTCCATTTACATACAACTTGGTCGTTACTTTCTTTGTTATGTCGAGTGGCGTCTGTTTCGGCAGATCGTCCACGATGTAATGTTGCAGTAGTAATTAGTAGTTTGCAAAGAGTGGCTTCTTACATGTAAAAGTTGCCTGCGAAATCTGGTTTTAATTATTTCGTGTCTGTCAAGGTTATTGTACTTCATATATGCCATTTAGATACGCTTGAATAGTTGAGGGGAATAAAGATAGGTGCAGTTACCATGCAAAACCGATTTACATTGACCAATGAGACTTGTAATCTGAGATCAGGAAGTGGGCTATGTTACCACGTAGTGTGAGCGTGACGCTTGGGCCTACCCGCCTTGCAACAGATTACAGCCGTGGATATCAGAACGGTGAGTAAAACGACTGTAAAATATTAAAGCAATAAATTGCAGTTCGAGATCAATTCGTATCATCGATATTCCAAATAGGCATACATATTTTTTTCTAAATATCCGTATTGTGTGTTTATAATACTAATTCACACGAAAAGCAATACCCATGAAACATACTATATTTCAAAGTGGCAATACAGGCATGGTCTATAATATACACAGTAGCTCGGGGAATTTGTCATTTACGTTCAGGATAGACTGGTGTAATGTCAAATTGTTTAATATCAGCGTGATCTGTGTTACATAACAACGTATGGTATGGATTTACAACTTCTTTAATATTTACAACACGACGTTTCTGGGCTACTTCTTGCCCCTTCATCAGGTGCATGACAGAATGTGATTGATCTCTGCACATCTCAATATGTAATACTATCTCACTTGCTTCCTGGACATACTATATATTTGGCTCGTAATCACATTCTGTCATGCACCTGATGAAGGGGCAAGAAGTAGCTCAGAAACGTCATGTTGTAAATATTAAAGAAGTTGTAAATCCATACCATACGTGTTATGTTACCTTCCAACTTCCAAATGCCCATCAAGCATGTGATCTGTGTTGATCACAATTCACTAGTTTTGGTTAATGACACCATATTCCTGTTGTTGCTAATTGTGGACATTTTTGTTTGTGTTGTGTGTCTGTGTTTGCTTTGTTGTTGGCCAGATGATGTTTTAACAGGAATAAAGCGTTGTGAATAGTTTTGCAAAGGTGTTAACATCGTATCGATATATAGTAATTGACATATGATATATCTGATATATTTTACTCTATTTAGATTTCACCAGTTTGATACCGATGACGATAACACCATGCGGCTGATGAAGTTTTACAAATCAGCCCAGAAGTTGTATGGGAGAGTGTTCTATTCATACGGCCATCTTGTAGGACGTTATCCCGTCGTATTCATCGTCGCTGCGCTGGTGTCTACAGGAGTGCTGGCTCTCGGACTTCTTCGCATGGAGTCGGAGACGGATGTTGAGCGTCTATACACTCCCATCAACAGCCAGGCTGTTCAGGACAGAGACAAGATGAAGGCCAGCTTCCCAGACTGGACAGGAACAAACTACAACACATACAGTCTGAACGCCGAGGACAGGTACGGTGAGATCATCGCCATCTCAGATGGAAACATCTTCTCCAATACCAGCATTGGTGAGATGAGAATCTTGGTAGATACGATTAAACAGTTTAAAGTTGGATTTAAAGGCAGGACAGTTCACTTTTCAGATGTATGTGCGCGCGCATCAGACTTGTGTGTCATAAGCGGTGACTTCCTCTTACAAGATGACTTCCTGTCCTCTCTTGAGCAAGGGAACGTCACCTACCCGGTATGGAACGACGTCGACATCTCCTTGTTTGTGGCAGGTGTAAATGTCTCCGGTGAGGTGCTCGAGTCAGCGTCAGTGATGAAACTCACCTTTCATCTGCGGCAGGACAATGGCAGCATGCTGGCGTCAACACTCACTTGGGAAGATACATTTGTCGCACACATGAAGAACGAATCCTCTTTCCTTAAACAGCCAAGGGTTCATTTCGCAACGTCCCAGTCCTTAGGTGATGAACTCAACCAGAATACTGACGGTGACATATACTGGTTCTCGCTGTCCTTTTCGATGCTGATCACATACGCCAGTGTCGTGGCAAGTGGAGACTGTGTTGGCTCCAGGAACCATCTGGCCAGAGCTGGGATCCTGGCTGCAGGATTCGGCATCCTGACAGGCATTGGTCTGGTGTGCCTCTGTGGTGTCAAGTGGGTCAACGTGGTCGGAATAATGCCAATCATGGTTCTGGGTAAGAATCGTAATGTTCAAGTTAGGATTTGGTGTATTGTGTTGATATGTGTTTGGTGTTTAACGCCGGCAATATTCCTGCCCTGTAACGATGACCTGGAAATAATCGAGTGTGGTCCAGAAGAGCCAGTGGTTGATATTTAGAGCGGTAATCCGCTCAGTCAGGGTACCAATGACTCGCAATAATCCAAGTCTCAAAGCCTGATCACCCGATCACCTGGGTCGCCTCTTAATTTCACTTCAGTTTTACCTACTTTTCTGTTATACCTACAGCTGTAGGCGTGGACGACATGTTCCTGATGATGTCAGCGTGGGCCGAGACGAACATCCACGGCGACGAGTGGGACATTCCTACACGTCTTGGACACACCTTCACAAAGGCTGGAGTGGGCATCACCATTACCTCCTTAACAGACTTCCTCGCCTTCATGGTTGGAGCAACCTCCGACTTCCTCAGTATCAGAAATTTCTGCATCTTCACAGGTGCGTGATCAGGCGCGATGAAAATGATTTAAATGAAACTTAAAATACATGAGGTTGATCCACAGCTTCACCTTTACCTTGAACAAATCTGATAGTGTAAAATATGTAGTAGAATACGGAATACTGTTTGGGACATTTCATTTCAAAGATCTCGAAAATGAGAAAATGTCATATATTCCGCAACAATGAATATGAAGAAATGTGTTTTCAAGGTCTTGTATAACAAACTGATATGTACGCTTAAATCGGTGAGGAATATGTTTAAATGTTCACTTTACGACTATAAGTAGTTGGAATGAATTCAGGTATGAGGAAATAACCTCAAGCGGTCATGTAATAGTGCCAATTGTAACAAAAGAACTTTCCTTCGAATACACGTAATTGTATCCATCATCATTCAGGTAATTGAAGGGCCTGAAACCTTAAGTCAAGATTTAGAACAAGAGTACCGATAGTGAGTGAGTTTAGTTTTACGCCGCACTCAGCAATATTCCAGCTATATGGCGGCGGTCTGTAAATAATCGAGTCTGGACCAGACAATCCAGTGATCAACAGCATGAGCATCGATCTGCGCAACTGGGAACCGATGACATATGTCAACCCAGTCAGCGAGCCTGACCACCCGATCCCGTTAGTCGCCTCTTACGACAAGCATGGCAAGATCAATATTCTAACCCGAACCTTCACGGGTAAGAGTACTGGTAAATATGTCTTAAATAATATTGTTTTTATAATATTTATTTACTGCATCGTATGTCATGTTCCAGGTGTGGCCATGTTGTCATGTTTCTTTTTTCAAACGACGTTTTTTGCTGGATGCATGTCACTTCAAGGACGGCGGGTGGAAGCATCACGCCATTGCTGCACGTGCCACAAGATCCCCAGTCGGGAGGAACTTACAGAACAAGGGAGACCATTCTTGATTATATGTTGTTGTGGTGGCAAGCCACCTCGTGAAAGACGTGATTCGATCTTTGAGAAATTCCCATCATTATGTCTTACAAACTTTCTTCTCACCATCCCTGGGAAGGTGATAACGCTTGTGATGTTTGTGGTCTATGTATCCGTTTCCATCTGGGGCGTAACAGGTTTAAAGCAGGGTTTGTTCCTAAACCTGTTGGTCCCACCATCTTCATATTACCATGGCTATAGTGTATCTAACTATCACTACTTTGGGGTCAAGATACCTGTCCAGTTTGTGTTTAACCACGCAGGTATTGACTACAAAAACGAAACAACGCTGAAGCACGTGAAGGAACTCTTTCACAATATCGGACAGTCTTCTGATATGAATAATGGCACTACAAAATGCTGGCTTTTGGACTATGCGTCTTCTGAACATTTCAACATAACCTCAAACTCCATCTTCATTAAGAATTTACAAGAGTTTTTAAATGATAGGTCTGATTTACGAAATGACATTGTGTTCGGGTCAAATGAAACCATAACGGCATCCCGGTGCCACATGTTTTCAAGAAACGTCCCTGACTCAGTGGACCAGGCTGGTCTGATGCTGTCCACGCGGCAGATAGCCAAGTCATCCCCAATGCAAACATTTGCCTACCATCCCTTGTTCATCTACTTTGAGCAGTTCGTGGCAGTTCTTCCCACGGTTCTGAGGACTGTTGGTGTAGCTGTAGCTGTCATGGTCGTCGTCACTGCCATCCTCCTTCCTCACCCCGCCATAGTCGCTGCCGTCCTCTTCAACATCCTCATGATCCTCCTGGGGATCTTTGGTTTCATGGCTATCTGGGATTTGAGCATCAGTGCGATCACAATGATCCACCTGGTTATGAGTGTCGGGTTCTCTGTAGATTTCACCGTCCACGTGTGCTCCGCCTACATGTTAAGTGAAGGGCAAACACGAAATGACCGTGCAAGGAATGCCATAATACATGCTGCTGGTCCAATATTCAATGGTGGCTTGTCAACATTTATAGGCATCTGTACGTTGGTGGTCTCACAGTCCTACGTGTTCCAATCCTTCTTCCGCATAATGGTGTTGGTCGTACTGTTTGGGATGTCGCATGCTGTGCTTCTCATGCCGGTGTTGTTGTCTCTGGTGGGTCCTATGGAGTCCAACAGACTAGAACCTTCCCACACTGCAGACAAGGGAGAAACGTCAACCTCGGGCCAACATTCAAACGTAGACGAAATACCCTGCACAGGCAATCATTTCAGCCATTTATGACGGCAACGTGTGAATAACTGTGTTTGAATCAGTCAATTGTTCGATCTTTCAATTTTTAATGAGAATCCACGCCGTCAGAATCCGATGGCAGACTATACTCTGAATTCTCTGAAGATATATAATTTTGATTGTATCAAATAAACCCATTTAAATTAAAAAGGAGCCCCAGTGAGATGGGAGCCTGAGGAGATCTAGAGTACTTTCATTCGGGGCCTTAGCATTGCTGGAGGGTTAGGCAGTAGGGAAATAGTGATCCACTTTTCCAACCATTATTATGATACACTGTACCGATGCTGTAGGTGGTACCCCTTGCATCTTTATACTGGGATAACTGAATTAATGTGTACTGCTGTAAATATTGCTCAATAAAATCTATGCATGTCTGACAATATGCGTCGTATGCGTTTGAGTGTCAAAGTGTTAGAATGAGTGTGGTGAGTGTGTGAGTGAGTGAGAGAGGTGAGCGACTTTGTTAGAGTGAGTGAGTGTTCGAGAGGGTGGGTAAAGGTGTGAGGTTTGTGTGTGAGAGTGTGAGAGTATGAAAATGAGTTTTTTAGTGAGTGTGGTGAGTGTTTCAGAGTTGTGTGTGAGAGTGGTGTGTGTTTCAGAGTTGTGTGTGAGAGTGGTGTGTGTTTCAGAGTTGTGTGTGAGAGTGGTGTGTGTTTGAGAGTGGTGTATGAGAGTAATGAGTGTTTGAGAGTTGTGTGTGAGAGCGTGAGTGAGTGCTTGATAGTGTGTGTGAGAGTAATGAGTGTTTGAGAGTTGTGTGTGAGAGCGGTGTGTGTTTCAGAGTTGTGTGTGAGAGCGGTAAGTGTTTGAGAGTGGTGTATGAGAGTAATGAGTGTTTGAGAGTTGTGTGTAAGAGCGTGAGTGAGTGCTTGAGAATGTGTGTGAGAGTAATGAGTGTTTGAGAGTTGTGTGTGAGAGCGTGAGTGAGTGTTTGAGAGCGTGTGAGAGTAATGAGTGTTTGAGAGTTGTGTGTGAGAGTGGGGAGAGTGTGTGAGAGTAATGAGTGTTTGAGAGTTGTGTGTGAGAGCGTGAGTGAGTGTTTGGGAGTGTGTGAGAGTGGTGTTTGTTTCAGAGTTGTGTGTGAGAGTGACGAGTGTGTGAGAGTGGTGTGTGTTTGAGAGTTGTGTGTGAGAGTGGCGTGTGAGTAAGTGTATGAGAATGAGTTTGTTAGTGAGTGTGGTCAGTGTTTGAGACTTGTATGAGAGTGTGAGTGAGAGTTTGAGAATTGTATGTGAGAGGGTGAGTGAGTGTTTGAGAGTTGTGTGTGAGAGCGTGAGTGAGTGTTTGGGAGTGTGTGAGAGTGGTGTTTGTTTCAGAGTTGTGTGTGAGAGTGACGAGTGTGTGAGAGTGGTGTGTGTTTGAGAGTGGTGTGTGAGTAAGTGTATGAGAATGAGTTTGTCAGTGAGTGTGGTCAGTGTTTGAGAGTTGTGTGTGAGAGTGGTGAGTGTGGGTGAGAGTTTGAGAGTTGTGTGTGAGTGTGGTGATTGAGTGTGGACAACGGTTATATTATAATGAGTTCGTGAGCGATGGTGGTGAGTGAGTGAGTATGGTTTTTCGCCGCTTTTTAGCAATATTCAAAAAATATCATGACGCTGGACACCAGAAATGGGCTTCAACATTTCGTCCATGTGGGGCATCGAACCCTGGTCTTAAGCGGGGCGAGCGGCCGCTTTAACCATTAGACTATCCCAACGCCGCTATGGTGAGTGAGAGTGATGAATCAGTGAGTGAGAGTGGGGAGTCACTGTGTGAATGGTAAGCAAATACGTGATTAGTAAGTGTGTGAGAGTGAGATTATGAGTGTGTGAAGATGGGGATAGAGTGAGGGTGACTTTGATCGTTTGAAACGAGAGTCACAATTTGCAATTCCCGAACCAGGACTAGATAAATAAAGCATCATGACACGGATTTGGCTGGCTGATCGATACATAGTCAATTTCAGTCCTGCTTATCAAAATGTGCTAAATGACTTACAGGTACATTTGTGTGAAAATACTCCTATACATCAAGATACTCCTATCTAAATATACGACCCGTGAAGATCCGGGTTAGAATATTGATCTTCAGTAACCCATGCTTGTCGTAAAAGGCGACCAACGGGATCGGGTGGTCAGACTCGCTGACTTAGTTGACACATGTCATCGGTTCCAAATTGCGCAGATCGATGCTCATGCTGTTGATCACTGGATTGTCTGGTCCAGATTCAATTATTTAGTTCAACTTTAAACAACAAGCAAAATAGTGCACAACATTGACGAAACGATAAGTTACATAATACAAAATTTGATAGATGATTATTCACAGACCGCCGCCATACAGCTGGAATATTGCTGAGTGTGGCGTGAAACTAAACTCACTCACTCACTCTAAATATACTGAGCAAAACTGAACACTTTACACTGGAGATTTTTTACTAGGTTTTTAACATTAGGTTTAAGACAATAATTCTAGTTGTATAATGTGCACAGAACATCTTGACATCAAAGGAAAATAAGAACGTATCGCCGAAACTCTTTAACAACGATAACGTTCATGATGTCATGGTACCCTCCAAAACGAGTGGAGAACAATTTAATTGATGTCTTCCTTAACTCTTTCGCTGACTTATTTTACAGCTGGGGATTTTGTAGTAGTTTTTGAATGACAATTAGACGTTGGACGAACATGAATACATGACATGTTTCATGGATAGCAACTTCAGAACTTCTTTCTTTTTCTTTATATATATACCGGTCAGATTTGGTGTAGTTTACACAGAAACATAAAGCGATGGTGAGTTTACAAGGAACAGAAGTGAACATATACCGTGCTGCTCTTAGGCTGGTATTTTCCCCTGACAAACTAAATATATGCTACGTCAAAACCGAGTTCCAGTTTATTCATATGCTCATTGCTTTCTTTACATGAATTTAATCTGTCTAACGCCCTTCAGGTATTTTAAATGATGTACGCCTTTGTACCTTTGAGAAATATTAGAAATGTATTTTACGTTGTACATAATACATGTACAGCCAGTGTAATTGGCATTATAACAAAGGAAAAATGACTTTTGATCCAAAAACCATTATATCCAGTTTGGCATTATAACCAGGGTATTATATAGGCAGGAAATCCGTTCTGGCAAAAACATGGCATTACACTCAGGGTGTCATTATAACCAGGGTGCACTGTATAATCTGAA
The DNA here is from genome assembly GCF_003918875.1 of Haliotis rubra. Taxonomy (NCBI): domain Eukaryota; kingdom Metazoa; phylum Mollusca; class Gastropoda; order Lepetellida; family Haliotidae; genus Haliotis; species Haliotis rubra. The sequence continues at coordinate 415,182 of NW_025767723.1, forward strand.
AATGTACAGATACAACACATTCAGTTGTACAACACAACGGACTGTAATGAGAAATATGTGAGGATGCAGAGTGGATGAATGAAGTTATGTTGTTGTAAGTATATCTACACATTAATTAGTAAGACTATACTTACCCCTGGTACTAGAAATCTAGTATCTTAACTAGTTGCAAAATATTATTGTCTTCAAATTGTATGTGGGACTTCTTTAGCTAATCACAAAGTCGCCGCGAATAGCTGCAACATTGCTGATGCTGTAGTCAATCTTTATTTACTCACTCACGAATGATAAAGGCCGTTTCGGTATTATTTGCCCACCGTTTTCGCTTGCAGCCGTTTTAGATATAATCCAAGCTCCATATCAGCGCATGCTACCGTCACGGTACATCAGTATCACACGCTGGTAACGGTACGTCGCTGCATGAAGTTCCATACCGTTATGCCTGCGCATACAAAGTAAGGAACCCAGAAATGTTTTCAATGAAAACTGCTTCATAAATAATCGTTTGTGGGAACTGACAAAAATATCCCATGCCAGGTTTGTTTGTTAGTAGTTCATCAACGACGAATGCAACCCATTTAATTTGTATTTACCGTGTGAATTATAAGCTTCAACTCTCTAAAAGCACGATTGTCCTGTTTCAATCCAACTAGTACCGAAACAGGAGTAAGGACATGTAAAACATTGTCAATAAGCCATTTGAATACTTGTATCGATAGTAACATTGTGCTCTAATGCGCTTTACGTGAGTAAGTGTGTATATGGTAGCAACATAAGATAATAGAAGGGCAAACAAACGTTTTAAATTCAGGTTACACTGGTTAGGGATGTATTTCATTATTTGTGTGAATATTCCCCCCGCCCATTATTGCTCATGCTACAGATTGGTGCCAAGCGTATTATGCACTTGACGTAATTTCCATAGACTTACATGTTAAATTAGTGTAGCATAAATAATTTTCATTAATTTAGTTTTCGTAAGTAACATATGTTATATTTGGGATTACACTTTCTCAGTAAAGTACAGATTCTAGTAGTAGTACTTTTTGAGGGGTTGAGTCCCATCCGGGATTCGAACCCACACCCTCAGAGTCAGGCACCTAATCGCCAGCACACAAAGTCAGACGCCTAGACCGCTCAGCCACCGCGGCTTCCACAAAAATGGAAGTCGGACAACTGGTAGTCTAGACTGCGGACTTTGTGTACCCCTCTGACAAGTGTTAATTGGCACAGCTCCCACGGCCATTTAGTTTTCGTAAGATCCAAGTCAAATTTTGCACATTTGTGATGAATTATCTTACCTGCGATCACATAAGTTGTTAAATTTTCCGTTGCTTATTTATCGAATGGCAACATTTTAATCAACATGTGCACAGTGCCGTAGCACCTTTAACATGGTGGCCTATGGGATTGTGCATTGTGAAACCATAGTGAGTGAGTGAGTGAGTTTAGTTTTACGCCGCAATCAGCAATATTCCAGCTATATGGCGGTGGTCTGTAAATAATCGAGTCTGGACCAGACAATCCAGTGATCAACAGCATGAGCATCGATCTGCGCAATTGGGAACCGATGACATTTGTCAACCAAGTCAGCGAAACTGACCACCCGATCCCGTTAGTCGCCTCTTACGACAAGATAGTCGCCTTGTTATGGCAAGCACATGGGTTGCTGAAGACCTATTCTACCCCGGATCTTCACGGGTCGAAACCATACGTAAGTTGATACATGTGATGTGATTAGTTACACAGTGGTCGGAAAATTGAACTGAAATTATGTGCGCAGAGCAGAAATGATTTCAAATTTGACAGTCAAATTTTACAAAGATCCATCCTCAACTCACATCATGAAAATTATTTATGCTACAGTGAAATAACATGTAAATCAATGGAAATTACGTCAAGTGCCGAATACTTTTAGCACGACTCTGTATCAACCACTGTTCCGCTCAGATCAGGCTCCATATTGCTAAGAGTAATATAGCTGTCATGTAGCTGAAATATTTCTGACTGGTTTCATTCTTTGATTCGATGTCCCCAAACAAAATAAATATATAAATGATTACGGTTGATAATATGACAGTAAAGACTCGCACACCTTTACATACGAAGAACCTGTCAAAAAACAAAACAATTAACAACAAAAAATATTCAAAGGCTCCTTGATACACCAGCAATGAAACAAACTTTACTTTTTCATGTCATGTCTCTGCATTCTCACAACATGCATTAGTAGTTACCCATGAATATATTTTTATGTATAAATGATTATATTTTATATTTTCAGATTCTTTTTGTTTGGAATTCCAAATGAACTTGACCTGGATGCAACAACTATGTACAGTGACTTATTATTGTGAAATGTAGGGGCTTGTGGAAGTATACTTTACTGCTTCATGCCTGCTTAAGTTTAAGTATCATATATATAAATGGCATTATTACACATAAATCTTGGAATATAGCATAAGCAATAAGATATTATGTGTAGTGGAGGTACCAATGATGACCGAATCTTACAAATGTGGGGTTTGCAAGCGTACTTTCAGACGGAAGTATAATTTCACTCGGCATTTGACTATTCACACAAACTGCCAGATGTTTTCCTGTGAGACATGTGGAAAAGAATTTAAGCACCAAGATGGTCTAGAAGCACATGGAAAATTCCACACAGGGGAAGATCTCTTCGAATGTGGTGTGTGTAATGCCAAGTTTAACTACAGAAAAAGCTTACAGCGTCATATGCTCATTCACAAGGATGAAAAGAGTTTTGAATGTGAATTCTGTAGTAAGTCTTTCCGTAAAATGGGCATCCTGAAAAGACACAGGACTATTCACACAGGAGAAAAGATGTATTCTTGTAAAATCTGTGATAAAGGCTTCACTCAGAAAAAGAACTTGACAGTGCACTTGCGTTTACATTTAGAGTTTTTACTGCACTCTTGTAAGTTGTGTGGAAAACGGTTCAAGCGGAAGACTGATCTTAAAGCACACCATCAAGTTCATACTGGAGTCTCTAATTTGTCATGCAGTATTTGCAACAAAACCTTCTCAAGGAAATACACGCTGAATCAACATCAGTCTGCTCATGCAGGCTCGAAAATGTTTAGCTGTGATTTGTGTGGAGAATTGTTTACATACCAGAGCACATTGATAAGACATAAAAAATCAAAATGTTCAAAGACCTTTTCCTGTCATATTTGTAAGAAGATATTTACAAGGCAGAACCATCTATCAAATCATCTCAAAGGCCACACTGAACATCTTTACAAATATTATTCGACTCCAACTGATGACTTCTCTGACGTTGACATGCTTGAAAGCTACATGTGTTCTCTGTGCAAGAAAGATGTTAGTTACCTTGACCTTAGCATGCATTTCAGACTCCATACAGGGGAGCTAGTGCAATGTGAGGAGTGTAGGGAGGTCTTCTCTGACAACAAGATATTCGAGCTGCATGTACAAACTCACAATATGCACAGGATGGTTGACACCACAGTGTCTGTTAAGTCAGAGGCTTCATCTGACACTCAGGGGTAGACTAACGAGCAAGTACCAAAAACAGCAAGTTTATGCAAGGATTTATTGTTTTCTGAATTCAAGTTACCTCAAATAATGCAATAGAAATGAGAAGTGATATCTAGCTGGAGTTCTATCATTTATTCATTGTAGAATCCCCTGACAATCGTTTCAAGTTGCATGTCTACAATTATCTGTTCAAGTTTCTAACACCAGTATTAAAGCAGATTTGTAAGTATTACATGTAACTGAACTCTTGTCACTGTTTCTAATGACTTTGGACAGGGGTTTACAGTACAGAAAGTGTTTGTTTTCTAATGTCCTGCTCAGGAATATTTCAACTATATGAGTGAGTATTGATGTGCGCAATAAGGGGAGATAACTTGTATTAACCAAGGTAGCAAGGCCGACCACCTGATCCTGTTAAACACCTACACATAAAGTATGTGTTGCTGAAGACTAATTCGAATCTAACTCCTCGCAGTCACCACCAAGGTGCTCATGAGGGACAGAGAGGGAGGCATAATGATGTAATTGTAACCTGAATCATCATCGTTCTGGTGTCAGTACTTCTTAAGAACTAGCTACTTGTCTGTTTGTTGTTACTGATTTTACCATGGTTGATTTTCGTTGGAATTTTGCTATCAACTTTTTATCATTGTTTGTGTTGTTCTTATCATTTGTTGATATACTAATTTACAAATATTTCTGCATGACAGCATCAATGCATGTTATAATTTATGAAATTTATACTTTTGAATTATTTGTTAGGATGGTTGGGACATGGAAACGAAATACAAAAACACATGTCAGACTTCAGTATTTTTGTTAATAAAGATTGTGTGAGTATAAAGCCGTGTATGCAGTTTTCAAGAAAGTGGTCACATCAGTCTTGTTTACAATTCATTTATGGTAAAATAGTGAAAAATCTGAAGTTCACAGTTCTAACCTACATAGGTAGTTTGTGTAGGCTCCTGGTGAGGTATGGTGATCGGGAAAAAAGTCATAGGAAAAAGATCATTAATTTTAAAAGTTAGGTTCAGATGTGGTTCAGAGAAATCTATGTAGTGCTACTGATGATAATATTGTTATGACGTGTTGAATAAATACATTATTTATACTGACTTTTTTGAGTTTATGACTTATTTTCCTACCCAAATCTATGACTTTTTTGTTATGACTTTCTTTCTTTTTTACATACTGAGGTACAGGATGTGATTTCATTCTTTTTCCTTACCTGCTTCAGGTACATCGAAGTGGATTAATCAGGTTGCACCATGTTTAAAATTTTGATATAACACCTCCAACATAAGTATTGGTTCTCAGGTATTGATAATACTGGGTTGGGGTGGCCGGTGGCCTAATTACGGAAATAAAGTGAAGGGAAGATCATCAAAATATTGCCTGCACCATATAACCATATTATAACAATCCGATCTCTGACACTGACAAATGACAGTTCTTTATCAGTGAGAGGGATATTCATTCCTTACCAACTTTACTTTCTCCAGAAAAGTTCACTTTAGTCAATGTCTGAGAGCATGCTTTGATAGATCGTTGCTTTGTAACTGACATTTTCATTCATAGATTTAATGTCTTTTCTGCTGGGCAAAATCAACTTGTCCACCATTACAAATGATGTATTACACACTGACGTCTGACATCCATGAAATGTTAGAAGATTGTGTACAGTGTGTGGTCTGTCCAACTGGGCATGAGAACAGACTTGTTTGCATTTGTTTTTCTTTTGGTAACTGATTCACCTGATACACATGCTGGGACAATACACATTCATAGGAGAATTAATGCTGGAAACTTATATCAATAAAACATCTGCCATGGAGTATTTATACAAGTCATGCTGCTGGGTGCAGCTGACAATAAGAGTTACCTGCACTAGTAATAATTTACCTGCACCTCTGCAACCAGACAATACAAGTTACCTGCACTAGTAATACTTTACCTGCACCTCTGCAACCAGACAATACAAGTTACCTGCACTAGTAATACTTTACCTGCACCAGTGCAAGCAGACAATACAAGTTACCTGCACTAGTAATACTTTACCTTCACCTCTGCAGCCATACAATACAAGTTACCTGCACTAGTAATACTTTACCTGCACCTCTGCAGCCAGACAATACCTGCACTAGTTACCTGCACTAGACAATACAAGTTACCTGCACTAGTAATAATTTACCTGCACCAGTGCAAGCATACAATACAAGTTACCTGCATTAGTAATAATTAACCTGCACCAGTGCAACCAGACAATACAAGTTACCTGCACTAGTAATACTTTACCTGCACCAGTGCAAGCAGACAATACAAGTTACCTGCACTAGTAATACTTTACCTGCACCTCTGCAGCCAGACAATACAAGTTACCTGCACTAGTAATACTTTACCTGCACCAGTGCAAGCAGACAATACAAGTTACCTGCACTAGTAATACTTTACCTTCACCTCTGCAGCCATACAATACAAGTTACCTGCATTAGTAATAATTAACCTGCACCAGTGCAACCAGACAATACAAGTTACCTGCACTAGTAATACTTTACCTGCACCAGTGCAAGCAGACAATACAAGTTACCTGCACTAGTAATACTTTACCTTCACCTCTGCAGCCATACAATACAAGTTACCTGCATTAGTAATAATTAACCTGCACCAGTGCAACCAGACAATACAAGTTACCTGCACTAATAATACTTTACCTGCACCAGTGGAACCAGACAATACAAGTTACCTGCACAAGTAATAATTTACCTGCACCAGTGCAACCAGACAATAAAGGTCCCCTGAACTAGAATGATTTACTTGCACTAGTGCAATTAAACAATAAAAGTCCATTGCACTAGTAATAATTTACGTGCACCAGTGCAACCTGGATGTAGCAAAATCGACCCCTAAGATGGTGTTCTGACATCAGGTTTTGAACTCCATTTACTTACTCTACAAGAAGTTGTCCACGGTAATCATCTACATTTGTTAGTCTTGATATTTGCATGTTTCTTTAGTATTAATTTATTTTCCAGTTTGATCAGGCCTTTCATATGACTTATGGTTTAATAAACATATTACATGAGTGATCTCTGGAAATTATAGTTGGAATAAGTGGATAAATCTGGCTTAAGCTTAATCAATATCCTCAGTGTTTTACTTTGACTCACAAAACCTTTTCTCCACAACTTCCAATGGATTGGTTGTATGTCATTACAACATGGGGATGGGGTAGCCTAGCTGTCAGCTTCATGCTGAAGACCAAGGTTCAATTCTCCACATGGGTGCAATGTGTGAAGACCATTTCTGGTGTCCGTTCTAGAATATGCTGAAAGCATCCTAGACTCACTCACTCACTCACTCACTCCTTATAGTACACTAATCCATAACAGCTGAGATAGCATTAGAGAATGAAGACCTACAAACGTAATTGGGAAATCAGTACCTTTAATGTGAAGTGTTGAATATTTGTGTTACGAAGATATTTTGTTAACTTGTTTCCTACCATACAAGTGTTAAGTTGTGCATGTACACTTTTTGTATGTACTACTACTGTGTTGTATAATGAATGTAGAAATAAACATGATGTGCCACTGTTATAGTTATACTTACTTGTTTATAATATGACAGTGTTGAATACAGGTAAAGAAATACTGGGTAATATGATCAAATGCTTCATACCTCTGGAAATTATTGATATAATGGTTGCTCATATTGTGTGTAATTATGACATTCAGTTAACAGTTTTATAAAACAATATGTTGAATAGTAGTACAATGGGTCCCCAGTACAACACACATGTCTCAACTTGGGATTAGGTGCCCAGTACTCCATACTGGTTTCAACATGTGGGTAAAAGGCTCCCTGACCCATAGGGGCGGTGAGGTAGCCTAGTAGTTAAGCGTTCGCTCACCACGGAAGACCCTGGTTCGATTTTCCCACATAGATACAATGGGTGAAGCCCATTTCCGGTGTCCCCCGCTGTGATATTGCTGCAATATTGCTAAAAGCAGTGTTAAACCAAACTCACTCACTCACTCCCTGACCCATACATTTCTCAGCTTGAAGCTTCATGGTAAGTGGGGTCACGTCTCCAGCGATGACTCAACATGTCTCCTGTGCACCATATGTGTCTATACGCAGAATATGTGTGATGTGACCCATGATTGTCTCCTTTAAGAAAACGCTGCAGAACAGCATGCTAGAGTATACATAAGATATGTTGTGAGTGTGCCATGCTTCCTACAGCAGGTGATCTTTGGTGGATTAAGTGCCCACTACAACATAGAATTGTCTCCATGTGATCTCGCACAGGGATGTTTTGTTTGCACCTACTTATAATAATAATAATAATAATAATAATAATATGACAATCAATTATGGAGGTCGGGGTTTGATCAATGTGGAGGCTCTTCATGATAGAACTTTACTGTGTACTTTTGCACATATCTATTTATCGGATGATCCTCTGGTGATGCATGTGAAGACTCATGATGAAAGCAAGGAATTCCACAGCTATTTTAAGCGTGCCAAGGTTGTTGGACACAATCGGAAATTTGAGGTTGATTTTGTTAATGGCAATGTACTGCTGGACGGTACAGCGATGGGAGTAAACCAGGTGAAGTTATTCACCAAGTCTGCTCAGAGTCGGTCTTTTGTGGAGAAGCTTTCTGAGAAGCCATTGCATCGTGTGTACATGGAGTGTGTGGAACAGAACAGCAAACCAACCGACTCCTTCGCCTGGATGAAGTCGGCTGGTCTCAAATGTTAAACTGAGGGTTTCCTTTTTGCTGCATGGCTCGTTGCTTTTACTACCGTCTTCGTCATGCTTGTGGCTTTGACACCGAGGTCCATCCATGGTACGACCCTGAACATGTCCAGGGCGTCATGGAAAATGCTTTCAAACTTCCGTGGAATAGGCCCATATACAACCTCAGAAGAATTCCAACTAACAAACCTGATCTTGTTCTTTTTGATAAAGCCAATGAATTTATTTATATCATTGAATTTTCTGACCCTTTTGACAGCAATGTGATTGGCAAGATTCAGGAAAAGCAAGATAAATATGCGGACCTCGCCTTTGAAATGTCTCGCTTGCATCCCAAGTACACTGTCGTCAGGCTGCCAATTGTTCTCGGTGCCCTTGGTTTGGTACCTCCTGATCTCTTGGCGCAGATGAGGAGAGTGCCCGGGTTCTCCACCGGGAGCACAGCCCTTCTGACACTCTGGGTAATACAGAAGGCTGCAGTGTTGGGGAGCCTTCATATTCTCCGGAAAGTTCTTGGTGGGTTCGACTAGGCAGTGTTTCCTGGGAGAAGTCCCATTCGCTGTCTGGGCTGCGTGTAGTGGGGGCGAGGGCCCTGAGCTGATGATGAGCCTTACCAGCCTGACTGTGCCAGGATCACCCGACCCCTCTCTGCTGCATTTTCATCTTTAATCTGTAAAACATAATAATGTATTTATAAAGTGCCTAATATCCTCCGTAGAGATGCTCAGTGGCGCTGTGACAATACTGGGGAAGGAAATAGTTCATATAACTTTTACAGAAAGGCAGCAGTGAATAGATGGGTCTTTAGCAGAGTTTCTTTCGATGAAGTGTTCCTGATTTCCTTTGGAAGAAAGTTCCACAGTTGAGGGCTAACATTTGGTTTGGAGATCTGTGTTGGGTGAGGAGAGAGTCAGAGGAGGATCGGAGACTTCGCTGAGGTCCCTACACGGAGACGAGATGTTTGAGATAGTCGGGAAAGTTATCGTTGTAGAGGCAGTCATGAGTCAGAATGAGGATTTTGAAAGTAATTCTTGTAGAGATGGGGAGCCAGTGTAGAGACTGTAGTACAGGGGTGATATGGTCATGACGATGAGTGTGGGTGATACAACTGGCAGCAGAATTTTGGATTCTTTGTAGTTTCTGGAGTGATTTAGTAGAGAGGTTGTCATATAGTGAAGTACAGTAGTCGAGTTTGGAAGTGACAACACAGTGTATCAGAAGTTTACAGGTGTCAGTGAACATGTTGGAATCGAGGATGACACCAAGATTCCTGGCACTTTCTGATGGTAGGATGTCTGTGTCACCAATACGAAGTGAATGTGATGGCAAAGCAGTCTTCAACTTTTATAAGCTGATGTTTGGAGCCAATGAGAAGGAACTCTGTCTTCTCATTCAACATCAAATAGTTGGAGATCATCCACGATTTGATTTCATGAATGCAGAGCTCAAGTTCGTTGATATTGGGTGAAACATCATATAATTCAAAGGCAATGTAGATTTGCGCATCATCCGCATATATGTGGATACCAATGAAATGCCTCCTGATTAATGCCACCAATGGGGAGAATGTAGACTGTGTGAACAGAAGGGAGCCGAGAACTGATCCCTAGGGGACACCATATAACAATGGTGACTTTGATGATTGTACATTTTCGATTTTGATAGATTGTGTGAGACCTCGCAAATATGAGGAGATTCACTTGAGCACATTTTCTGTTATCCAAATGCGATGTTTAAGTTGATGCAGGAGTAGGGTATGTTCTATGGTGTCGAATGCGCTGGATAGATCAAGGAGCACAAGCGCTGTCACCTTCTTCTGGCCCATATTGACAAGGATGTCATAGTGGATTCGCATCAAAGCTGTCTCCGTACTGTGAGATGTCTTGTAGGCTGACTGGAACGATTCTGCGAGGTGGTTTGTTTCAAGATGCACCTTCAGTTTGCCAGGTACCACTTTCTCTAAACATGTAGGTATAAATGAAAGGTTGGAGATTGGACGGAATTCTTTCAAATTATTTTCATCAGCTCAAGGTTTCTTTAGAACTGGCGTGACTATTGCATGTTTAAAAGTACTAAATAGTATAGCACAGACTTCAACAGCCAGGTAGGAATGGGATCCAGTGGTAAAGATTTAGATGGTGCATTCTTCATGATATCCAGTACAAGGTTGACAGAAACGTGTCCGAAGCTTTCAAGCACATTACTAGAGAACTTGCTCTCATCAGACGTGGAGCTAGTTTGACTGTATCCTGTATCAAGATTGGTTCTTATCCGATGTATCTTGTCCTGAGAATGTAGCAAATGTCTCAACCAGAACAGTTGGGGTACTGTGCTCTGGAAGCTTTTGTTCAGAGTTACCCTTTAGAAGTTGGTTCAACAGTTTGAACAGCTCTTTTTGAGTTGTTCTTATTTTTGGTTATACCATCTGATACAAACTTTTTCTTTGCTGTTCTCAAGGCTGAGTTACTTTACTTCTGCTAACTTTATATATCTGGCGATGAACTTCGAGTTTGTTCCTGCGCCAAGACTTTTCAGCAGATGTTTCAAGTGTCTGACTTCATCATCATACCAACTTGTATTTGGGTACTTATGCCCTTAACCTGACTCTACTGTTAATAAAATTCATATGATTATGGATGATCAACTACTCGCCAGAGACGAAAAAGCCATGTAGTGAGTTCTTTCCTATGTGATTGGTTTGGTTGTCTGGCACTCAGCAATATTCCAGCTATATGACGGCGGCCTGAGTCTGGACCAGACAATCCAGTGATCAGCAGCATGAGCATCGTTCTACGCAGTTGGGATATGATGACATGTGTCAACCAAGTCAGCGTGTCTGATCACCCGATCTCCCGTTAGTCCCTGTCAAGAATGGGTTGCCGAAGACCAATTCTAACTTGGATCTTCTTATCTGATTGCATATCACAAGCACAATAGTAATTATATATACATATCAACACTGTCCGAGAGTAGTATGTTGTGCTCGATAATGCATATAACAATATATATACGCAGAAATATCGTCAAAAATACCAAATTTAGATAATTTCAAATACCACTCTATGAAAAGAGTTCTATTTTTTTTTTCTATACGTTTGTATATGTAAGAAATATTTGCAGAACTAGTGACAATACGCTCGCCAAAAGTGTTCTGGATAACGTAACCAGGGGCCAAACAATCTGCCTCCCTTCTGGTTTTAAGACTAATAAATGTAAATTCATAGGAAACATCCCACCTATTGACAGTTAACCTTTAAAGAAGCAAGTCAGGCTGACGGACCTTTTTCATCCACAGGAATTTGCCAAAAACTGATATCAGGGGCCGTAATTGTTAAAAAACAATATACAGCACCAATGTCAAACTCTTGACAAGTGTCCGTTGTGTACACATCCACACTTTATTTCATGGTATTTCAGACGTTTCTAAGAGAATCCATATTAAGTTGAAAATCACAGCACAGGGGCTTAAAACACCAATTTCCAACTACCTTTCAGATCGAACATCAGTGAGTATAATCTCATTTTTCCAGCTTACATTGTTTTTTCGGAATGTTGTCCCCAATGACGAACGTACGAATCAAATGACACTGACTAGTTAACTATATTGAATATGATGAGTAAAACCACTAAATCCGACAACACATTAATTAACGTTTGAATTAGTACGGTTCGCTAACAAGAATCTTCAGAAAAAGGTAGACGCATCATCGCGACAACACTCTATCAGCGTTAGGAGGGAGGAACCAGAGCTTTGAACAATTGCACCATTTGCACGTGCAACATGTGATGATTATGTAAGTAAATCGCATGGCAACGTACAACTAGCTGATTACCTTTGAGAAGCAGACATAAGAAAGAATGTACTACTCACCTGGTAACTATGTATACTGGTCTTACAGGTAAATATCTTTTTCAATCAGTAGATAATTAACAGGTGTGTCAAGCATAGCATGACAGGAACGTTTAACTGTCATGTTTGGGTTTGCCGGACACACACGTAGTTATTTAGGACATCTCTCATGTAATTTCACCCTGCAAATATACTTATGCCAATAATGGTTGTCACCCTTCAATTTTTTAATTGGAGAGGGGTGTGAGGTGTGGGGTGGGTGGGGGTGACTACCATTATTGGCATGAGTATACATTGGACCGAATCCGAAGGTAATAACTGATTGACCCGCTTCTCCGTGCACTCTGATCAATTCTTTTCTTGATCTAAACTCTTAAACTACATAAAAATAACTCTTAGTCCCATTGTGTCATAACCAGGCATGAAGTCATTGATAGTATGTTGTGTTTTGACGCAGTTATAATAATTCCAGCCATCAAGACCACCTGAAAAAAACTAACTTGGACTAGATCGCCACACAATCTTAATCAGTCGTATTTCTGACGACGGTGGGGTACCTAATTGTGTGATTGTGGGTTTAATGCCGTTGTTGCTGGAATATTGCTAAAAGCAAAACGTATCACCAGGTTGATGTTTAGAGGAAAGTCGGTAGTGATGCAGATTTTCCACGTTTTCCACTTTGTCGATACATATGAACACGAATATGCTGACAGACCTAGAAGCATAACCGATGCAAACCTCGATTCGAACTTCATGTCATGTTTCGTGCATGCTCATGGGATGCAAATCTGACGTCTGGTGAATACTGTTGGCAAGTTTTACCCCGGGATGTGGGTAACAATGACAAAACACTGGATTACAGATCGAGGGTTGACAGTTGATCGGAGAATTATCATATTTCGATTATAGTAGTGTCTATAAGATGGGGTCCAATGTCATTCGCCTAAGCCATAGTATTTGACAACAGTAATTTCAGAAGGTTAAAAAAATGAGAATTTGGAAGCAGTTTTAGGAATTCGACTATAGCTTCTTCACATATGAAACATTACCCGTGAGACAAGAATACTACTGTGCAACCATTTACCTCGAAATATTTGTTCCTGTTTACCTGAACGAGTCTGAGCGACTGAAAGCGCAGAACTAACCAGTTTAGCTTCAAGCTGAATTTTGATGGTAGGAATAGTTCCCGCAGTAATAATAATATATGACTAACTAAAACAATTCTTGCAGATATCGACAAGTGATGTGGGTTTTTTTCTTTCCAAGGAATAAAATGATATATATTTGAAAGTAAGCTATTTTAAAGTTACCATTAAGGCAAAACACTTAATATGTGTACATGCACATGTATTATCCTTATTAAATATGACTACTTCACATATTCAAGGAGTAGGAAGCAAATGCTGATCTGTTGTCGATTTACATGTAATACTAACTTTGTGTTCAAGTACACTTTACAAACATATTGCCTTTTTATGTGGTTAGTGTTAATTTGCATGGAACAGCAAATATATGCTTGAATATCTTAACACGGAGCATTGACAAAAGTGAACAATTCTCTGATATTATCACCGTAGCCACCGTACGCTTGATTTCAATCAAAGAAATGTCTATGCGTAAACTTTAGCCACTCCTTTGTTCAGAATGGAACTAAGGGCAACAGTGACGTCATAAAAGAACTTCTTCATGACGTCATACCATTATCATTCACACTACAGCCACCGCCACAGGCTAATTTGCATATCACCGGATCAAATCAAACGCGCATATTCATAATAAGAAGAGACTGGACTCACGAGAGCTTTCGGCGCGCTCTTCATAATGTTTTACATTGTTACGTATATATTCTCCTTTGTTCAGTACATATTTAGATATCAAACTGGGCAACATCGTTTGCTCTCTGTTGGCTTCGATGACAGCACGTGGAGCCGTTGTGTAAACAAAGGATCGCTTCGCAAATCGAAATAGAATGTTTTGGATATTTTCTACTAAACCATTCTATTAAAGATGTTTAGTTAGATGTGTAGACTCGTCAAAAATAAAAGAGTAAAAAGAAATCCATTATATTGAATGTACGTTGACGACAATCGTCACATTTTCTGGTGCATTCCCACCTTGGTGATTGCACAGTGCAGAGGGAAACATTCTACCATCTACGGATTCAGAATAATATATTACGTCGACTCAAGGGCATCCGTTATTTCAAGGTGGGTATGATTTGGAAGTGTGCGGTTGTAATTAGTTTAATTATTTGTATGACTTAGCAAAACATTTTATCCAGACCCCTTTATTCGCAGTTTAGCTCATGTAAAAGATTTTGTACTTTGGATCACAGTGGACGGGAAATTTCTAATATTACCTATATTTTGTAAGTTTGTAACAAACCAAATTAGGACATGTTAAGTAAAACCACAGATTCAAGTTTGTATTCACTTTGTGGAAGAGAAAAAACAATTGTCATGTGACGTAGTATGACTATGACGTCAACATTGTGTACTACGTCACGTATTTACGTCTATGACGTCACTTCATTGTCCTGCTGCGTCAGCGAGACTATCGTGGTTCTATGAACTGGATGCTTTTCAACTGGTATTCACCAAAATCTTTGAAATTAAACTGTCAAAGTGATCATCTGTACCAGCAAAGCACGAGGTAGGATAATTCAATCAGGTTTTAATGACATTGTTAATTCACGAACAAATGCGAAACATAACAATGTGTACAACTGCGCTTGAATTGTCTCTGTTCACAGGTTGGCAACCATGGCTTTTTCCGCAAGGGATGGGTTAGTGCAAAAGCTGAAGGTAAGAATAACATGTTTATGTAGAGCAATATTTTCCAAGTCACCAAGCCTGTAAGTACCGACTGAGAACAGTATGTACGGATTATCTCCAAGGAATTATTATATACAAGGAATATTCATGACTTCAAACATTTTTACACTCGCACAACAGCATCTGGGTTGATGGGAAGATTCTGGATTATTTTCTGGCATTTACAAATTAAAATATTTAGAATTAAACGCATTAAGCTGCCTGAATAATGAAATCCTGTATACCTGTATTTTAACATTAGCCATTTGTTATCAGGAGGATAGAGACCAACTCGCCTTCCAGTTTGGCAGCCTTGAGAAGTTTTTGACGGAAGTTCGGGAAGAACGTGTTGTGATGAACAGAGATATGAAATCCTACATGTCGGGTAGGCACCTTCACAGACGTACATTCCTAATTTCTTTGGACACAAGACCTGTGTTGCCTCGCTTTGGGAATGAGCCTGCCTACACGAACACAAACATGAAGCAATGCAAATATGCGTTCAAGCCTCACTTTGCATGATTTTGTTTTCTGAGGAAATTATACACCATTTCAACGCACACCCAGGTCAACTTGCTTTCTTCTGGCACTAAATCTTGTCTGTCAACTTGGGACTACGTAATTCCCAGATTGCATACCGCCTTTCAATGTTTATATCTCAATAATAACCAAAAGGATATTGATGTCAATTCTTAAATGTACAAATATTCATGATATATATTATTGTGCAGAGTTTCAAAGTGTAATTTTAATATTCGATATTGGCACAGAGCTTCCAGGTCTTGGTTACTGTCGAAAGGGAGACCGCCTGAAAGGGATTGAGTTCGGACAAAGGTAGGGCTCAAACAGATGTTGAAAGTTTAAAATTTGGTTGAAACAAATGCACTGTACAACCACTATAAAGTATGATTTGGATCATAGGTGTCAAAAATGACAATATTGACCTCGATTAGATCCTTATGAATATTACAAACATAAAATCTTCATGCGGAAATCCATAGCCATTTTTTTTTAAATGACCTTCACCACTTTATCAATACATTGTCATTCTGAATTTATTTTATGAAAGCTGGAGCGTGCGTGCGTGCGTGCGTGCGTGCGTGCGTGAATCTATATATAAAATTGATAATGTTGTAAGAAGCTACCCAAAAGGTCAAGTTGTTAGTTTGTTACTATTTTAGTTGTTCATTTGTTTAATTTGAAATTTTGAATAGATCAGTTTGTATCCTCCTACGGACTATTTTTCTGTATGCGCGCGCATGTTTGTAGGGAGGTTGGGGGAGTTATTGCTCCAGAACTCAGATTTTCACCTGAGTGATAGTGTATCACTGTTCCAAGATGGCGCAGTACAACAGCACGGAGGCAATTATGGCAATGCGTCTTTTTATCAGGATGCTCTGTTGAATTGTCGTTCTATTCATTGAGATTTTTTGGAGTTTAATCTTTAAGTTACAAGAACTGTCTATTTACATTTTGTATCTTACAGTCAAAACGCCTCAGTTACCAAGGGAGACAACTGATGGCATCCATGGAGAAAGAACTCTGGGAGATGGACATTGAGATTATCAGGCTGAGCAAACATGTGCTTGGTGAGACCAACATGCCCAACATGCCTCACCCTGATTGTCCACAAACTCCTAAACAAGAAAAGTCCACTGACACTCCAAGCACAAGTGCGGACATCGCTTGTAGGGACCATGTCAAAGTACAGATTGAACCAGCAGAGGTACTTACCGCATTTCCTCAAATAATCGCCTTCAATTTGTAGATAATGATTCAGTAGAAAGATGACCACTGTCTGTTGTTATTTAACATATGAACCATGAACCACTTTTTATAGTTGAGACAATTCAATTTTAGGGGGGGGGGTGTAGGAGGGGGTGATTTTAAGTGGGGTCACCCATTTTTTGTTCTGGGAAGGGGGTGGGGTGTTTGTAATCAATTTTGTGCACATATACTGGGGCGGTGTGTCAGCAATTTTGGTACATATATATTTAAAATTTATGCTCACAAATTTATGGGTGGAGGTGGGGTGTCATTGATTTTGTACATGACATGCAGTGGGTCACTTACTTTGTACACACATTTTAGTGGGGGAGGGGCTCATTTACATTGTACATGCTTCTCCTTATAAAGCGTCATCACCCCTCTAGCCATAAATTATGAACGGTCCCTTACTGCAGTCCAAAGCATAGCCAAGATGATACTATTTACAGCCTAATTCTTAGATAATTCAGGCATTTGCAGTCCAAAGCATAGCCAAGATGATACTATTTACAGCCTAATTCTTAGATAATTCAGGAGTTTGAAAGGTATGTTAAAATTCCTTGCAAGAAGAATAAAACAACATACATTGATATTTTCAACAGTTCTCAGTATTATTCTTGTATTCTTCAAGACTTTGGCTGGACCACGGAAAACAGATAGTTCTATCGCAGTGGACTCCAAGAAGTTACCAAAGAATAATATCCTCCAGAAACCACACACTGACATTTGCACACAGCTCGTAAGTATTACTGAATTTGTGAGCTATTTCAGTTTTTCCTTGAGTTTTCATAGAATTTACGAAGGTAAATTTGTATAAACAGAAAAGTACAGTTTTTGTAAAAAAAAATTGTATATACCTCAGGACATGATTACCAATTTTGTAAGCCACTTGTATCATCGCTGCTTTTCAGTGAATCATTCACCACCATTTTGCCTTTGATACAAGTGGAATCTTTCAGGCAAAGAACACACAGCTCATGACAGAAATATTACCGTGTCAACTTCTGTTAAGTAGTTCAGCAGATACGGTCAAACACTGTTGTGTAAAACTTGCATTTGGCTCAAAGTAAAAGCATCATTTGCATCATTTTGTTTTTGTGTCGAACCTTGATAACTCGAAGGACTTGCGTAGGTCTCTTCATCTTCCTTACAACAGGGTTTGACAACAGTTGTTACTGCTGCTGGGTCTAACTTTGATGCATCATATATATTTTTGCTTGTTTGTACAATGACCAAGATGACTGGGTTTTGCAGGGGGTATTCAAATGGACTCCGTCCGTGCAAAATTGTCTTTTCCAGAGCAGAACATAAAAAATGTTCACTATGTCTTCACCAAACTTGGCACATAGATAGGTCTGGTGGTGAACTGGTGCCTTTTGGTAGTTTTGGATTTCTGAATAATTTTTTTTTGCATTTCCATGGCAACAAGTTTGACTTGATTGAAATTGGTGTTGGTGTTGTTTTTCCAGAGCAGAAAATTAAAACCGTTTATTAGTTCTTCACCAAACTTAGCACATAGATAAGGTCTGAAAGTGAACTGATACCTTTTGGTAGTTTTGGACTTCAGAATAAATTTATTTCGTTTTGCATTTCCATGGCAACAAGTTTGACTTTGACTGAATATGGTGATAGTACTCCTTCCCCATGTTTCCGGAGCAGAACTTGAAAGCATTTCGATGGTTCGTCATCAAACTTGGCACATAGATAGGTCTGGCGGGGAAACCTTTCAAAACTCTCCGTCCACTTTGTGGGTATTCAAGAACCAACCAGTGGGCATATTCATGAAGAGTATTTTACCATTGCGGGGGATATTGATGACTTTCTCTTCTTGTCACAAAATGAAAAGTGAAGTCTCTTGAACCTTACTCGCATACTTCAGGACAAGCCCAACCCCTGAAGATCCGGGTTACAATTGGTCTTCAGCAACCCATGCTTGTCACAAGAGGCAACTAATGGGATTGGGTGGTTAAGCCCACACCCTTGGTTGACACGTGTCATTGTATCCAAATTGTGTAAATCAGAGCTCATGCTGTTGATCACTGGATTGTCTGGTCCAGAGTCAAGTATTTACAGACCGCTGCCATATAGCTGGAATGTTGGTGCGTGCAGCATTAAACAACAAAAACAACAACTAACAAACAAGATAAGATACTGTTTGGAATTTTGCTGTTAATGTTATGATTTTGATAGTGTCATTGAATTACTTTGCCAGCCCCTCGTGTTCACTAGGCTGTTTTTCGAAGCCTAATAGAAAAATTTTGAAAAGGTGAGTGGACACTCTTGCCTTAGGAAGTTGACTGTCCTTGTATGTTATTTTTTGAGACTTTGTTACCTTGACTTAAGTGTATTATGTACTTTTTATATGCAGGAGGAGAGAGACAGATTTGGCGTTGAGTTATCCCAATGTGAGAAGATTTTGGTTGAAATACGTAAAAACCGAATTTCCTTCAACAAACAGATGAAGCTGTTGTTGAACGGTAAGCTAGTATTGTAATATTATGTTCATCTAAACGTTCCATGTAATTAAGTTGTTAGTTAATTTTGAACAGTTTAATATAAATTGAATATTTATATATACTACTCAAAACAAGTTAAGGGTCAAAACTTTTAATGGCCATAGCTACAAATATAAATAACAGTAAAATGTAGCGATCATATAACAACTCGAGCCAACATTTCATGATAACAACAACGGGAGACAAAAACAGCAGGAATGCCAGTGATTGCTGATCAATAAGGTCAAAGTGACCTACTGTCAGAAGTGAAAATTCAAACGCCAACATTGGACTAATAACGGATGTAAACACCTCGATCAGTAAGACAAGCAGTACACCTCTGTCTCATACTGTTCACCAGACGTTGGAAGAAGGCTTGGGGTATTGTCTGCCATTCTGCAATGAGATACTGGGCCAGTTCTGCACGGTTGTTTGGAGGGGCGTGGTTGTTACGAAGCCGACGTCCTTACTCGTCCCAAGCATGTTCCATAGGGGCTAAATCTGCTGATTATGCCGGGCATTCCATGTGCTGAACATTGTTCTGTCACGGAAGTCCGTCCACAACACGGACACGGTGTGGTCGGGCATTGCCACCTTCAATATGGATCCGACGCCCGGTACGCTTGTAAACATTGCAGAACAAGGGGTCTGATAATCTCCCGTAGATAGCAATTTCCGGTCAGGGTACCATTAATGACATAGAGAGGTGTCCTATTGATGAAAAGAAAACGCACCCCAAACCATGACACCCCCGCCTCCAAATGGCAAACGTTGGTTGACGTTAACGTCAGCAAACCTCCCTCCTGGACGCCGATACACACGAATTCTACCATCATTGAACTGTAGAGTAAACCTAGACTCGTCGGAGAAAACAACTGATGCCCACTGAGCACGTTGCCAACGAACATGGCGTCTACACCAGTCATGTCTTGCCGTCGTGTGTCGCTGAAGGAGCGGTGGTCGTACTGCTGGTCACCTTGCCCGAAGATTGTTCCTGGTCAATCGGTTCCTGACAGTCTGACCAGATACCAGGGTAGTTCTCAGTTGGTCACAGAATTGTCTGGCAGCTACTCTGCGTTATGGGAGAGCCATATTTGTCAGATATCGGTCTTCTCTAGGAGTTGTTGATGGAGGCCTGCCAGAACGTGGTTGATTAGTCAGCGTTCCAGTGACACGAAACCGGTGCCATAACCTTCCAATGACACTCTGACTCACATTTAGTCTCTGAGCCACACTGTGTTGAGGTTCGCCATCTTAAAGCCATGCAAGAGCTCTTCCTCCGTCTTTCATGCTCAGTTGACGTCATGCCATTGTTGAATTTCAAGTGACAATAACAATGCGACAATTATAGGGAAGTTTTATAGGGAAAATAAGCATGCACAGCACTAATCCCACGAAGAACACGTGCACATGTTGTTCATGATGTAACATCATCTTTCACACGCACAGTGGTGGCGCTTCTGTGAAGCACTCGATGTTTCAATTTGTTCATTTTGTAACACCCTACCACATGATGACTATTGGCACCATGGTTATCTGCAGCCTTTCTCCAGGTTCTGCAATGGTTTTGAATAAACTGCCATACACGGAATGTAAAATTTTATTTATACATAATGCAACCAGCCTCATCAATAACATTACATGATGACATCGCATGACCCTTAACTTGTTTTGAGTAGTATACTTATCCTATCTCACGACTTGCACCTCTCTCTCTCGCTTCGACTTTTAGTGGAACGACTGTAAACTTTATTTCCATAGGCCTCCTTGTCCATTCGTCCGTGCACTCCATTGACATCAAGCGCATGCAGTTCAGATATACGAGCAGGGGAAACTCAGCAACGACCTGAGCAGAGGTGGAAGTGGGAGATGCAATTCCCCTAACCTTGCAATAGTCTTCAAACTTCTTTCACTTGTTGTCGTACAAGGAACAGGTCGAAGTACGATGCGCTGAAGTGATAGCTGTGGCCACTCAGGGAGAGTAGCCCTTAGCTATGAGAGATCTCTGAAGATGCGCCAAACATGTAGATTGAGGGTCTGAGGTGACCCATGGCACAGTTCTGAGTGAGGGTGAAGAAGTAGGTCGTCCCGGTTTGGAAGCATTACTGGGTTTGGCTCTGCCAGCTTCTTAGGTTGACGAACCAACTTCTCGCTGGTCAGAATGGTGCGACCAAAAGCAGTAGTATGTTGCTGGTGGCAGTTTCTGTATTACTTTTGGTAGCAGAGCTGGAGGGGGAACGCGTAGGCATTGAGACTCTCCCATGATATTGCCAGAGCGTGGAGGTCCCAAGCCATGGGGTCTGGGATTGGTGATACGAACTTTGGAAGTTGGTTGTAGAACCTTGTGGCGAACAGATCTATTTGGGGCTGTGATAACGGGAAGATTATCGACTGAAAGATCTGGGGCAGTAACTTCCACTCTGTCGGGGACGGTCGGTTGGATCGGGACAAGGCATCGGCGATCACATTTTTTACCCCGGGAATATGTCTGGCTCTGGCTACGATGTTGAGTGTGTCGATGAGATAGAAGAACCTGATCACCCATTGTAGCAGATTCGCCGAGCATGTCGAGCCTAGATTTTATATACCAAGCACTGTCGAATTGTCTGATTGGATCAGCAGAGTGGTTGATTGAAGCTCCGTTGCCCAATGTGAGATGGCTTGAATTACCGCTTTGAATTCTAGCTCGTTTATATGAAGTACCCGTTTGTCGGATGAACACAGCCCGACCACTTTGTGGTCGAGGAAGTGATCTCCCCAGCCCATGAGGGTGGTGGTGCAAAGGGCATCATAGAGACTCCGGCGCAGATATGCCGTTCGTCAAGCCACCATTGAAGGACTGGACGAAGCGGTTCTGGAAGGCAAATCAGTTCCTTGGGGTTGTCGGCCTGAAGATACGGGCATAGAAATCGCTGTATCGGCCGAAGTTGGAGCTGGCCTCTGTACGTTAAGGCTTGAGCTGACGTCAGAAGGCCCAGTAGCTCCTGCCACTGCCGTAAGGTTCTTGCCTTAGACAGCGCTGGAGGAATGCATCGCTGAATCTTTATCCACCTGTCGTGAGGGATGACATCTCCTGACAAATGTCGAACAGTGCTCCGATGAATTGGAGTCTCTGAGTCAGTATTAGTTCCGATTTCGCGATGTTCAACAGCCACCCTAACTGTCTGAGCAGCGTTGTGGTGAACTGAAGCTGGTGAAGCAATACGATCGGATCCTGTTGAGCCTGGATGCAATCGTCTATGTAGCTTTCAAAGGGGATCCCTTGAAAGTGAAGGAAGGTCGTGATGGGCTTGGTAATTCGGGTAAAAAGTCACGGGGCCGTGGAAATTCCAAATGGTAGGACTTTCCATTGGTAGTGATTCCCGTTGAACATGAAGCGAAGGTACTTCCGGTGTTCTGGAAGTATCGGAACGTAAAGAAAAGCATCCCGAAGATCTAGGCTGATGAGGAAGTCTCCCTTCTTCAGGATGTTGCGTAAGAGGTTGATCGACACCATCCTGAAGTGAGGCGGTGGAAGCAGGAATCGGGCATTGAACAACTTCATATTGAAAATGAGCCGGAGTTTGTAGGAGTATTTCTTTGGAACCAAGAAGATGGGGGGGAGTAGAATCCTGGAGTGACGGGCGATGGACCTAGGAGCTCTATTGCGAGTAGGTCTAATAGCGTACCTATTGTGGATTGCAGAGTCTGAAGCTGGTCCACAGGATATGAGTGATGAGCCGGATGCGACGTCAGAGGTGGACTGCCAATAACGGGTAGCTGGTAGCCGTGAAGTAGCAGGTTGGTGACGTTCGGATCTCTGAGGATGGTCCAATTCGGTGCGAAGATCTGTAATCTCCCGCCTACCGAAGTGTTGTAAATCGGAACGACTGGGGGCGGGAGGTCCCAGTCCTGCGATTGTCTCAAGCTGTCACTGCTTCCCGGCACTGGTCCCTGGGCCAGAGTTGGTCCTGGGTGGGTGACGGGAGGAACCACCACGGCCAGATCTATTTCCTCTGTGACGGCCTTGAGTGGATGCGCCATGATAAAGATTGCGTAAATCCGCATTTGTAGGGGTGAACTCTGCAGTTCGACGCTGTATTAATGAGTCCTGGAGCTGTGACTTCTGTATCTTTAACAGTTCAATCGAGACTTGAAAGTGGGTTTCTTTATCAACTTTAGTAGATACTTCTTTGATGCTACCATTGAAGAGGGAGTCAGTAAGCCATGGCTGGCGAAACAGTTCTGTTTTAAGTCGCTCCTCCCATGAAGAGATGTTAAGGGGTCCACGTCGTCGAACAGCAAGAGTGTAGCCCAAAATATGAGACAACTGATCCAGGATAATTTGGAACTGGTCCAGAGCTAAGGTCATGCATCCTGAGATGTAAGCGTCTTGATCAGTGTAAGTATGCTCCAGAACAGAGTTGACAGCGTCGACTGCTGCAATCACGTCACTTATAGATGGCAACATCTTTCTCACGGCTGTTCCCATGTGAGCCAACTCTCAGTCCTCAATAAGGTAGGGCAAAGCAGCTCGTTTGCCACACAGGGTTCCAATGTCCTCATCAACTGTTGGAGCCGTGGAGATTTTTTGTTAGGCCGTAGACATGAGAGGTAGAAGGATTATATCTGGGAGCAGGAAATCCGTCCTTAATTCGTTTCAGGCTCTTGAAACCATCATTTAGTGTACTGGATAATTTCAGAATACAAGGTCGAGGTGGTAGGGTGATAGTAGACCAAACCCGGTTCCTAACAGTATAAGATCCAGATCATCTGCTGAAGTACTCAAGGGAAGTTGGAGCTTCTCAACAATCCAAATGAGTACCTGAGCTGTCTCAACTGCTGCAAAGCTACCCCCAGAGGAAGATAACTCAGAGTGAGCTGGAGATGCAGGCATGACTATTTGGACTGGATCAATCTCAGGAGGTGGACCAGAGCCAGGTGCTATCGAAGCCGGATGGGCTGGAGTAGAAGGCTGTATTTGGTTCCAGGCTGAGGTTATGGCCCTGATCATCATATTTAGATCCGGAGTCGCTGTAGGAGTGGGATTGTGATCAGGTTCCCATGACTCAGCGATGATCCTAGAGTGAGTCGAAGGATTCTCAGAGCGTGAAGGCAGAACATCGTAAGAGACTGTAGGCCTATTAGTGGTATCAGAACAATGATCATCCGAACATCGGTCAGAGGAACTGTATCGAGATCTCGACGTAATAGGTACCGAAGTAGGTTGGTAAGCCGGTGATGTGGATTCCTAGTATGGCTAGGTGATCCGGTATGATATGAAGAAAGAGTCCGGGTCGCTGTAGTTCTAGTTGGTGATCTGGATCTGATTGGAGCTCTGGCTCGACCATCTGAATAGGATCGGTCATGAGATGTGGATCTGTACTGTGATCCCGATTGGTCAATGGCTCTGTAAGGTGATCTAGATCGTATAGGTGACCTGGGTCGGTAAGATGATCTGGATTTGTAAAGTGATCTGGATCGATTCGATGCACTAACTGGAAACTGTGATCGTGATCTGGATCTATAAGGTGATCTGGTTTGCAGTTGCGATCTGGCTTGATTTGTTGATCAGGATCGGTTAGGTGATGTACTTCGATGTTGTGATCTGGATCGGTTCAGTGATCTGGATCGGCCCGGCGATATACTTCGATGTTGTGATCTGGATCAGTTAGGTGATCTAGAACGGTCCGGTGATCTGATTTGAAGTTATGATCTGGATCCATTCGGTGATCTGGATCAGTCCATTGATCTGATTCGAAGTTGTGATCTGGATCCATGTGGTGATCTGGATCAGTTAGGTGATCTGGATCGGTCCGGTGATCTACTTCGATGTTGTGATCTGGATCGGTTCAGTGATCTGGATCGGTTAGGTGATCTGGATTGATCAGGTGATGTGGATCGTAGTTGTGCTCTGGATCGTGACTGTGATCTGAACGTCCCCTGGCGACGCTGTGGTAGCCAGCTCCGTCCGGTTCAATGAACTGTGGGGTGACAGTTGGCTGGTAGAACGCGGTTGGCCAGGCTCCAAACAAACTGAGACAGTCGAGGGGATATGTACCGATGATCTGGAAGATGATAGTGTCGATCTAAGGTCCCCTGGTAGTGTAGATGGGACAGGCAACGATGGATTATTGATCACAATCACCCGCAAGTGATCTGACGCTATGGAAGGAGGTGATTGGTGCGCACGTAATAGGTGCCGAACGTCCTCAGATAAGTAAGAATCTGATGAAGTGTCCATAAAATCCTTTTGAAACACAGACGTCGCTCTCATGCGTGAAGGTACGATTTTCTGTCGCTGTAACTTGATACGCTTGGCGGGAGTGGGATCAGATTCTGTTGATTTCCTGTCCGTATCGGCGATTCTCCGGGAGCAAACACAAAGGTAGGCCTTAAAATCCTAATCTTTAGTGAATTACACTTGCCACATCGTTTGTTCCAGTTACATTGTCCAATACGGTCACTGCAAGACGAGTGAGGGTCGAGGGACGAATAATTCGTCTTGCATTGAGCACAAACTTTCCTTTTCCTTGACTGATTATCTGTTTTCCCCATGATGTTAGGGTGAAATAATGTCCCTAATATACAGCACGTCCACACAGTCGTGCGACAAGAAAGAGAATGATCATTCAAGGTAGTCACGTGGGCAATTAGTGGGGCATGCTGCAAGCTTCATTAGGAACTAGGAAGCTAATTAACTCATTAAGCCCGAGAGCCCCATCACTACTCAACACCTGGAAGCCCTCGCTGATTGCCCACTCTCTGTGCCGAGACTAATTAGTGCTAGTCACACCTGATTTCCCTGGCAGGTTTCGGGGATCACAGGAAACTGTCTAGTTGTACAAACAAGTCCTGATTGTTTAATTGTGTCGTCAAAGATATATGTTGAAAGAAATCAGGTGTGAATACATGTCGTGTATTGCAAGCTTTATGTAATTTGATTGCAAGTTTCTCTTGTAGACCTTTTGTCGGCTTGTACATTTATATTTTATCACAATATGCATACACATGTATTCTTTGTATGTAACAGATGAGACACACGTTAACAAATTCTCTCTCTTATATCATTGTGTTCGGTTTAATATTACAAAACATCTATGACAATGACATACTGTAAAGAAGAATTTACTTTCATACTTTATAATCTTCGACGAAAATAGCGGTTTTGCCGATACATTTCTAGTGTTTACGAATTATTTTAAAGAAAGTACTATAACGCTAGTCTGTGACTAGCACAAAGCACATTCATAGCATTGCACTTTATTTCATACAGATTTAATGCAGAAAACATACGTGACCATACAAACATACATATACAAAATGTATACTACATATTCCTTGCATAGACATAAAACAAAGAGTCACGTGATAGGGCGTCATCAAATTTCCCGAATAGAAAGTTTGGTATCTCAACTGTTCAATGTAGTGGCTGGTCATATGTTATCTGCGACCAATGTTATCTGCGACCAATGGTATCATGAGATACCTGTCACAGAGGAAAGGACAGGTGACGGGGCGTGGGCGAAATTTCTGAAGAGCACGTTTGGTCACTCAGCAGCTTGGATAGAGATTGGTTATTGGCTATATCCTTGACCAGTCGATATGCTGGGTTTCGGCTTTATCAACTCAAGCTATCATGTAACAGTGTGTGTATTGGAAACATACACACTGGTAACGATGTATGAAATATACACATAAGACAAATAGGAGTAGATAGTCACTTTGGGGAGATTATTTGTCCTCATTTTAGTGTTTTCGATAAGTAAAACAAAGCGATTGAAATCCAACCACTGAGTAGAGGTAGTATTTATTTTCATATACATTATATGCACACAACTAGTACATAAAACATAATGGTTTGCTGTACATGTAAATATAATCTTCACCTTGATACGAATGACTATCCAAACTAGAGTACACGCATTACAGAATTCACGAGGTGACACTATACTGAATTATTATAGTGTATAAACTTGCAGTTGACACCCCAACCCCCAATATTTATGAAGGTGGGCGTGCCTATATCTTTACTGAATGCAAACAAGGTTCATAAGATTACAGATGTGCATGCATGTATAAACATCACAGAGAGGGGCGTGACTCCATAAAGCAAGATGTCCAATGATATAACAGCGCATCTGTTTATTTTACACTTGTCACGGGACAAACCTTTCAACAAGGACGTAACTACATATGCATTCTACCGGAGGCTGTTATTTCAAGGTCGAAAGAGGCGTTTAATTATCTCATAACTGTAATCTGCTTGAATGATTATACGCATGTGTATCGATACCGTAACTGATATACTATCCAGCTTTTATTGACGATGGTTGATTGATACACGTGATAATTGCACCCGGATTTGATAATTACACAGATCAAATACAAACGTTTTACAGAATGCTCATGTAAATTGCATAGAAAACTGACAATTCAAATCAACATGAAACTTTCAACAGCTTGAACAAAAATGCTTGAAATACCTTTGTATGGCTTACATGTAATAACTTATGATATTACTTCTGTCCATGTGTGACAATGTTTTGAATTACCAACTTACTGTCTTTTGTAACAAACGTAGTAAAACATTTCATTGTTGTAATAACACTGACATGTATATATGTATTCGATGCAAAGGCGCGACTTATCACTTTATATTCGCTTAGGTAACATTGCGAACTTTTGATTATGGAAAACAACTAGTTACAATTCAGTAAACTTCAAATTAGTAAGTTCAATTATGTTTAATCTATTCGAGCTTGGATGTATAATTACTTGTGTTTATACATTATGTTTCAGTATATGAAACATGACAACGTAATGATGCCTAAAAGTAAATTCAAACTATTCTATTGTGTTTGAATTCTTTGTATGTCCTTGAAATTTCAGTATATTGTTTCCTATTTATTAGGTAGTTGAAGGAAATATAATTTTTAGTAACCTCTAAACCATTACATCTAATTCAATCAAGGTGCATACGAAGTATTTTAGTATCCATTCCCAAAGAAGAGTACCAGGCACTTACCTCTGTAAAAACATCATAATCCCCTTTCTCGCCGACTTGTGCGTTCATTTGCTAAACGCTGTACAAGCCTATGATAATGATTAGCAATTGTTATCAAAACACTTTAAATACTTCTTCTGATTGATACTAAAGGTGGGATCTCTCGTAAGAAAAGCTAACATTTGCTCAGTACTGCTAAATTGGTTGAAATAATAGGTACAGTGCGATTTTTAAAAGTACAACACACATGTGCGTCTCTCGCTGAATAAGAGGTGCTTTCTGTTGATGACTGTATGTGGCCTTCGCTGTGAGAAACTGCTAATTACCTGCCCCATAAACACGTCACTCGCTGTGAGGAGCTGATTAATTTGCCCCATATATGCGTCTCTCGGCCTTAATGAGTTAAGGAGAGCAGCATGGAGTTCATGGGCGAATGGACAAGGAGGCCTATGGAAAAATGTTTACAGTCATAAGCGATAGAGAGAGGTGCAAGTCGTGAGATAGGATAAGTTTAGAAATTAGTTCTTACTCAAGATATATGATGAATATAACATATATATACAAAGAATAGTGTGAAAACTCATCCTCCATCTTCAGATATTGCAGCCCTACATAAGGTCACCCAAGGTGCCAGGTTAAATAGCCTCAAAACTAAAGTGACCACATACAGAAATCAGGTAGGTTGTGTTTATTGTTTGTGTGTGTGTTGTTCTGTATCTAATTTCAAGGGGTGATTGGCTATGTGTTTGCATCAATGGTATTTACAATTCAATTTTGTCTTTTATGGTTTATGTTCGAAAACTAAAAGAGAATAGCTGAACCTTTAACTCTTATTCATACTATTACCCTCTCTTGCCAGTAGCTTGCAAGATTATATATCAAACTGTATCTAGATGTTGCAGTGAATTGTAAAAGAAACTGAAAGTAATGTAAATCCTGTCATCATTGACAGCATCTTCAGCTTCGAGAAGACATTTAATGATATATAATCTTGTTCTTTCAGTCGAAACGCTTAAGCTATGAAGGGAGACAACTGCTAGAGTCCATGCAGAATGATCTTTGGGACATGGATCTCCAAATTATTCGAGAAAGTGGCCATTGCAACAACGATGTCAGAAGAGAGGTTCTGCCTGTACAGAGCTGCTTGCCACATCCTGATGGCCCACCCATGACCTCTAACACATCTGTTGCATACAAAAACTGGAATTCCAAAGTTTCTGATGCTGCCAATGATGAAGGTGTCAATATGACGATGACATCTTCAACAATATCTGCTTCAACAGCTGTCAGACTGTCAAGGAAGAGAATTGCCACCATTAAGAGACAGACCTTTTGCTCCAGGAAAGTGCTGAAGAGACCTGTGTCAGCTCCCTGCCTTTTCAAACTGGCAAAGAAAAGAAAGGGTATGATGGCTGTTTCCAATACAAGCATTGTTTCTACCTCCACAGACAAGCCTGACACAGCTGGAAACCAGGTTCTGGTAAGGCCAACAAAGAAGGAGACAGTGGAAACTGAAACAAGCCAGAAGTCTTCTCATGACACTGGGTCTGTCATCCATGTCCATCTGAAACAGAAGAAGAAGGTCCATTCTACTGCAATCAGCGCAAGCAACATTTCTCACAGCACCTTTAGGAAGTCTGAAAACACAATGCCTGCAATGCATGTAAAGCTGTCAAAGAGAAAGAAAGTGCCTTCTGCTACCAATTCAAGCTACATTTCTTCTGAAGGCATGTTGGAAAATCTGGAATCCACAATGAATTCAAACCAAGTCAGTTTGACACAGAATGAGGCCAATCCTACTGCAGCCAATGCGAGCCACATCTTTTCTCAGTGCACTTTTAGAAAGACAGATCACACAATGCCAGCAGCCCAGGTAAAGCTGATGCAGGAAGAATCTTTGACTGTCCCTACCAACGCTAGTCAGAATTTCTGCTCAAGTGATGAACTGGAGAAGAAGTCATCTTATTCATCTGCCAGTCAGGTCAAACTGACAGGGAAGCTTTCAACTGACAGCAACTCCTATGAGATCATGGGGAGAGCTAAACCATCAACTCTGTTGACTCCGCAATCCTCAAAGATGTCTTCTGCCAATTTCAGCATCCCAGGATTCCCTCCTACCTCTGGTGTGGGGATAGCCACACTTTGACCCCTGTAACCATGACTGATGCAGCTGTGTGGAATGGAACAGCCCTGAAAACTCAGGTTTGTGCTGTATACTATCCACTTGTGTGTTATACAATTCTTGAATTACAACCAGTAGTGACATGGTATAGTATACATTCTGTACTGATGTATAATAGATAATTCTGTAGGAATTTTATAGGATCTAATAGCGTTCACCCAAGTAAAGGTTCTGGATAGAATTCTCGTTCAGCAACCCATGCCTTTTGTAAGAGGTGACTAATAGGTGGTCAGGATCTTTGACTTTGTTGTTGTACATCTTTTTTGTCTTTTTTGTATGGTACTTGTTGGTCCCTGCCTGGCGCTTGGCATTAATGGGTACAACAAGGACTGGTCGGCTCAGAGTCAGTATAATGTGTCTGAGTGGGGTATTCATGCTTCACTGCGTCATGGTATCTCAGTGGGCTAGCACTATAAACCAGTTTCAGTCTGGGCTAGTACAAGCAACCGCACATACACATACACATGCATGCACGTCATCATATGAGCGAAATATTCTCAAGCAAGACATCAAACCCAATTTCACCTCACCTCATCTTTTTGTCCCTCTTGCTTTAGATTGATGCTCATGATGTCAATCACTGGTTCAGACTCAATTATTTAGTTCAGCTTTAAGCAACAAGCAAAATAGCAAACAACATTGACGAAACGATGTTACATAACACAAAATGTGATAGATGGAAATCTTCCCTTAGTGCTGTTCCTAACATGTTACCTTTGTCATTTGTATGGACAGGAGTTGTATATTTACTGTACCACTGTGAATCTCAAAGTTAATCAATGATAGTTGTGTTCCAGGTGAGGCCCCGTACAGCCCCCACACAGAGATCTGTCACAGCAGGAACATTAACCAGAAGTCACAGAAACATCGGCTTGAAGGAGGCACAGACCATTCTTGAGATCCTTAAGGTAAGACCCAACTTACTATTGTTGTACCAAGACGATACCAGGGCTGGAGACCATGAGTAGCTGAATGTTTATACTATAGCACATGTGTCTTCTTAGTGTACAACATCTTGGAATACATTAAACACATTTTGCACTAATGAACAAATTGTTGTTGTAGATGACTGACTGACTGACTGAGTTTGGTTTTACGCCGCTTTTAGCAATATTCCAGCAACATCACGGCGGGGGACACCAGAAATGGGCTTAACACATTGTGCCCATGTGGGGATTCAAACCCGGGTCTTCGACGTGACGAGCCAACGCTTTAACCACTAGGCTACCCCACCGCCCCTGTTGTAGATGAAATGTTAGAGGATGAGAAGGAGAAACAAGATGTTATGTTTCTTAACATGAAGGATTTCTGTGATTCTAATGCCATGCATTCAACTTTATCTTACCTCACACATACATGTCGTTTTCTGATTGGCTGAGCACTCTTCTAAACTAAACGGCAAAAGAATGTATAGGTGGAGTTTGATGAGTGGTAAACAAAACACAACAAATCAAATTGGCGAAGCGTGTGTATATCGTGAAAGAAGGGTTAATGATCATTATTAGGCCACAAAATGATTGGAATACAGGCAACAGATAACATGTGGGCGCTAGTTGAACAATGGTGGGGTCCAACAACTCATTTTTCAGCGATGTCTTAAGAGCCAGACATGATTGTCAATCATTGTCCAAGTTTACACAACAAACAGAACATGTCTCAATACCGTGTATGACCCCCGGGCATCAATGCATGCCATGACGCCAGCGTCGTCTCATTGATGACGCCAGGCGCCTGATGACGGGTGGTGGGATTCTCTGCCACTCTTCTCTCAGGGCACGTTCCATCTCATCTCGTCACTGGGGTTGTTGACGATTCCTTAACTGTCTGCCCAGATGGTCCCACAGATGCTTTATGGGGTTCATGTCGGGTGAACAGGCAGGCCAAGGGAGAACATCAACATTGTGGCAGTTGAGGAAGTCCTGTGTCAATCTTGCTGTGTGGGGTCTGGCATTGTCATGTTGAAACACTATCCTCTGTGGCTGGTGTCCACAAGAATGGAAGCACAACTGGGCGCAGAACTTGCTCTCTGTACAGCATTCAGGTTCCCTTGCACAATGACCAGGTCAGTCTTCTGTTCCCCACAGATGCCTCCCCAGACCATAACACCTCCCCCCTCGAACAGATGGACCTCTCGGGATGCATGGTGGAGCTAAACGCTTCACCTCTTTGGCGATAAACTTGTTGTCTGCCTTCGTTCTGGAACAACTGGACACGACTCTCGTCAGAAAACAGTACTTTCGGCCATTCTCGCACTTGCCAGATTCGAACTTGCCTCGCCCATTGTACCTTCGGCGTCGATGTTGTGCTGTCAGGAACATTCCTCGGAAGGGACGGTAGGCTCTGATTCCTGTAGCACGAAGTCGCCGGAGTACTGTGCGTTGGCTGATGCGATGTCAAAGCTCTTGCAGCCGTCGCCGTCACCGTGATCGAACCTGTTACGCGTGAGTGAATTGTTCGATTCGGCGATCTTCCTGGGGTGTTGTGACACGTGGTCTTCCCGTTCTGGGTCTGTCTACAGTCCTTCCTGTCTGTCGGTAACGTTGCAGCAGCCTGGATACCGTTAAAGCGTGCACCCGCACCTTCGTGCAATCTGGACCTGTGTTGCCCCCATCTGGTGCATACCAATCGCCCTCTCTCGCTCCTCTCTTGTCAGTCTAAGCATATCGATTGTGTGCTTTTGTCAACTGTGTTGTCAACCCATGGTTTCACCTTATTTATACGCCAATTCGGCACGTGCATCTCCCTCTGCAGCCTTTGCACGTGTTTTACCATTTTCTGGTGCAGCGTGGCACCTCCGGTCATGATGTGTTTGGGAGATGCGATTTTGCATCCTTGTGCTTGGGGACAACTGTCTGAATGCATACTTTCAACCAGCTATCAACACTTTCACAGTAAATTGACTTTTTCCGACCTATACTTTCTTTTGCAGCTTAGTTTATTATTTTCAATGTACCCCACATACAAGTGAGTAACATTTTTTAATGTTACCCGCTGGGAATGCTGAACTGTGGGAATTCATTTGGGACTTTGTGTTAGTAATTCTCTATCTCAAATAATGGAGTGACGTATGATGTACGGAAATTTCCAATGTTTTGCGAATGCAAATCAATGGAAGGGAGATAACTCTAAATTTTCTTGTAGTCTGTCATCAGTATTGGCTAATTGCCTAACTCTGGTACTCCTTATTATGATCCAATACCCGTGCTTCACCAGTTCAAAATTTAATTGAGGTAAGATAAATACCTTGTTCATAGCTCCATCGGGGCCCATGGGTTGATGTACCTGAAGGGCAAGGGAAACACAAACAAAAATAGAGGGTACATCAACCCATGGCCCCCTCAGACCAGTGAACAACTTATATAACAACATAATAAAATATTCTCAAGCAACCAGATTGTGAAACCCATGGCCCCCTCAGACCAGTGAACAACTTATATAACAACATAATAAAATATCCTCAAGCAACCAGATTGTGAAACCCAGAGAACACCTACTGTTTGTGTTGTAGATGCAACGTGACTTTTTGGTGACCTCTATTCGTGGCATCCGGTCAGAACTGGACCTGGGGAAGCAGGAAGACTGCATCTGGCGCAGAAGGATGGATGAGCTTAATACAGGTAGAGAAATCAGTGTTTGATGTTCTTGTGAGGAACCAAGTAATTCCTTTAATACATCCCCTGTGAAGACCTGATTGAGAACAGTCTTCAGCAACCCATGCTTGTCTTACGAGGCAACTAATGGGATCGGGGTGGTAAAACATGCTGACTTGGCTGAGACATGTCATCTTATCCCAACAGCATAAACTGATGCTCTTGATGGCAGTCACTGGATTGTCTGGTCAAAACTTCAATCAATGGAGTATTGCTGTGTACAGTCAAACATCTTTAGAGAAAGTACAAACTGAAATAGAATTTGTTTCAAACCTGAAAAGTTTAGTCACCACACAGAATTGTGACTTCAAACACTTCAGTGAGCCTTACATTGTCAACAATCCATCCAACGTATTCAGTTGCCTTGCTTTAACTCTGCGCTTTCATCTCATCACTTCAGAGTTGCAGCAGATAAAGAGACACCCCAACAGACACCGAGTGGCATCCATTCGGGCCAAGGCCGCGTTCCTGAAAGTGCAGGTAAAGTCGTAATAGAAGAGTTGAATATAAGGAAGAGCACAGAATTTACATTTTAAATTAGAGTAAAACCCATCTAGCCCCACAAATTTGTATGTGTCTTTTTAGAATTCTTAGTTGATCACTGTAATACAGTCTTATGCAAATTGGTCCGTGTAGGCGTTTGTGTTTGAGTGTATAAACTGCTGTTGTTTATAGATCTGTGAAGTCATTCTTGTGGAGGTGAGGGTGAAGGAGGCTGAAATAGGGGTTTAACAGCTTTAGATAGCAAAGTGCTTGCAGTGCCTGCATGTGTGTGTCTGCCGGCTTGTGATGGACAAATGATAGCTTATTCAGACCTACCAAAAAATCTTCCCCACTGTGCAGAAAAACACAGAAAAGTCCACATTAATCGTGGAAATAGCAACATAAACATATTACCTCGCTACTGAAACAGTAAAAACAGCAACTGCAACATTTTTATATCAGCAAACTTTGACCTCTGCTGCGCATGCGTGTTATGATTCACGCCTCTTTCAAGTTTCCAAGCAACCGTGAATTGCCTCGCATAGAAAAAGTATAGAATATGTCAAAATAATTGCTGTCAATCCTTTTTAATACGAATGGAAAGTAAATTAAACAAGTGTGCACACAAGTATGTCGATAAGTGCCAAATAACACAACAGAAATACTTTAAAAAGGGAATGTAACTTTTGTCCCAAGCTGGAAAATGTCAACATGCAGTCAAGACTTCCTCTTCCATGTGCGCATGCACCAAATCCAAGTTGCAGGCTCTTCGTTCTTTTATCCAGTTTTAGCAATTAAAGTTACCGTTTTTACTGTTTCAGTAGCGAGGTATTATGTTTATGTTGCTATTTCCACGATTAAAGTGGGCTATTCAGCGTTTTTCAGCACAGTACGAGAGTTTTCTTTTGTAGGCCTGTTATTGGTACTTCCCAACTGAGATACTCAGTTTGGCAAGACTGAGTAAACTAACTCAGAGCCAACCAGGCCATGTTTTATTCCTGGCAGAGTGCCAGACAGGGCAACAACAAGTAGCATCGTTGATGATCTTTTGGTAGGCGCGTGGATCAAACCTCTAACATTCTGAACTCTGGGCAGGTGCTCTGTCCAATAGACCACAGTGGTGGTTCCATTTTTGTGGAAAGACATTGTCTGTCAGTCCACTCATATGGTTTGTTTTTCTGAGTTTCATGAACCCTTTGCAAAACAACTTGATAACAATTCCTGTTTGTTTCAGATGTCGAATCTTCAACTCTTGGGAAACGTCTACCTCAACAACATGGACAGTGTTATTTCTCACCTGACAGGTGAAATAAGGGGTGTCTCATGCAAGATTATGGCTGCCTCACCTTTTAACATTGATGTCAACATCTCCAGCAGATGTACAAACTATTAAAACCGACAAGGTGTTGGTACATGTATGACAAAAATAACTACCAAGGATTGTTGGTAGCCTATTTCAGTTTTGTTTGTTTTCTGTATGAAACCATGTCATGGATGACTGTTGTTTTATGGAAGACTTTGTAAGATATCTAATTTATTTGTGTACTATTTTTGTTGAGGAAGATAATAAACATTAATCATATAATGTTTTAATTGCTGCATGTCTTTATTTGTAATTTGTTCTCATGCATGTGAAACTGTTGGCAGAACATACTGCTGTTTTTTCCTGTCAGTACTGACCGGCACTTGTGCCCGACGTAGAGACGGTGTTAGAAATGGTCCGGGCACTTCATTGGTGGTTGTAGGATGTGACTACCCATGTATACTGTATCTAGTGGGCAGGCTGTGTGACACTGTGATCATGTCACATTATTCTAATGGCATGGAGCATTCCTTCAGTCAGTGGTTTGCCTGGGTAATTTTTCACTGCTTGTAAAGACCAATCATGAGCTTGTTGAAAGAGTGACTTGGCTCATGCAATCAACCACTGGTTTGGCCAGGCCTTCATTATTTACATTTGGACCTGATATCACTGTGATATTGTTCAGAGGCATAGGCCTAAGGAAACACCACATGCACAACATAATCACACTTTGATAAGGATCACAAAAACTTTACTTAAACATAGATTTATAATTTGAAATTGTATCCATTTAAAACTGGATAAATAATAATATGGTAACCCTTCTTTAGGCAAACAACCACTTTAATCTAACCTTATGCACTTGATACATGGGTAACCATAAAATTGGTTTTCATGGCACCAATCAACCATTTTGCAAATCATGGCACGGGTCATTGACAAGTACACAACACCTGTCAATAGCAGGTATTGGATCCACAAGATGCAGTGACATACTGAAACCTAGGATCCATGCTTACAATAAGCTTAGATATTTAAACCAAATTAGACCCCACATCATAGTTTTCTGTTGAATCAATGATCTGATCCTTAGCAAAGTGTGAATAGTATACTTCAGCTCTTCTGGAGATCTGTGTTAGAATCTTCAGCAACCCATGCTTGTGGGAAGGTGATTAATGGGATCGGGTGGTCAGGCTTGCTGACCTGGTTGACACATGTCATTGTATAGCAATTGTGTAGATCAAAGTTCATGCTATTGATCACTAGATTGTTATTTACAAACTGCCACCATATAGCTTAATAATTGTTGAGTGCAAGGTTAATCACCAAGCAAACAAGACACCTCTACCCTTCACCCCTGATGGTTAAGAGTGAGTGAGTGAGTGAGTTTAGTTTTACGCCGCTTTTAGCAATATTCCAGCAATATCACGGCGGGGGACACCAGAATTGGACTTAACACATTGTGCCCATGTGGGGAATCAAACCCAGGTTTTCGGCATGACCCTTAACCACTAGGCTACCCCACTGCCCCCCTGATGGTTAAGAAGAACAACACAAAAGGTAGAAGGTTTAAATACAATATATTACACATTTATTGCTGATACAAATATCTATAATTCACATAGTCAGTAGGTCACATTGTATGGTCAATCAGTATTCAGCATCACCCAGATTAAAGTTCAGTAATGGGGGCTCTGGGGGACCAAGGTAGACACCATGTTGAAAACCAGCATTAGAAAAGTCACCTCTTTAGTGTATAATAAAACAGTAATGAAAAGTGATAGCTGGTCACGTTCATGAAATAACTTGTTTGGCACTGTTAAAACTTATGAGAAACAAGACTGAAGGATCACCCCCTAACATGATGAATTGTTTATTATTTACATATTTAAAAGTGACATGTTGATGGATTCTGTATGTCAATCACAACACACAGAATGTGCATCAGAAATGGAAGACCATTGGGAAACAGATGTCAGTTTTTGCCAGTCGTGGATGAAATACATCACATAACTACGCGGTTATCTCATGCATCTTACTTCACCAAACAGAGCATTTTCTGGATTTTACAATTTTTTGCAGTATAAACTCACAACTGACGTGTTAAATATCAGAAAAAGTACTTAACTGAGGAAATTAATTTATGCATGACTTCTTGTGATGATATACCTCCCCGAATGTGTTGATAATTATGCAGTAGTTCCTGACTTGGAGAAGAAATAATATCTCTAAGACGTATCTATGGCAACCCACTGTATATGTAGTAAAGTGAGAGAAACTTGCTGCCTTTTCTGTGCCAAATATTAATATAATGTTTACAGGCACCTGGGGATTATTGTTTGACAAATTCAAAGTTGCTCTGATGTTATAGTTATCTGACAGAACACATAAATTGGAATTGTAAATTGGTACTATTCTGTTTTTGTGATTCAAATTATTATGTTTATGTGCTGGGTTTAAAAAATTATATGAAAATAATCCCTCAGAAATAAATGAACATACAAAATAACCCCAAAAAATTGTCCAACCTGTCATAGGTTTCTTTATGTGCAGTGACTAGTGCCAGAATTATCATTGTTTAAATTTGGAAACTGAACAGAAAAATATAGCAGATACTTTTTTAAATATTTTTCAAATCCTCACTGAGAGAAACTGAAATATTGGTAGTGGACAGTTTCGGATGATAAACCCAAATGCCTTAATATGATGTTAGTTCATTCTAGAATAGTAAAAATATCAGTACATTTATAAAATGCTATAATCTGTATATGGTACACTGAAAAGGCAGAGCTAAATGCATTATAATTTGAACAGGGTAAATATTTTTACCACTTTCATAACAAAATGCTGATAACGAAAGATAAATAATTAAAACGGAGGTACAAGTTTGTAGGAATCTGGTGATATTGTACATAGGATGTAACATCTGGTTGATAAAACCACTAAAATCACATAAAACATAAGGTCATTATAACTCAATTCAACACAAAACAGTTGACTGCGGGGGTTTTCAGCTAAGGGCACAATACAAAACGTTTGACCAATGTCAGTCAGTACTGTAGCTCCATATGCAGGACTCTGGACTAACAGTGTATGTTGCATTGTGACCACTGGATACAAACGTCACAACCACTTTTCATTTCTGTACAATTGTTCGTTTCAAAATGATGTTATGATCATGATTATGTTGCTATGAAAATGCAAATGTTGCTATGAGAATGCACTTCTTGTATCCTTGTGTTTGGACTCTTCAATGGCAGCAATTTCATCTTCATCTGTCATAACTGTGACAAGGGAGCCGACAGCCTTCCCAACCTGCCCTGCCATATGAAAGAGGTTACCCACATTGTTGGCACCTGGAACACAAGGGAGATAATCAACAGATGAACCTACATTTCTAACCACTCATAAATTAATTTAAAGGGTTGCGGACCAGTTATCTACCCACACACTAGTCACATTGACAAATCCAGAAAACATTAACTTGTTCAGTTATCCTTTAAATGATGTTTGTCAAACACTGACCAATAACACATGAGGCCTTAGAAACTCAAGATGTGTGAGTTTCAATTTTTTCATGGATGAAAGGAAGGAAATAGCTTTGAAACCTTGATGAAGAAAATGAAATTCATGTATACTGTGTCACTTTGAAGAAACTGTTTCAATAATAAAATTATTTAAATTTTCTTCTTTGCCAAAGGGTTCATCCTGTTTGTTACTTCACTTCCACTTTCATTCACATGATCATACTGAGATTAACGAAAGTGCTGTGAAAATCTTTTGAGTAGTATAAATACAGAAAAGTTAAATAATATTTAAGCTATATCTTACCTTTTGACCTGTCTGTATTAAAAGATGCATTTGGTTCCCCTGAGAAATCACATAGCTCTTCATCACGACTTGTACCTGACAGACAGATGCACAAAATTAGACAAAATACAACACAAGGGGAACAACTCTAGTAAACCAAATATCCTATCCTCTGCAAACATCATTGTTGACAATATGTCTATGATGTACAGTAAAATGTCTTCTAGTTTTACACTGGTAGCTTTGAAACAGTGAATAATACATCAATGTCGAGCAAGGTGTACTATGTTTAACCAATGGGTGCCCTCACCAGCCTTGGGTTTGTATTGTGTCAAAGTTTAGATTTTCACTAAGGTAACAAAGAACTGGAAGAAAGATTTCACAGACACCCAAATGGTTTTGAATGACTTGGAGTATATTTGCTAACAATACCAATAGGTCAGAGCCTAGCCCCCACTAAATTCATACCACTGAATAGGTTGAAGTATGGAGATTGAAAGAAGACTGGCTGGTTATTATTCTTTAGTACTCTGTAAGTTGTGCACATCTTACCAGCTGCATATCCATTGCCATTTATTATCCTCGGTGTGGACTCGAGCTGGGGATTGAACCTGTATCGTGGGGGCCCCAGGCAGAGAGCTGATAGAAGAGGAGGGCGTGGTCATTGGGGTTGTCCGTGACGATGAATTGAGTGACAGCGGTGTGCGGGGTTCTCCTGGAGGCTGTTGGAACAAGACATCCTCAATTAGTCTTCAACTCTTAATTAATGATGCTGCTTTAACAGGTGCCCTCAAGAACAATCCTATGATTCCATGATACAGCTGATTATTTTGTGATATTTACAGTAATTAATGTTATGAAATATGACTCTATTCTGTACATCAGTATATCATTAATACACATAACCAGGGCCTAGATTTTCGAAGCTCTCTTAGCGTTAAGATAGTCGTAAGTTAATGTTAATGTATGGCACTTACGACTATCTTAGCGCTAAGAGAGATTCGAAAATCTGGGCCCTGGATGATAGTGTGGTATATAATTGACTTGGATAGTTGTTTAAAGTGTATTGAGAACAGCAACCTTCAAGACCGATTTTGTATTGCACTTTGTTGATAAAGCCTCTCTTAGGGCTATATTTGGGTGTGTTTTGTTGAGCTGACTGATTGTGTAAACTGTTCATCCCAACAACGGATTGGGCTGAAATGGGTCTCACAGTGACCTAGGTTCACACTTACCAGCAATGGTGGAGACTTTAACCAAATACTTGGCTTACAAAAGAGGAATAATCCAAAATGTGAATCTTGAAAATGTATGAAGAGTGTATCAAACTGACAAATCAAGGGGAGATAACTGACCTGGTCGAGCAGTTGTCGTAGACGGTGTAGCTGTGCTTCTAGTTGATGGTTGTGGTCTTCTAGTATCCTCATTCTTGCCTCCAGACGACCCTTGTGTTGGCGTAGCAACTTTGCCTCTGCAATCATCTCCTCA
This sequence comes from Haliotis rubra, assembly GCF_003918875.1. Classification (NCBI taxonomy): domain Eukaryota; kingdom Metazoa; phylum Mollusca; class Gastropoda; order Lepetellida; family Haliotidae; genus Haliotis; species Haliotis rubra. The sequence continues at coordinate 456,296 of NW_025767723.1, forward strand.
TCCCTACTTGTGTTGCTGTCACCATCTTCCGACCGTGCCATACTCCCCCTCGTGGGCATTGTTGGCCTGGCGCAGACGGTCATATTCAACCTGTAATGTTCTGCAACGGAAACCCGGTTTTGTAAGATGCAGTAGGGAAAAACTGAATTTATGAAATGTGAACCAACATGAATAAACTGAAACATCATCAATTTACTTTTCATATCTGCTATTAAAATTATCCAAGATTAAAAGATATTGTATCAGGCATAAATTCCTAATGCAGTTCTGAAAATTCAGCCAAAACCACCAAGCAGACATCTAACATTCTGGACTTTTTTAACTTTGTGGTTTGTAGTTACACTTGTGGAGGGGACAGTTTCTTGTGGACCATGAAACATTGTGTGTATGATTCTTGTTTGTTGTTTAGCCCCACACTCAGCATATGTGTGTATGAAACAATCAGTACAGATCTACATTATATTGTGGAGAGCGGAAGGTCGCGGGTTTGATCCCCGACTGCGTCATACCAAAAGACGCTAAAATATGGTACTTGTTGGTCCCTGCCTGGCGCTCAGCATTAATGGGTACAACAAGGACTGGTCGGCTCAGAGTGTCTGAGTGGGGTATTCATGCTTCACTGCAGCATGGTCTCTCAGTGGGCTAGCACTATAAAACCAGCTTCTGGGCTAGTACAAGCAGCCGCACATACCCATACACACGCATGCACGTCGTCATATGAGCGAAATATTCTCAAGTACGACGTAAAACCCAATTTCACCTCACCTCACATTATATTGCCATTCCTACCTGTTCTCTTCTTCTAGATCTTTGATTAATGTTTCCAGCTCAGACTTCTGGTCAGAATCCACCGCCATCATGATCTGCATTGGACTCTTCAACTGTAAGATAAACACCAACCTGTAGGCAGTGTTGTAAACTCCCCAAAATTTCGGCCAGACAACTGGTCTGGTAACTCTCAAAAGTTACCAGACCGGCTGGAAAGTTACCAGTCCAGAATTTTCAGGATTAAGATAAAATATAGAGGAGGTAAATAGGAGGAGGGAACTGTTTAATGTCAGGTTATTGTCACAATAACACGTTTTTAAATGTTTTCAGTCATTATATACATTACAAAATTACGCTGATTCAACAGCCAGACCATCGGGCGTGCAACTTTTTAAAACTGACCGTCCGGTCGCAAAACAGACCGTCCCGGACGGTCGGGCAGGCGGGAGTTTGCAACGCTGCTGTAGGCAAGTAGCATCACAATGGACTCATCGTACAAGTACTACTACAACATGTCCATACTTGTACTAATTGTATGAAATTGTACAAATCACCTAACATATTATGAAAAAATATCAATGTTATTATATCTGAAGTTTTCAAAGTTTTCAAAAAGGCTACAGCACAAACAAAGATTAACTTGAGCAAATGAAAGCTAATCAGGGGAGATAACACCCAGCATGACTGCTTCCTCAGTGTGCCATCATTAATCAAATCCAGATTCTGCCATGATAATTCAAACTTTAACCAAAACCTTGGCCTAAATTACCAATCAATTTGCCAGCAGAAAAATGGAGCTGATGTATCTGGTGCATGGTGTGAAACCTTGGCAGAGAGGGTCAGGTGAGTGCGATAAGCTGGCACATGATCAACAACCATCAAAATGCCACTTAACTCTTGAAGTACGTCATCAAGTATATCTCAAAAGATAAAACCTGATTTAAGTAGGCTGGATTCAGCCTCAAAACATTGAAAAAACAACACTGTTTTAGTATTTGACAACAGGTTGCAAGGTAGGGCAGAAACTTGTAAGAATACAAGAGCCTGTATAGACATAGTACTCTGTACAAAAAGTCTCAAAATATTTGATATAATTTAGATAACTGATACTACTTTCCCAATCATTACCGGTTTCCAACATCTACCACCTGCTGCTCACCTGCTCATGCTGATAATTGCCCTCATTCGGCCCTTACTGACCCCCCATAAACACATACTCCAATCTTAGCTGCTGTTATGACTCTGATACACACTGATTGCATATCCGTCCTTCCCACATCAGTTGTGTAATGATGAAGTTCTCACCCAACTCCAGCTGATCCCATGGCCCTTCTTTATCCAGACGATCAGTGTAACACAGAACCTTTGACAAACCTTATGTCAATCTCACAACTCACCCTACACACCATTACCTTTACCCCTCAGGTGGTAGACACTTCACTCTCACAAACCTCACACACCCTCTACACCCATACCCCCACCCCCTTACCACCCACTGGTGTAGCACTGCATCACACTAACCTCACCTTCATCCAACATCACACACCCTCTACACTCATACCCCCACCCCCTTACCACCCACTGGTGTAGCACTGCATCACACTAACCTCACCTTCATCCAACATCACACACCCTCTACACTCATACCCCCACCCCTTACCACCCACTGGTGGTGTAGCACTGCATCACACTAACCTCACCTTCATCCACACATCACACACCCACTAACCTCACCTTCACCATCTACACTCATACCCCCACCCCTTACCACCCACTGGTGTAGCACTGCATCACACTACCCTCACCTTCATCCAACACCTCTCTCCCCTACACCCATACCCTCACCCAATTACCACCCACATGCATCTGACTAACCTCACCTTCATCCATCACCCCTCTCTCCTACACTCATACCCATAGGCGGATCTAGAGGAGGATGCAGGGTTGCCCACCCCTCTTTTGTCCTGAAAGTTTATTAAATGACCACTGAAACTCTCATGGAAATGGGTGGAAATGAACTGTGCACACCCCGCACAACCCCCCTCTCAAAAAGCTGTATCCGCCCCTTATAACCTTGACCCCACCCCACACCAGCTCACTCTCTTTCCTCCAATCTCACCCAGCTGTTTAGAACACTGATACTCCAATATCGTGATATCCCACTGATTCCATCCATGAATGTATCTGCAGCCCGCTCCGTGAACCACACCTGTCTACACAGCCTATCTCAAACTGCATCACCCACAGTTTACTTAATACCATCTCAATATCTATTCAATAATACTCTACAGTTCCTGTTGGAAAGGTCACTTGTTAGTTCGGTTATTTTCGAACATTAATCTCCATGTGATGTGGAATTGTATCAACAAACCTCTCATTAAAGGCTCATCCTCCATCATACTACCTGTATCTACAATCAAATTGTCCCTAGAGCAAATGTCACGAGATTCTTGATAATGTCTCTGAGAGCATCAGTGAGTTGCCTCAGCTAAATGAGATGAATAAATACCAGATTCGCATAAGTCAACAAACTGGAGATGGAAGGCCAAACTGCATAGTTAAAAGGTTCAAAGCCACTGTATCTTACACTCTCGTGAACAAACAAACATGAGGCAGATCATTCAACAGAATCTGCACCAGCTTCTGCCTCAAAAAAAAGAAAAAAAACACAAAAAAAACCCCCCAAAATGAGTGTGTTCACAATGTGTATTAGAGCTGCAATATCAAACCTTACAGTACATTCAGCATGTCACTGCTTCGGGACACAGGAGCCAAATAATATTCATGAGAGGCACAACACATTTATTATTCAATCTTATTTCAAATACTCTGTTTTCTGGAGCAATTTCGATTTCAACACAGCATGAATCATGTTTAGATTTGAAGATCTGTATCTCTATAAAGAGCAGAGTGGTATACAGCCATTGAGATTAGGGCTGGGACGGTTCCAAATTTTCTACCCGGGTACCCCACCCCCTATTACCCTACCTTACCCGGATACCCATTTTGTCAATTCCTGACATCAAATTTGTAAGAAATGGCAATATCTTAATCATGTATTATATTCAAAACAGGTGACTGTAAATAATTTCTAAATGTTCAAAGACAATACAACCTTTCAATCTTGAAAGAAGAACATATTACATTGTTTAATCTATTAGTCACATGATCATAACGGGTCTGGGTATTGAGATGGGTACCCGGGTCCAACTCATTACCCACCCGTCCCGGGGATCTGGGTCACCTGTCCCAGCCCTAATTGAAATTATTTTATTATTTAGACAAGTGTAACCTGATTTCTCTAGTCTTCAGAGTTTTTTGTTATTCCTGCTTGAACAAAACAACCATGTACACTATGATTGCACTTCTGTCAGCTTTATTCAGTGCTTGATTGTAGTAAAATCAAACAGTAAGTATTACCTTTAAATGCCACTAGTTGACAATAACTACCAACATTTTACTGATCCTCAGTTTCAGGCTAGAGTACTCATGAATAAGGGGCGGTGGGGTAGCCTAGTAATTAAAACGTCTGCTTGTCACGCTGAAGACCCCGGGTTCGATTCCCCACATGGTGTACAATGTGTGAAGCCCATTTTCTGGTGTCCCCTGCCGTGATATAGCTGGAATATTGCTGAAAGCGGCATAAAACTAAACTCACTCACTCACACACTAAAAAATGATGAAGTGTACAGATAACTGTAGGTACTCACAGCATGTGTGGTTGTGTCCCCATTAAGACTCTGGCAGTACTGGGCAATCAGGTTGTGCTCGTCCTCCCTGTACAACAACAAACACGTGTCAGTCACCACGACACAACAAACAACACCTTCCCTGGTGGAACTCCTACACACACTCGCCTGTCTAGTCACGTGTATTGTGTGGAGGTAACAGATCCCAGTCGTAATAACTGGGATCAATTAGGGCTGAAATAAACATACTGAGTACAAATGTGAAATTAGTTAGGATCAAGGTTACCTCATACACAGCAATAGCTTTGCAGAAGTATAGCTGCAATATTATATCTATACCATGAGTGCCACTCATAAATATCCCATATTACAATACTGTACTACCTGGTCAGCACATCTAACCTAGAGAGTACAGCCAGCATTCCTATGGCTAACGTCAATGTCAGGATGATTCATTGTTTTCAGTACATCTCAAACTGACCTGACATTCTCGCTGTTAACACCAATAACTTGTTTATTATACAACCCTCAGTACAACAACATCCAATACTGAGCAAAATAAGGCCATCAACATTTGCCTAACATACACATTCAGACCTTAAAACATGGGAAAAAGAATGATTCTTAAGAAATAACCATGGCAACACATCCCCGTCTTCCTCAGCTGAAACACACCACTCACATCTTGGAATAATATTTGAAAAATAATTCTAGGATTGATCTCTCTTAAACAGAACATTATAAAATAATTTCATAACCTACAGCTAATCTTACCATCCAATATGGGAATTTGTCCACGACATACACTAAAACCTGCTAGTAAATCAATGGCCTGGTATGTCCGGGGGTGATATTAAACACCTAACCCACAATCACCACTGGAAGCAGGACAAGATAATGGCTGCAGTGTCTGGCACGGGATGAACATTAAACCCATACCACCAAAACTGGCACTTAATCCTGTTTTATGCTGATCATTTAAGAAAAGCTTCAGCTTGTAGCCTATCTTATGTTCTCACAAGTCCTACAGCCATAACTGAGATCCAGGAATAATACCATTATGAGCAGCACCAAGTCCTGTAGACATGAAAGATAAACCCTTATTGTTGTACCCAGGCCAGAACACCTATCTATAGGGAAAACTTTAAAAAAAACGTAACCTTCCTAAAAACTTAGCTGTATTCAATTAACAGCATGTAAAAGATGGGGAGATGACAACCCTGATACAGCTAATATTTGGGAATTGAATTAAAAATGTGAGCAAGTGTAGAGGCAAGATAGAGTTAAGCAGGAATGGCCGGATAAGAAGGGCAGTAAACTACATCTTCTGATAAAGCAGAGCTATATTTGATCTATCACTTATAACAGACAAAGTCATGGCACAACACAGGTAATTGTAAAAATTGTATAAAGTCTACAAGCAACTTACGACTCAGGTGTGGACGATGCTTGTCTCTGCTCCACCTCTGCCAATCTGAAGAGAAAACCCCCATCAGTGAAGCTAGTAATATCTCTGTATATACACACACTAGTGACTCACTGGGAGACTGGAGGCACCGCCTGGCCACACACGCTCCAAACAGTCATCTATATACATATATACAATTACACATTCATCTTTAGAATATCATATTGTCAGTAACAGAAAAGGTAGAATTTTCAAGGAGTCTCATGTTTGTTTAAGATAATTTATGAAAACCTCATCATTTCAAAGTTTTGCAGAATATTTTCAAAAACCATCTTTTGTGTCATATCATAAAATTAGCATCAAGATTGGTGATTTTGATTTTCTCCGAAGCTTAACAGTTCCTATTTCTAGTTCCTCACACACTGAAGATTATGGCACCATCAGCACACTCCTAGTTTCATTGATTATCAATTCCTGTCAATTTGCAGACAAATTCACCAATTTTCATTTTACATGCAAAATGAACATATTTCCCACAAGGAAAATGGTAAAGTTCACAGTGACCTGCTAGAAGGCTACCTCCATTAAAGTAACCTGGAACAGTAGCTTTTTCTAGATTCCCATGTGCTTGCATCCTTGCATCCTTGAATTATAATCTCATAAAATCCTTCCACAACCTACTCACCTGTTTGCATAGAGCTCCAGCCGAGAGTGCATATCTTGAGAAATACTATGCTGGGGGGAGGGAGAAGGACTGAAATAAACAATCAAATATGTTACCATGGTAACAGCACAATCTCGTTGGCTAAAAAAGCAAGCTTCCATAAAAAGTGAAATTCAATTTTGGCCCTCCACTGCATTATAAGAAAAGGTGTCAATATTGAAAAATCTACATGATATAAAAAACACTGCATGAAATTGATTTCAATGATTACTAAATGAATGAAAAAACTGCCAAATAAATCACACAGAATTGAATACCGTAAGAAGATATAAAAGTTTCAGGTTTAAGGTTTGATTTTTTGTAATGCCACACTCAGCTATATGCCACCTATCTGATGGTGGTCTGTGAATAAGACTTGACATAATCTGTGACTGACATCATGAGCATTACCCAATGCAAGCATCAACCAAGTCAGAGATTCTGGCCAACTTGTCCTCAGTTTGGGGAGGGCGGTGGGGTAGCCTAGTGGTCAAAGCATTGGCTCGTCACGCCGAAGACCCGGGTTCGAATCCCCACATGGGTACAATGTGTGAAGCCCATTTCTGGTGTCCCCCGCCGTGATGTTGCTGGAATATTGCTAAAAGCGGCATAAAACCAAACTCAGTCAGTCAGTCAGTTTGGGGAAGACACTGATCAGTACAGGGTTTGAAACTTCTTAAACATTTCTAACAATAACGTTGGAGTCAATCAACATACTTATCCAAACAACTTTCCTCATCTGCAAATTTAAGTAAGTTAATGTTAAAATGGACTGAAGGTGCACCAGTTCACAAAATGGCCCTAAGACAAGACTGCGAAAAGCATCAAACATGGAGACAGCCACCACGAAAATAACTCTCTGCTTGAATCCCCATCCATGTAGAATTGAAACTTGTTGTCTGTCTAGTCATGCTGCCTTTAGCTATGTTCTGAAGACTTGAACCAAGAGGACAAACAGTTCTCTCTCCGCAAGACAAAACAAACACATCTCCACTAGATAATTGGTTTTAACATCTCCACATATGATATTCATAACTATCACACAATTCAACTCCAAGCACTTCCCAGAGGAAAATACCACATGCAACCTAATTACCCCATTCAAAATACATGGAATCTCTTACGAGTTTGATGCTCCTGGTTAGAACATTTGAAGTTTTCAGACCAATTTCTCAGATATTGATCAAAATATTTTTAGCTATCAAATCCTTCTGAGCAGATTACAAGATTAGTTTTAGACAAGTTTTAAACAACTGTTTCCTTGATTACATTCAAAACAGCCACAGTTTCTTCTTCACAACAAGAATTCCCAATCAGACAAGAAATCTTCAAACCTTTTGAAAAATACACTTGCCAGAATGTGGATTATAATTTCGAAATCATCAATGCCTTAGAACTATTTGTGGGAGACTTTGGCCATTATCATGCAGGATAATTATACAGCAGCTCAACTACAGGCTAGCCAAAGATGTTTTTAAAGGTTCAATATTCTTGCACATAAAATTTGAGTCAGAACCACAAATATGTCTTACCTCACCACTGAAGATTCAGTAAGCCTCTGCACGTAAAAATCAGTAGTATTTTGCGAATGGTCTAATAGCCCATAAGATATTGGATGAAACTGATATGATATGGACAGTGAAAATTGTTGGTTTTATCACAACGTACATCTGTTGATCTGTGTTAACGACAGGATGTGAACAGCTAGTTACAAGACTGAAGGCAACTACCTAACCTTGGCGCTACTTCTTACACTCATTGCCATCAGAGAGTATGTGGGCATAGGTTCCTGGTACTTGAAAAGCACTCTCGGAATCAGAATAACAATCTTTAGGACAGCAGTATCATAACTCCTTCAGCATGGAAACATAAAAATCCATTCCACAGAATAATCAGTATCAATTTTCCAATGAAACAGATTCCATTGGGCATAAGCGATGAAACCACTAGAAATGCCAAACTTTCAGAATGAAGATAATATGACAGAAGTGTTCTAAAAATCATTGTAAGAGTGCCAATAACTAACACAATGAATATTTCTTCCTTCCCTTGTTGTTGGTTTGAACAATGAAGACATCAAGTCCATCAGGTTCAAACATTTTGATAATTTAATAAGTCACTTGATCATTTCTTAACATATACATTAACTTGATGCCAACTTTTCGGTTGGTGTATACATATTAAAGGTGAAATTATGTTCATCACAGTATAAGACATTTGGTCAAGATTTAAAAACTGAAACAACTTAAGGTTACTGTTTTAACCACAAAATGTTTTTTACTTACATGCAATATCTGAAATGATTAATCTTAAAGACGGGGCCTGATAGTTCATTAAACAGTGACACATACAAACAAAGTGACTTTGATTTTCAATGAAATTGTTTCAGATAAAAATGAATTGTGGCCAAAACAAACAAAAAAATATCCAAAGAAAGAAAATTACAATGACATGCTTACCCCTTTAAATTTCCCATGTCAGAGTTGTATTCAGCTAGCAATCCAGTGACTGTCTAGGGAGCTTGGCACTTTAATGTCTCACACACTAGCAGCAGTATCTTGCCATCAAACTCTAATAATCAAGTCGATAATAAGAGGTAACCCAAGTAAGGCAAATACCGGAAAACTGACAGATTACCACTTCTATTGGTACAAATCCTTGCTGTTATTCAAAACACTGAAAACTGAATCAAGACTTGACATGCCAAGCATGGTGCAACAATGTCCATCTTGACCACAATGGAGTGAAGCTGGAGATCTACATCACCAAGCTCTGACCCAATCACGTCTGGTCCAATGTGTTATTAAAAGTGCCTTGGACAGGTCCAGTCGATACACCCGACAGCTGATTACAAAAACACGAGGCGGCTGCAGAACGTAACACTGTCCGATATTTCCTTGGGTCTATCACATGTCCGTTTCCCTCTTTGATATATCAACACATGAGACAATATACCGATTCCAAAATTCCTGATATTGTCATGGCTGGCTGGCACAACTCCTGGGTGCAGTGAGATAACACCTACCAGCAGACTGCAGAAAGCCGTAACAGCAGGCAGTGGACCGACAGGCAAGGTCGGAAAAACCCTGCCCAACCCGTTCAATCAATACACAAATGAAGTTAAAGTAGCTGTACTGCGCAGTCGTTATGCTAAGCCAATCAAGGAATTGCAATCTTCAGATGGCGCACATACAATATGAAATCCCAATTGCTGACAAAATAAAATTGGAGCTTATGTAAAAAGATCTGGTCTGTCAAGCACTCCTGGAATGGTTCATGTAAGATGAAAATGGTTTTGTGACTGGCGTCTTCTGGAGAATATCGACTCCACGTGTCTGATTGAAATAGTTCCGTAATCAATAGGCATTCTGTGTTCAATCTCATTTCTATATCTGGCTGATGTTTTCTTCTGTTAATTCTGCCATTTAAAGTCATAAACAGTCTTTGAGAGCTTCAAATTTTGAATTCAAATAGACACTGAAACTGTAGACAAATGACTTACAATTCCCAGCCCAATTCATTGCCTTCATGATTGTGAATTTTATCCAAAATTTTGTATTATGATTTCCATTCATGACTTTTTCATGGAGTGAAAGCTGGATATTCATGATGCTCTATTTCTAAAATTCTCCTTCACAAAACTGTGACCCAATGATTATACCCTCAATGACACTGTAGATCAATAACATAATGCCTTGTAACAGTCCTTGCTTAAGAGTGAGTGAGTGAGGGATAGTTTTACGCCGCTTTTAGCAATATTCCAGCAATGTCATGGTAGGGGACACCAGAAATGGGCTTCACACATCTTACCCATGTGTGGATTCACACACGGGTAAGAGCGTGACGAGCGAACGCTTTAACCACTAGGCTACCCCACCGCCCCCTCCTTGCCTAAGACTGACTGACTGACTGAGTTTAGTTTTACGCCGCTTTTAGCAATATTCCAGCAACATCATGGTAGGGGACACCAGAAATGGGCTTCAGACATTGTACCCATGTGGGGATTCGAACCCGGGTCCTCGGCGTGAGGAGCCAACACATTAACCACAAGCTTAAAACTACCCCACCACCCCCCTTGCCTAAGAAACACCATGCATAACATGCTATCTAATCCAAACTGAAAGACCTAGATATCGTGTAGAGTAGTTCACATAAAATACATAAATATATACTCCCTTAAGCATCACCTGTCAAAAACAAAAAGGACAGAAGTAATACATGGCAAGTCCGTAATCCTGGAGGTGTTTAGAATAGATTGATGTACTGCACATCGTGGTAGTTTGGATGTTCTGTACAGGAGGACTTGTACGTTCTCTGAACTCAACTCCTTCTTGTGTTAATCAATATAAAGATTCACTTTTTAAGCTGAAACAAACTAAATTCTCACAGCAACTAGACAGTGCTAACAACCTGCAACACCCTTGCAGACCACTCCTCATCAAATATTAATAGTTTACAAGCCTTCCACTTGGATAATCTATTAACCATCCAAAACAGAGACATATTTCACGTATGACATATACACTTTCCCTCTAATGGATAGAGCTTCCTAGGTTCGTTGTGAATATTTATATAATGTCTCCTGTGGGCAAGCTGATTCATCAGTACCATCAGAAACAGGTCAATACAATAATACAGGAAGGAATCCAAGTTGAAAAGCTCATCCGAGCATCAATTTGTTAAAAGCAAGCGCAGAAAATACACAATAAACCTGTTTGATGTGCCGTGCCAACCTGTCAAGCAGATAATGTGCAAGTCAGAAAGTCGTCATTGACATGCCATTAGACAACCTCTTAGAACAAGACTTTCATAGTCGTAAAAATAATGAGCCCTTGTGTCAACTGTTGACAGAGCATCTGCCCGGACTTACAGTGGGATCAGTTCGTTCTGACTATCACTTGATGTGCGGTACTGTAATGGTTGCTCTCATCACGTACATTCAAGTGGAGAGTTTACTGAGGTGATGGTGACTGTCTGGCTAGTTCACAGGCAATGACATTTGTCCTTACAAAGCCATGAAAATGTTAAGACATACATTATTCATCTCACTTTATTTCAGAGCTGGTCTGGGTTATTAAATATTTGGAGCCCTTTCCCAAAGGATGTATACTGAATCCAAAGTCCAGCATCATGAATATTTCAGGGGATATCTTTCTACAATTGTGTACTAAGTCTCTACAAAACAATGCCCCCCCTACCAAATAGTCATGATCCCTGAAGAAACAAAATAATTTTTCAAATATACTGATGAAAAGTCCTAAGGTAATATGCAGAAATATAGGAAAGAAACGTCTCTTGACGTTTTCAGTATGATTGATTTATATCAAAATAGAACAATACTGCTTCAGCGAGTGAGTGAGTGAGTTTAGGTTTATGACACTCAGCAATATTCCAGATATATATGGTAAATAATCGAGTCTGGACCAGACAATCCAGTCATCAACAACATGAACATCGATCTGCGCAATTGGGAACCGATGACATGTGTCAACCAAGTCAGCGAACCTGACCACCCAATCCCGTTAGTCACCTCTTACGACAAGCATGGGTAACTGAAGATCAATTCTAACCCGGATCTTCACGGGTCGCCTCTTACGACAAGCATGGGTTACTGAAGATCAATTCTAACCCGGACCTTGACAGATCACATTGCCTTAGCAACATTTTAACATTCCACCTATCTCCATGCAGGCTTTCGGAGCAAACCAGTGAGTGATACTTGGTTTCAACATGTTATGTAATCAGGGTAAGATATGGAATCAACATGGAGTAACATGGCCTCACCTGCACGAGTTACCTTTCACCTTTTCTAGCTACAAGCAATACCCACATCTATACATGACTTAACACAATTAGTGAGTGGAAGTTCATGCTAGATGATGATAAAGCAGCATTATCACTGCAGGGGATAAAAAAACTAGTTTTATTACCATTGTAGGGAATCAAACCCAGGCCTTTGTAGTGAGTGAGTGAGTTTGGTTTTAAGCCGCTTTTAGCAAAATTCCAACAACATCATTGCGGGGAACACCAGAAATGGGCTTCACACATTGTACCCATGTGGGGAATCGAACCGAGGTCTTCAGCATGACGAGTGAACGCTTTAACCACGAGGCTACCCCACCTCCCCCCAGGCCTTTGTAGCAATGAGGAGGTGCATTAACCAAACGGCTACCCCACCACTTCCCTACTTAACACAGTCAGCAGCGTTTCTCTGTTCTGATGAGTTTTACCTGCTGCCAAATCAAGTCTGGTCAGATCTGTGAGCATTGATTATCAGTCTTTGGCTGCTAGTATTTGGTAGCGATCATCTGTCACTCCACAACACAAAAGTTGTCTTGAAAGCGGCACACAAAGAGGAAATTACTACAGTCACGTAGCTAGTGTTCTTATCAGAATGTTTCAAAATCAATTAAATGGAACATGCTAGGCTGGGTTGGACATCACATACAGACCACTCGTGCATATGATAGTCTCACATTTTACAGATACAATCTATTTGTCAGAGTAAAATACATGTTTCCAACAGCTTCTTATTCCCTAACAAACAATCACTTTAACACCAACAGAAAATATTTGCACCCAAAACTATCAAAATTTCCATATTTTAATGAATATAGTGTTCCAAGGTGGACTGAATTATTCTGTATTCGGATTTGAACAGACAATAGTAAGCTCTGACATACCTAACAGGTGTAACTCTGCGCAGCTAATTGCAGCACCTTCAACAACTCGATATTCAGGCTTCATGCAAAATTTTCTCCTCACGTTTGATTGGCAGATATGGGATTTATGTTCTGGCAGTAATGTCACTTTGAGATATAAGCTCCTAAGCATGCTTGTTGGTGTGTGGTTTTATGTGAATGTGGCGTGATTATCCACTCCGATGGGACTCTACAACAATGTTTGCAATCTCTTGCAGGATTCATATCAGCTTGTGGGCAGTAAATCACCTGTTAATTTCCTGCGTGCAAAACGCAAACACAAATCGATCAGTCTCAACAATACTGTAATGATTATCCTAATACTGCAAACTTCAAAACTATCACCTATCAAAAGGAAGGGCAATAAAGACTGGGTATTGTGACAAAGCTTGGTCCCTCTCCATGTTGACCAACACTGCACTGTGGAAACATTAGTGTGGCAAGGATGACTGTAGGGATGGAAGACAAAGCTGGTCTAATTGGGTTTGGACGTTTACAGTATTTGCACATATCAACTGAAACTACAAATCATATATTCACATAATGATATCTGCATTATTCTGGAATCAATGCAAGAAATCTGAACGAAAAATCCAACCTCAGAAAGTTCAGCTGATGAATTTATTATTGAAATTTATTATTAATTCACACTGTAGTCTTAACAAAGCATCCTGAAATCATCCAGTCTCAATCATCATCATCAATGTTGCTTCAGACTGGGTCTGAAAATATTTAGTTGTACTGTGCAACAATGTTCTTAGATAAACTGACCTGAATAAATATTTGTCGCAAATTTGTGTGAAGGAATTTAAATAGAATGTAATGATGCTAATCTTGTGACTTTCTGATTGTCTGAAACTGATTTCCATTAAATCGTCATGGTTAGTTACAAACATGTACAATTTCTTTCTTTCCTGCACATTAGATTCCTGAAAACCAACATGAAGATGAAATAACCAGCATCTACCTTTAATACAGAATATTCTTTCAGAACGTTTTAACATTTAAAAAGGCTCCCTTGCTACCCACTGAATATCCATGAGAAACAGATTCCGATATTTACGAGGCTGAATCTGGCGGCAATCAATACGTGAACACAATGGACAGGTACAATGAATCACTAACAGAACAACTGGCAGAACTTCATAAAGCTGGCAAAACCACTCCCATAATTCCATAATGTCCAGCCTGATGGGAACTATTATGAACGTAAAAAGACCCATACACGTCTAACATTTTTTCCATTATCAGTTAATGTGATTTCCAAAGGTACCATGGGACGTAAATGATGAAATAAGTGAATTAGATTACTTTATAACTATTAAGCATATTTGGATAATAAAGCCATAATTTATATCACAATATTCTAAAACCATTCAGTAACAATTAACAAAGAATTACTGATAATGGCATTCCCAATATTTTTTCTGCACACAATGCCGTGTTCACTTGAGCATAGCTTAATGAAATTATGTTAAAAAGTACATCACTTTATGTCTCAAACCAAGTAATCACACAAAAAACACTAATTTAAACTATGCTGAGGACTTCAAATTCAAAACCATTCATCAAAACTATACTACCTTCATCATAAAATACATTCTGTAAACGTATGAATAAATCTAAGTTCTAGAAAGAGTAGTGACATACTAACTATACATACAAATGATAATACACAATCTCCATGATCTCAATGTCCTCCAGCACAAATATCCAAGCTAACAGTCCAAGAATGAAGTGACCTTCACTTGAATTCAAAACCAGTTATCTTGCATGGACAGAAGCGTGCATCCGATCATTCCTGCGTTGAGTTGTACAGTGTGGCTGACATAGCCAGATAGTCAACACACTGTCGCTCACACCAACCTGGTTAGAGAATACTCACCATGTGTCGATATTGCTCATGTCAAATATAGACTCACATAAGGGAATTTTCCAGGCTTTTATTGAGGCTGATAGATTCAGTAGCAAACCTCAGGGTCTGAATGTTACAGCATTGTTGTGAATATTCCTGATTTCATGTTTGTATTTATTACCTTAAAAATATATTACCACAACTATCTATCTGCAAGTTAAAGGACATTATTCAGAAGCAAAAATGGCAAAATATTCTTAACCTTTAAGTTTGTCTATACACAAATTACATTTGTAAACATATACTCTTTGAAATCAAATTTCTGTTACTCTCCCTCTTTGTAAGGCTATATTTGGGTCAACACAAGCCCTCAAAAATTAAATAACAAATCCCAATGGGTAGTGAAACAAACAATGATACTATGTATATGTAAGTATGATGTATCCCTTCAGAAGTCTACATACACAGAAGTCAACACATCTCAGACCCCTTGTGTTGTCAGGGCAACAGGACAGCTCCATCACTCTGATGCCACCATCAGGTGGGCTTTCTACTGTGGTGAAACTATATATACACACCATCTTTCAGTGGCACTTTAGAAGATGTAGGCTGAATGGACATGCAGCTGTCTTATGGATCTCAACTTCTTTATTCTTTCAATGAGATGTTTTGGAGCAACTGCAAGTACCCTTACCGAGAACTTCCTAGATAAAGGTACCTAAAGCACCTGTACTATAAAGTTTTGTTACTTGCATGAAAGAGTTATAATCCATAACTCAACCCTTGCCTCGATGGGCATAGCATGACCTACAATGGTCAGGACATGTTTAGCTATAGATTGCTGGACAATGGGACACAATACTACTCTGTAATAACAGCATCATCAATTAACCTTGGACTTTACACTGCTGTGAGTGAGTGAGTGAGTGAGTGAGTGAGTGAGTGAGTGAGTGAGTGAGTGAGTGAGTGAGTGAGTGAGTGAGTGAGTGAGTGAGTGAGTGAGTGAGTGAGTGAGTGAGTGAGTGAGTGAGTGAGTGAGTGAGTGAGTGAGTGAGTGAGTGATGCTTTGAACAGCATTTCAGTCAAATCAGCATGTCAGCAAAGAATACCCACAACTGATGTATGCTGTATATGCTCACCACTGATATTAAAACTGTAGCTGCCAAGTTTCCCCAGTACAATAAATATTTTGCTGACATGTGTCCATGTGATTAAAACATTCAGCTGACAATTAATTGCTTAGTTTGTACTTCGACTTCAGTCACTTCAGATAGTACAAGTGCAGAGCCCCGATTGGACAGATACAAAACTAGTAAAAGCATTCACAAGTCGATAAACATGATGTATTCATGTTCCAAGCACACATTGTAAAGGTAAATGATGACCAACTATTTCCTGGTGTCATTGAACCTTTAGTCCTTCTGACTTTTGACAGACTATTCATCTGAATTAAGGAAGAAACCAGAAATGTACTGATAATCATAATTTGGATTAGAATCAGATCCTTGCAATGTTGCCGTGGACAACCCTTCACAACCACCTTCAGAACTACATGTACTACTACTACTATCAAATTCAATCAAATGTTCTGATTTGTACCTGAGATGTAAAACAAAGGTGGGTTAACCTGATAATATTTCAAGTCACAGTATTTAGGCAATACTGTCTGTGAATATTTCACAACAGTCGAGGAAACAAAAAGTATTAAATGGCAAAAAAACCTGCTCAATAGTCTAGCACTGGGCATTTCACAGAATACTTATCACAGATTTTACATGCCATATTAATCTTAACTTTATTACTTTATAGTACATTTTTAAGTCAAAACATTTTCCTGAGGATTTTGGTGAATGTAAATGAAATGTCAAGTGTTCAATGAGCATAATCTTTGACAAAATCTTTGACGGAACCTGGCAGACAATACCAGTGGAGTCCAGTCATATTCAAGTGATTCAATAGATAGTCAGTACCAGATGTTTTTTTATGACCCAACCACTCTAATTATCTGTTTTACTCATCCCCTGGGTGATCATGTGCACAATTCTAGCAAATGAAGTAATGGCTGCTGCCTATCTGTTGTCTCCACACACACTCTTATTCAGAGATGAGTGAGTGAGTTGAGTTTTATGCCACTTTTAACAATATTCCAGCAATATCACGATGGGGGACACCAGAAATGGGCTTCACACATTGTACCCATGTGGGGAATCAAACCCTGGTCTTTGGCGTGACAGCGATTTATTCCATTGTCATCATGTGTCTGAGAGAGATTCGCATCACACCTGTTCCTACAACACCTTCAACTATATGCAACTGCCTGTTTCTTTCAGAAAATACATGCAGTTTGTTGATTGTGCATTTCACCTTATCCGCATTGAATAATTTATGTTAACGAAGAGTTCAAAAGAATGTATTCATGAAAATAATACACTCAGAACCTTGGATAATATTTTTCATGCATACATACAATTTTATTTTTAAATTGACATAATATATATACCATCTTTACTGCGTAACATCATTTAATTTTTGTTTGACAATAAGGAGATCTGACAAATTGAACTTGTAAAAAATGAAATTCAAATTTAGGAAACTTTTGGAACATACTTCAAACAAGATGATAAACAGGGTTATCTTCTATTTTCTGCCATCTATCATTCAAAGTGATCGTAATAAGCAGTGGTTAGGAAGACCAAACTATTTCAATCTACCAATTTAACTTGCATGTGTCAGAAATGTCAGTCACCTGTAATGAGCATCCTGAAAATAGGCCGAACATATATATCTTCTAATTAGTTTTCATGTGATACTTTACCAAGTATTTATAGCAGACCAGTGAGGAACCCACGATTAAGTGAACTTCATGATACACAACAATACAAAAACTATTTCCCTGTAACATGCTGTTGTATTTGTGGCCTCTCACTGCTGAAATAGACATGATCTGTCAAACTACATCCTCAGATAAGAAATCTATTTGAAAATCGATATCTTAGATAAAACAACAACTCAGATAATATTTTCAAGTTTGTTTTTCTAATCCATAGATTTTCAGATGAAAAAGGGTGCTATTTTCGTGACAACTACCTCCAAGAATTTTTAAATTTTATATAATTTCAACCCCATTTATAACTTAATTTTGACAAAAAAGTTGCTTTGAATTTTTAGAGAAAAAAAAAAGTTTGGAATAACTTTGTAAACTATTATCATTGAATTTTACAGGGATAACGAACCTCGATTATAGCTGACTTTATCACAACGTGGGAATACAGGAAGTGAAGTCTTAAATGGCATGACATAAATTACCAACATTCAATCAAAGTTTGTCACATGATGTGAATGTGACCATTTGTAATTACATTATTTGTAAAAACATAACTAATTCGATCTGAATATAGCTCCACATCAGATTCACTTAGGAGAAACGTGTCTGTGTCCAAGACGTAATTATATTTGTCAATTACTCATCTGTCACACTTAAAGTTCACGCGATCCTCCTAACACGCTTGTATAACACTGGCAGGTGATCCATAGAGATATATTCTACATCCATAACACAGCTAATTCGTTGATTGAAAAGAAGAAAGACAGTTACAGAGAAATATAATCAATTTATGCATACAGAGAACGGGCCATCTGAAACCGTGAGGTCACGGGGATGCCATTTTGAAGAGGCTGCTTGCATGACAGTAATGCCTCTTGTCAACATTTCAAACACAGTTTCAAAGTGAACTTATGCAGCAACACTTTGAAAGTTTCCTGACTGACAAAAGAATTTGAAATGAAATTTCAAACTGTAACCAGAAAAAATAATTTTCTAATCAAGTTATTGGCACAAAAAAGTATGTTATGGTATTAGTTTGCAAACTGACATGTCATGACCTTGGTGAATAAAGTTTCCTGTTTATAATTAAATCCTCCATTCATTGGGATTGTCATTGAATAATACTAAGTTCTAAGGAGATGTTTGACTTTTTCAAACACGTATATCTGATTATGTTCATTCAGAATACTTCTAACAACATTAACATTTGTTTCTGGAGGTTCAAAGTCTTCAAGGCATTGTTTTCTCACCAACTGATCTATTTCATCTTTAAAAAAATGAAGAAGACAAACGACCAAGATTCATTGAACAAATTTCTGAATAAGACAAATCACATTAGAAATGCACGATCATCTAAGTTTTTCAATGTTTCTGTTTGAGGTGAGATGGAACGGGGTTTAACCGATATAGTGATATGCATGCACAAGTGTGCCTAGCTGCTTCTATTACCCAGACTTATCCCCATTTTATGGTGCTAGCCCACTGGTGCACCATGTCACAGTTTAACAAAATATACCTCACTTAGACACATCTACTGACTCTGATCCAAACAGGTATTGTTTTCCAAGATATTTTTATGGATTAAACTTCTTTTTTTTTTTTCCTCACAACGTTTTGGGACCATTCCAGGTCCCTTAATTAGGTGAACTGATGAATAATCTGGTGAACTGATGAATAATCAGGTGAACTGATGAATAATCAGGTGAACTGAAGAAGGGACCTGGAACCAGGACCAGGTGAGCTGATGAAGGGACCTGGAATAGTCCCGAAACGTCATGAGGGAAATCCAAAAAAGAAAAAGAAGAAGTTTAATCCATAAAAATATCTTTGACATCTATGTAGAACTTCTAAAGCCACGGAAAGACATCAGGTCTTGTTTTGTTTCTTTAATGTAAACAACAATCTGTCAACATAATTTGGTTTGATGCATCCAGGGATCAAACCACAGACCTGCTCACTGGGCAAACACTCATTCAACTATACCACAGTGGCATTGGTTTTATGTTTGAAAAATTACAGGTGAAATCAACAGTCTGGTTCACACAGCCTATGGTTTGGTTGGTTGGTTGGTTGGTTGGTTGGTTGGTTGGTTGGTAGGTTAACGCCACACTGAGCAATATTCAGGCTATATGGTACCCAGCCTATGCACATATATTGACTGCCTGTCTTGTGTATGCTCTGTTGTCTCTGGGACACTGACCAGTCCCTGTCCTGCTGTAAACCTTCCACCATCATAACCATTGTATGCTAAATTACTAGAGTTCGGATCACCTTAGAGACACAGCTGTTGTAAACCTACCACCATCATAACCATTGTATGTAAACCTACCACCATCATAACCATTCATAACCATTGTATGCTAAAGTACTAGAGTTCGGATCACCTTAGAGACACAGCTGTTGTAAACCTACCACCATCATAACCATTGTATGCTAAATTACTAGAGTTCGGATCACCTTAGAGACACAGCTGTTGTAAACCTACCACTATCATAATCTTTGTATGCTAAATTACTTGAATTAGGATCACCTTAGTGGGAAGATCACCTTAAACTTTCACTAACTACATACTTGCCAAAGCTTACATCAACAATATCGCCTCCTCTGGAACCAGAGTATCAACCTTAAATTTGCAGACAAGCAACATGCTGTTTAATAGGGACAATATGGTAATCTCCATCCAACTGAGCGAGACAATTACTTCATCCAAAATGGAATAAGATTCCTATAAGTAGCAGTTATTTCTGGGCCTACCTTTCTAGGTTGTCCCCTTCCAACACGGTCTGCACAGGGAGGTAACCGAGGCGAGGATGTTTCTTGAAATAACGTTTTGACTTGAATTTGTTCTTGAAAACTTTGGTGAAATCTCTCATATCTTCTCCTGAGGTTGTCTGAAAACAATCAAGATTGCAACATAGAACAGTAATGTCATGTTTCAGATTGGAAAAAATAAGGGAAAATAACTGACAAATATCGCGGAGGCGAGAGCTGCATTCTAACCAATCAATACTCTGATGTTTTTATTGCGTCCTTTTAAGTTGAAATACGTATTACTCATCCCTCATTACAAAAAATAAATTACATGACAGGAAATTAGAAAATAGCTATTCAAAATAACATTTTTCACATTAGAAAAGACTGTGAATCTAATATAATGGATTTTTGTGGTTTCTTTGATGAACTTTCAAAGGCAGCTTCAATCTATGTAAACAATTAAAACTTGCTCTTTTTTGTCATCCACTGTATTTTAGAACAAATGATTTATTACTTCAGTAGCCAACTTGGAAAACACTGTCAAAGGCTGTTTACATGCTCCAGGAAGACATCCATGACAAAAATATCCTGAAGAATTTTCTACAAAGCCAGAATTGTTTCCTATATGTATTTACATCTCTCATTCTTGTTATGTAGTTTATTGATACTGTTTACTGAGTCAATGTCCAAAGGCCAAAGAAGAACAGTTTGTTTGTTGTTTAAAGCTGCACTCTAGCTATATGACGACAGTCTATATGTAAATAATTGAGTCTAGACCAGAAAATCAAGTGATTGATATCATGATGCCCGAATACACAATGCCATTTAGAAAGTGAGTGAGTGAGTGAGTATGGTTTTATGGTTTTAGCAATATTCCAGCAATATTCCAGCAATATCACGGCGGGGGACACCAGAAATGGGCTTCACACATTGTACCCATGTGGGGAATTGAATCCGGTTCTTCGGCGTGACGAGCGAACGCTTTAACCACTAGGCTACCCCACCACCCCCATTTAGAAAGTGGTCAAATGTAGCATATGTTAGATTTGTGGAAGCTGCGGTGGCTGAGCGGGTTAGGCAGCTGACTTTGTGTGTTGTCGATTAGGTGCCTGACTCTGAGGGTGCGGGTTCGAATCCCAGATGGGACTCAACCCAAGAAAAGTACTAGAATCTGTACTTTACGAAGAAAGGGCATCTCAAATATAACATATGTTACATCATGATCCCCGACAAGCATTAAAAACTCCTCATCCTCACAGTTGCCTCTTACAACAAACATGGGTTGCTGAATAATACGAGTGTTGTTGGTCAGCTATATTCCAGCATTAGCATTGCCGACAGCAGCAATAAAGATGAAGGAAACCAGTGACTGATGTTATGAGCAGTGATCCACAAGGCCAGGCAGAGCGAGTGAGTTAAAATTTAAAGTCACACTGGCAGTATTTCAGCCATATCGTGACTACGAGGGCACGATAACATGGAATCAGCCATGTTAGATTGAATAAGGTTGACTCTTATGACAGTTGGCTTTGTTCCTCTGAGTGAGTGAGTGAGATTAGTTTTACGCCGCACTCAGCAATATTCCAGCTATATGGCGGCTGTCTGTAAATAATCGAGTCTGGACCAGACAATCCAGTGATCAACAGCATGAGCATCGATCTGCGCAATTGGGAACTGATGACATGTGTCAACCAAGCCAGCGAGATGTTCCTCTGATATCGCACTGAGACTCATAGAGGCAGTTAGATATATCCAGGGAAATAATCATTAGTTTTAATCAAACTGGTCAGTGAAATACATTAACACTTGTAACTCAAGCTTGTCGTAAGAGACAACTAACGGGATCGGGTGGTCAGGCTTGCTGACTTGGTTGACATATGTCATCGCATCTCAATTCCGCAGATCGATGTTCATGCTGATGATCACTGGATTGTCTGGTCCAGACTTGTTAATGTGAAGACTAAGCACATAATTTCATAAAAATATCCCTACAAATATTAAGGATCCCTAATTTGGTTGGTTCAGTTCCTATAACATTAGTGGGGAAATCTTTAAATCCAATTTAGAAAGATTTGCCATTTGCTCGTGACTTAGTACAAGCTTGATGACCAATGTATATATATATACTCACAGCAGTACAATATTCTTGCATAGGATGTGTCAGCTTATGACTTTTGTGTTTCCTCCCAGAGAAGAAACAGTTTTGGCAGACATCAAAGTTAAAGCACCGCAAACAACGATACCTGAAAAATATAGAAAAAAAATTGAACTTATACAGCAAAATATACCAACTTCTAAAACAATACTGATGTCCATCATTTAGAAGAAATTCACATATTATACAAACAGTATGTTTCATGAATAGGGGGTGACTCACTGATAAATAACAGTTTTAAGAATGCAGAATTAAAATGACTCATATAAGCACAGTATCATTAAACCATGAATATTTCAAAGATGAATTAGAAAATCAAATGCACTTTAAATACATTCCATTAGAAATCCTGATATATTTACTGGCAGTAACACATGCTATATTGGGATTACAAAACAAAACAATTGAATATTTTAGGCAAAAATTAATACAAATGGCTCACCCAATTATGTCACCTCATTCATTTAAATATTTCAAAAGAACCCCGTGTATCCATGCTAATTTATTGCCTATGTCACTGATACAAGAATCTATCTCACCTGAATCCCACGATTGGGAATTCTTTACAAATATTGCACTTTGCCTGATGTTTGGCCGTCTCTGCAGCTGCCAGTCTGTGCATGACAGGCAGCCACACCAACGACTGGGGCTCCATCTTGGACCAGTCGAGGAAATGAGAAGCTTGAATCTCAGGCCGCCCATTGGCCTGGAAATAGCAAGAAAGGTCCAGTTCATTTGTTGATTTTAGAAAAGGTGTGTCAAACTACATATGAAACAGTGTCTGAAATAACTGAACACTATCACTTTGTCTCACCCAATTTCAACTTGGATAAACATTATTAATGCATTCATACAATCAAATTCAAATGTAAAGATGTAAACTCTTGCAATGTAAGAATAAATAATTATGTACAGAAATGGTTGCCTGTTTCCTATTCTCTTCACACTTTGCCAAACAACAATGAAGATAGTTTACTGCCAAACACAATCAGCAGGCAATATGTACTCAGTTCTGTCCAGGTGAGTCCAAAGAGGCAGAAATATCATGTATATATGTACTTTACTCAAAGGGACTGGTATTTCTGATTTCTTTTGAAACAGCTTTCTAGTTATTGCTCCTTGTTTGAGATGAGTTTATATACTAAGTTTTGACAAGGATATGTGGCAAAACACCTTTTCATCTTTGCATCAAGGGAGACAATTCACTGTTAAGCAAAAGTTGTCTCCCTTTGATTACATTTTTTAGTTAATTTTAATCAGAATTACAACTGACCTTACAGTTTTTACGTCAGCAAGAGGAACATACTATATATACTTAATTGTAGTTAGCATCAAATCCCAACTTTCCTTACTCTAAATACTAAACCTAAACTATCAGCACCAGCAGGATTGACACCTTAGCACTTGCACGAGCTGTCCTAATGTAAACCATCGGAACTAACATCTGGTTGTAGGCAAACACTCTGTTACTGGCCTACAAGGAATATTGTTTACATGCAGATTAATACCAACTCACCTTAGCAAAACAGCTGCGCACACTGGGTTCAATGTTGCTGCCTCCGAACGCTGCGACTTCACCCAGCTGTCGGGGGATCTGAATACAATCATGGACAAGCAGTCCCAGCTTGCGCTGATCTGTAAACCCGTTTGTGTCCGCTATCAGGCGGAAAATGACTGCAAAGAAACGGAACATAATAGTTATAATTCCCACAATACAATTGTGAGTAATTAAATCAAAGTGCAAACTTCCAGGTAAAAAGAAAATAATTCTAGTTTTACAACAATTCAACCATTCAGTTCGATTCAGTGAGAATCATTTTCTAGACCATTATCGTGGGTGAGTGAGTTGACAATATCTGAGCAGTATCACAATAGGGAGAACCACATAGAGGCTTCACACACCAAGCAATGTTAATAAAAAAACACACGTCTTTTTGTGACACCTGTGAAAATCCAGGTTAGAATTGGTCTTCAGGAACCATGCTTATCATAAAAGGCGACTAACGGGATCAGGTGGTCAGGCTCACTGACTTGGTTGACACATGTCATCACATCCCATATGTGTTAATCGATGCTCATGATGTTGATCACTGGATTGTCTGGTCCAGACTGGATTATGTACAGACCACTGCCATATAGCTGGAATATTGCTGAGTGTGGCATTAAGCAACAACAACAACAACATGTAATCGGAGTACCCACTAGGCTACTCCACCAGCCCTCAAGATCACATAAGCTGCATACCGGTATATGTAGCTGGTTAGGACTGTGGACAGATTATGACAAAGCAACACTGTTTGATACAAAAAGACAACATGTGAGGTTATTATATTACCATTCTTGTTGAATTAGTCAAACTGTAGGCTACTTACACCTATACTTGTCTTCTAGCTGGGCCTTGCACATTATGATAATTCCTATTTTGAAAGACAGCACCCGCACCTTGCCACTCCTTGCCCTGCAAAAAATGACAGCATCATAAATATAGGTCTGCCAGAAACAGTCTCTGCTTGTGATAAAGTCAGTGCATGTTGCCAAGTCAGCAATACACAGGGTTCTGATGCCAGCAATATTTCAGCCATTTCACATGGTTTGTGTCTCCATGTGTAGATTTTGTCTGAAAGCACCAAACAAAATATTATAATGGTCTATGAAACTCTGACCATGTACTGAAGGTGAAGTTGCTGTAAGCTTCATCCAGAACAGGCACACCAGATAGAGTGAGGGTAAATCCACACCACTGGTTAAAGATTACACCTCAATCTGCCTCGTGGTTAATGATCACAACTTGACCAAAACCTGTCTACCAAGAAGCCATTGTTGGGACCCAATCTCAATCCAAATTACTACATCCAGCCTCTGATTTGGCAAATCCACCCTCAAAATCCCATATCCACCCTCCAACTCATCACATCCACCCGCCCGTCACCATATCCACTTTCCAAGTCACCACATTTATCCCCTAAGTCACCACATCCACCCTCCAAGTCCTCAAACTCTTCACATCCACCCTCCAAGTCCTCAAACTCACCACATCCACCCTCCAAGTCCTCAAACTCACCACATCCACCCACCCCCCAAGTCCTCAAACTCACCACATCCACCCTCCAAGTCCTCAAACTCACCACATCCACCCTCCAAGTCCTCAAACTCACCACATCCACCCACCCCCAAGTCCTCAAACTCACCACCACATCCACCTCCTCAGACCCCCAAGTCCTCAAACTCACCCACATCCACCCTCCAAGTCCTCAAACTCACCACATCCACCCCACATCCAAGTCCTCAAACTCACCACATCCACCCTCCAAGTCCTCAAACTCACCACATCCACCCTCCAAGACCTCAAACTCACCACATCCACCCACCCCCAACTCACCACATCCACCCACCCCCCAACTCACCACATCCACACATTATACTTGTTGTTTTCTCAAAGAAAAGAGCATCAACCTTTTTTGTCAGTCTTTGCTACAGTTTGTAGTCTATTCAATAATGTTACCTGAAATTGGATTATTGATTTTCATTTAGCCTTAGCATCCTGCATGGGGAGCCTCTTGACTGGCGAATCTCAACAGGAGGTGGTGTCTACTTACATGTCGTAGACATCTAGAATCCAGTTTAGCACCATATCAACACAGAAGGGCACATTGACAAGAGTAGGGTGTTCGGTGGCCACAACCTCGAACATGGAGGTAACACAGTTAATGATTTCAATGACGTCCATGAGTTTGTCATTTTGTGCACGGAGGCCATGGCGGTCGAAGGAATCTGCTGCCGTGTTCATGGACACAAGATCCACTGGAAGACAAGAATAGAGTTCACCATACAGAATTATCAAACAAATTGACAAACTTGGCATGTCAGTGCTTACATGAAACACCTGTATACTAGTACAGGAGACTTCTGAAATCTGCACAGATGTCTTACTTCATTCCGCACTTAGTCTACTCACTGGGTCCATGATTTATCAAACATTGCTAAATGAATATTGTGTGCAGACCAATTACTATTCTGATGGGGACTACCAAACAATTAAATGCCGGAAAAGATACATGTAGAGTGAAATAATGAATTTGGAGATACTGTTCCCAGTGAAATCGTCAGAATTCACAAATGGACATACAGTCAAATCCCGATGAGTCGAATGCCGGTGTCTCGAATATTATGCATAACTCGAAGTACCTGTCGGTCCCGACCATTCCCTGTTATAGTTGTCATCATTTGAACACCGGTTACACGAATTCGTCTCATAAATATACACGATGACTCAAGAAGGAAATTTGGTCCCATGAGATTCAAACAACAGCAATCTTGTATACAGTCAGGCCGCGGGAATCCGGTCCTCGTTAATCCGAATCCACCGACTTCCGAACGCTACTCACCGGGCACCAAATCATCTCCCTATATATTGTATATAATTGACACCTCGTTAGTCCGATGATTCAGTTTCCGCCTCCGAACGCTGGTCAGTCGGAATGGATTGGACTAATTAAGTTGTAAACAGCTGCGTTAATCCGAACGATTGAAGTTGACCGCGCTGTTGACTGGTCCACCCAAAGTGACACGTTGTTTGGTTAGCGACTTAGCGACTCATCCCTTTGATCCCTTTATCATAAGTGATAGGGAAATTTCGACGACCACGCTGTTTTGGGAAAGACTTCAATCCAGAAATATATGCTCGGTACCGAATTAAAATTATAAGCTATTTTTCGCAATGTTATTGAAAACAACGATTCTCGGACACATGCTTCGGCAGCAGGTTCACAATAACATTGTCAAAGAGCAAAGTAACGATGTAAATTGAATAAACTAATGAATAAAATCCATAATTTACGTATAGGTAGCGATTTCTTGCTTAATATGTTCAAAATAGTTTTACAAGCTTATAATTTCCTTCATAAACATAGGCTTCATCTATGACCTCAGAGTCTCAATAGTAAGGAAAGATATCAAGGGGAAGTAACTCGGTGCATATACTGTGGTTTCAGCAGTACGAACGTTTCACTATCCGAACGGTTTTTTTAAAAAACCAAAGTGTTCGTATTAACGAGGTCTGACTGTACATAAGCCGAGTCATTCAATGAGAAGTTGATTGGTGTAGCAAACTGATCCAATTAACAAACCAGCGTGGCTCACACCTTTCCGCCATTGACGGGTGAGTTCAAAAGGCAGATTAGTGATTTTACGGAAAATTCACTGTCTGTGCTAATCAGACTGGAACTGATAAGGTGTCCCTATTAGTGATATGGAAATCATTAGATAAACAAATGCTAAGGCAGAGGAATTAGGACTGGATCATCATTTTTTTCTACCCTCATAGACATACCTATGTCTCGAATACATCGATAAGTCGAAATTATTACTTGGTCCCCAGCGATTCGACTCATCAGGATTTGACTGTATTGGGACAACATGGCTACAGGGTAATGTTATTTATACATTTAGACATTTAATTTGCTGGACAGCATACTCCACAGTGCATGAGTTTTCAGCAATATTTGAACAATATCACAGCGTGGGACATGCTTCACAGATCTAGTAAGTATCACTGTACGTCATGGGGAAGGTAGCCACAGACAAAATCTTCTACATGAAGGCTGTCCAACTTACTACATAGTTTCTTCTGCAGCATCCGTAACTTCATCGCTGTCCGGTAGGCAGCAAACCTGACATTGTTCAACTCATCTGAAACAAGATGTGGTTTCTGTATTTTGAACAAGCTTTTGTTTGAATGTTTGTGCAATGTTTTAGACCACAGAGCGTTTCCGCTATAGTCTGTTTGCAGTGAAAATGTACCGATGAATTTCACTTTAAACAAAAGTAAATCAAATAAAGTGAAATTAAGATTGCGAATCCTCATAAGTTTACCTTGCCAGTTGCACATTTAAATTTCAGAATTTTATTCAACTTAGGATAAAGTTGTTTAACAAACGATCATAGTTTCAAATCGCTATTGTTGGTTTGTATTACAAGGGGGTAAGCGCAGTAGATGGAACAGTGAAACAAATGCACGTACGGTACGTGATGAGTGTTAACTAAGACCAACCCTACTTGTTCTCGGTGTTTCATTTAATGGGCATACCCCCTTGTAATACAAACAAATAACAGCGATTTGAAACTATGATCGTTTGTTAAACAACTTTTATTCTACGTTGAATAACATTCTGAGATTTAAATGTTCAATTGGCAAGATAGAGTTATGAGGATTCGCAATTTTAATTTCACTTTATTGATTTACTTTTTGTTTAAAGTGAACTTCATCGGTACGTTTTCACTGGAAACAGACTATACATGAGCTGAATGTGCACTGTTGAGAGCAGTCATCACCATTTCTTCTTCCCCACCCTTAGCCAAGCATTTAATGCTGTCAAATCAACACTGACAATGGTCTAATTTTGTAGATATTGACTACATCTGTTACTAGTCTACTAAATTGAAAATTCATAACTATTTGCAGTGTTCTTCTTAACATCAAAAATAAATTTCACATCATAATATATTTTCATAATCAAGTGAACAGCAGCATTTGAAGTGTCAATGTGTTCAGGCAGTTCACCTTTAACACCTACAAACAATCTCAGCTCAATTTCCATGTAAAACACACATGTCATTAATCCCCGTCCTACTACAGCAAACTAAAGGTCAAGTACATCACTCAATATTTCAACTTTGTCTATCTGGCTATTAGGTACATAGTTACACTTGCTGTAACATCAGAGAAACTATGTGTAAATTAACACTCATGAAATGTAAGTGTAAAGGGCCAGTCCTGTCAGACATCTGGGGCCCTGTAAGGGATGTGTATAGGGGCCTGGGTTGTGTGTGAAGCATGAGTAGGGATGTATGTAGGGCTTTGGCAGGGGCGGATACAGCTTTTTGAGAAAGGGGGGGTGCACACTATTGAGGAAAGGAGGGGTGCACACTTCATTTTTACCCAGAGTTTTAATGGTCATTTAACACACTTTCAGCACAAAAGGGGTGGTGCGCACCCCTGCACCCCCTCTGGATCTGCCTATGTTTGGTAGGGTTGTGGATGGGGACCTGGGAGAAATGTATGTGTTGAGCAAGGATCGGTGTGAGGCCCTCACAGGGATGCATGTAGGGCCTTGGTAGGGTTGTGGGTGGGGTCCTGGGAGAAATGTATGTGTTGAGCAAGGATCGGTGTGAAGCCCTTACAGGGATGCATGTAGGGCCTTGGTAGGGTTGTGGGTGGGGTCCTGGGAGAAATGTATGTGTTGAGCAAGGATCGGTGTGAGGCCCTTACAGGGATGAATGTAGGGCCTTGGTAGGGTTGTGGGTGGGGTCCTGGGAGAGATGTATGTGTTGAGCAAGGATCGGTGTGAGGCCCTTACAGGGATGAATGTAGGGCCTTGGTAGGGTTGTGGGTGGGGTCCTGGGAGTGATGTATGTGTTGCCCAGCAATGTATGTGAGGCCCTTACAGGGATGAATGTAGGGCCCTGGTAGGGTTGTCTAGTGGGTTGCTGGTTGTGTGGCGGGCCCCCAGCATGATAGCCTGTGAGGCCCATGATGGTGTGTACAGGAATGACCTCTACCTAGTCATTCTCTTGACTGCCTCAATCAACACTCTCCCAGTTGACACAGCACTGATACCGGGTTGACCCTTCCAGTACACTGAACTACTTCACCGTATAGTGGACCATATGTGCAAAAACTATGCTACATTTTGAAATTATGTAAGTAAAAAATATGTGATTCTAAAAATCACTGCTAGTTATATATTTGGTTTGTGAGTTTAAGTTTTTTAAAATTGATAATTATAACTTCAGAATATATTATCCTCAATATTTCAATGGAGATCAATTAGTAATCCAAACAAGTTTAATTCAAGATGTTCGAAAACTCAATTCATGTTTTTGTCTGCTCACAAAAATTACATAATAATCAATGTACCTGTCAAGGTCAGCCTGATAATATTGACACAATTTCTGGGGTTGACAAAGACTGTCTAGAGCTGCACTACACTATAGTACCACACCACAAGCAGAGTCCCCTGGTAAACAAGGTACCCAGATGGGATAGCTCTCAGACAGTTCATCCATACTGTGAGCAGCCTGATCACTTGATGGTCACCTCTTATAATCTGCATGTACAGGTTGTTGGGGACCTATTCTAACCTGAAATCTGTATAGGTCTACAAGACTTACGGAGTGCTAGCATTAAGGGGACCTATTCTAACCTGGAATCCCTATAGGTCTACAAGACTTACGGAGTGCTAGCATTAAGGGGACCTATTCTAACGTGGAATCCCTATAGGTCTACAAGACTTACTGAGTGCTAGCATTAAGGCGGACATCTCGGGGTGGTCCCACTGGGTGGTTTCGGTTGTGTGACTGAAACAAAACATTATCATTATTTCACAGTATATTCACATTACAGAAAGGACAGAAAATATGCTTTTCCTATATCCACAAAAGGTACCTATTCATACAGTACCTTTACATATACACACTTTATATGTTAATAAAGAATCTTCAAAATATATATGCACATTTTATACAAATAAAGTAGCTTAATATATAGTTTCATTTGACATATCCACAAAATCCTTAATTAATTCACTGGTCATGAAAATTGATGAATGTGACAAAACTTCCAAATTTATGGTTGGTTTTAAATTACAGCACATGTGATGTCACATGAATACATATAGGGCTGACTATATGCACTAGAGCATACTGTGAACCTAGTGAGTGATGTGTACAACCACATTATACCTGCCTGTCCAGCATGTGACTCACTTGTGAAACATGGCCAACAATATAATGGCAAATAGCCGTGGATCAACTCTGCAATGACCTTCCTCAAGTCACCTACTTCAGGGACTCTCAAGTGCATGCAGTTTGTTCAATATAAATGTAACGTTAACACAGACATGTGGAAAAATCCAGTCCCAGAAACAAATTCCACGGCTACATGTTACAGTGCAGATGTTTGTCAGTTTCACAGCTGTCAGTCGACTGGTCGTATAAAACATACAGCATCAGCTGCAGTCTTTTAGTGGTATTACATACCATATCTCACTGCTTCTTACTTGGATAACATACCATATCTCACTGCTTCTTACTTGGATAACATACCATATCTCACTGCTTCTTACTTGTAGGACATACAATATCTCACTGCTTCTTACTTGGATAACATACCATATCTCACTGCTTCTTACTTGTAGGACATACAATATCTCACTGCTTCTTACTTGGATAACATACCATATCTCACTGCTTCTTACTTGTAGGACATACAATATCTCACTGCTTCTTACTTGGATAACATACCATATCTCACTGCTTCTTACTTGTAGGACATACAATATCTCACTGCTTCTTACTTGTAGGACATACCATATCTCACTGCTTCTTACTTGGATAACATACCATATCTCACTGCTTCTTACTTGTAGGACATACAATATCTCACAGCTTCTTACTTGGATAACATACAATATCTCACTGCTTCTTACTTGTAGGACATACAATATCTCACTGCTTCTTACTTGGATAACATACCATATCTCACTGCTTCTTACTTGGATAACATACAATATCTCACTGCTTCTTACTTGTAGGACATACAATATCTCACTGCTTCTTACTTGGATAACATACAATATCTCACTGCTTCTTACTTGTAGGACATACAATATCTCACTGCTTCTTACTTGGATAACATACCATATCTCACTGCTTCTTACTTGGATAACATACAATATCTCACTGCTTCTTACTTGGATAACATACCATATCTCACTGCTTCTTACTTGGATAACATACCATATCTCACTGCTTCTTACTTGGATAACATACCATATCTCACTGCTTCTTACTTGGATAACATACAATATCTCACTGCTTCTTACTTGGATAACATACAATATCTCACTGCTTCTTACTTGGACAACATACCATATCTCACTGCTTCTTACTTGGATAACATACCATATCTCACTGCTTCTTACTTGGATAACATACCATATCTCACTGCTTCTTACTTGGATAACATACAATATCTCACTGCTTCTTACTTGGATAACATACCATATCTCACTGCTTCTTACTTGGATAACATACAATATCTCACTGCTTCTTACTTGGATAACATACAATATCTCACTGCTTCTTACTTGGATAACATACAATATCTCACTGCTTCTTACTTGGATAACATACAATATCTCACTGCTTCTTACTTGGATAACATACAATATCTCACTGCTTCTTACTTGGATAACATACAATATCTCACTGCTTCTTACTTGGATAACATACAATATCTCACTGCTTCTTACTTGGATAACATACAATATCTCACTGCTTCTTACTTGTAGGACATACAATATCTCACAGATTGTTACTGATATGACATACATTATCTCCCTGTTTCCAAGTGGTGTAACATACAATATCTCCCTGTTTCTAAATGGTGGAATACACTATATCTCACTGATTGTGTGTTATAACTAACAATTCCTCACATCTTCTTAACAACACTGTGTACATGAAGGTTCTACAAACGTGTGCTGGGTACCAGTCAGTATACAATCACTATAAACTAGACAGTATTCAGTACGACATCCCTGGCTGTAAACCATCTAGCTGTGTACTGGGTACCAGTCAGTATACAATCACTATAAACTAGACAGTATTCAGTACGACATCCCTGGCTGTAAACCATCTAGCTGTGTACTGGGTACCAGTCAGTATACAATCACTATAAACTAGACAGTATTCAGTACATGCATCCCTGGCTGTAAACCATCTAGCTGTGTACTGGGTACCAGTCAGTATACAATCACTATAAACTAGACAGTATTCAGTACGCCATCCCTGGCTGTAAACCATCTAGCTGTGTACTGGGTACCAGTCAGTATACAATCACTATAGACTAGACAGTATTCAGTACACCATCCCTGGCTGTAAACCATCTAGCTGTGTACTGGGTACCAGTCAGTATACAATCACTATAAACTAGACAGTATTCAGTACACCATCCCTGGCTGTAAACCATCTAGCTGTGTACTGGGTACCAGTCAGTATACAATCACTATAAACTAGACAGTATTCAGTACGCCATCCCTGGCTGTAAACCATCTAGCTGTGTACTGGGTACCAGTCAGTATACAATCACTATAAACTAGACAGTATTCAGTACACCATCCCTGGCTGTAAACCATCTAGCTGTGTACTGGGTACCAGTCAGTATACAATCACTATAAACTAGACGGTATTCAGTACGACATCCTGGCTGTAAACCACCTAGCTGTGTACTGGGTACCAGTCAGTATACAATCACTATAAACTAGACAGTATTCAGTACACCATCCCTGACTGTAAACCATCTAGCTGTGTACTGGGTACCAGTCAGTATACAATCACTATAAACTAGACAGTATTCAGTACACCATCCCTGGCTGTAAACCATCTAGCTGTGTACTGGGTACCAGTCAGTATACAATCACTATAAACTAGACAGTATTCAGTACGACATCCCTGGCTGTAAACCACCTAGCTGTGTACTGGGTACCAGTCAGTATACAATCACTATAAACTAGACAGTATTCAGTACACCATCCCTGGCTGTAAACCACCTAGCTGTGTACTGGGTACCAGTCAGTATACAATCACTATAAACTAGACAGTATTCAGTGCACCATCCCTGGCTGTAAACCATCTAGCTGTGTACTGGGTGCCAGTCAGTATACAATCACTATAAAACTAGACGGTATTCAGTACACGACATCCCTGGCTGTAAACCATCTAGCTGTGTACTGGGTACCAGTCAGTATACAATCACTATAAACTAGACAGTATTCAGTACACCATCCCTGGCTGTAAACCATCTAGCTGTGTACTGGGTACCAGTCAGTATACAATCACTATAAACTAGACGGTATTCAGTGCGACATCCCTGGCTGTAAACCACCTAGCTGTGTACTGGGTACCAGTCAGTATACAATCACTATAAACTAGACGGTATTCAGTACACCATCCCTGGCTGTAAACCATCTAGCTGTGTACTGGGTACCAGTCAGTATACAATCACTATAAACTAGACAGTATTCAGTACACCATCCCTGTCCATCTAGCTGTGTACTGGGTGCCAGTCAGTATACATCCCTGGCTGTAAACCATCTAGCTGTGTACTGGGTACCAGTCAGTATACAATCACTATAAACTAGACAGTATTCAGTACGACATCCCTGGCTGTAAACCATCTAGCTGTGTACTGGGTACCAGTCAGTATACAATCACTATAAACTAGACAGTATTCAGTACACCATCCCTGGCTGTAAACCATCTAGCTGTGTACTGGGTACCAGTCAGTATACAATCACTATAAACTAGACAGTATTCAGTACGACATCCCTGGCTGTAAACCACCTAGCTGTGTACTGGGTACCAGTCAGTATACAATCACTATAAACTAGACAGTATTCAGTACACCATCCCTGGCTGTAAACCATCTAGCTGTGTACTGGGTACCAGTCAGTATACAATCACTATAAACTAGACAGTATTCAGTACACCATCCCTGGCTGTAAACCATCTAGCTGTGTACTGGGTACCAGTCAGTATACAATCACTATAAACTAGACAGTATTCAGTACGACATCCCTGGCTGTAAACCACCTAGCTGTGTACTGGGTACCAGTCAGTATACAATCACTATAAACTAGACAGGCTATTCAGTCAGTATACAATCACATCCCTGACTGTAAACCATCTAGCTGTGTATTGCACCAATCACTAGCTGTGTACTGGGTACCAGTCAGTATACAATCACTATAAACTAGACAGTATTCAGTACACCATCCCTGGCTGTAAACCATCTAGCTGTGTACTGGGTACCAGTCAGTATACAATCACTATAAACTAGACAGTATTCAGTACGACATCCCTGGCTGTAAACCACCTAGCTGTGTACTGGGTACCAGTCAGTATACAATCACTATAAACTAGACAGTATTCAGTACACCATCCCTGGCTGTAAACCACCTAGCTGTGTACTGGGTACCAGTCAGTATACAATCACTATAAACTAGACAGTATTCAGTACGACATCCCTGGCTGTAAACCATCTAGCTGTGTACTGGGTACCAGTCAGTATACAATCACTATAAACTAGACAGTATTCAGTACACCATCCCTGGCTGTAAACCATCTAGCTGTGTACTGGGTACCAGTCAGTATACAATCACTATAAACTAGACAGTATTCAGTACACCATCCCTGGCTGTAAACCATCTAGCTGTGTACTGGGTACCAGTCAGTATACAATCACTATAAACTAGACAGTATTCAGTACACCATCCCTGGCTGTAAACCACCTAGCTGTGTACTGGGTACCAGTCAGTATACAATCACTATAAACTAGACAGTATTCAGAACGCCATCCATGGCTGTAAACCACCTAGCTGTGTACTGGGTACCAGTCAGTATACAATCACTATAAACTAGACAGTATTCAGTACGCGACATCCCTGGCTGTAAACCACCTAGTGAGTGAGTGAGTCTTGCACTGTCTGTAAATAATCAAGTCTGGACCAGACAATCAAGTGATCAACAGCATGAGCATCGATCTACGCAATTGGGAACCGATGACATGTGTCAACCAAGCCAGCGAGCCTGATCACCCGATCCGTTAGTCGCCTCTTACGACAAGCATGGGTTATTGAAGATTCATTCTAACCCGGACCTTCACAGGTCTAAACCATCTAGCAATGTACTGATACCAAGGTGTACTTTTCATGTAGCCACACAGGGAAGGTTAACATGAAGGGATATACTCACTTGATATAGTAAGGCACTTTGTTCCCTGACACAGATCGCTCATAGGGGGACTCCACAGATACTGCAACACACAAAACACATCAAGGTTAAGTCAGGGATTGTACAGGTTCACCCAACAAGAACACCCACAGACAGGACAAAGGAATAGTGCATGTATCACAGTAGATAGTGTTTCACTGCCTCGTGCTTACAGAGTTTGATTCCCTAAATGAATACCATCTTTGAAAGGATTATTTCCACAGCCAAACTGTTTTCTTGAAGTGATATGCTCAAACAAAAACATTAATGTTAGATGAGGCGACATGAAATGGGATTACTAAGAATATATCACTCTAAGAGTGACAACAGACCTTGTTGTATCCATATAATGTCAATGTCAGACAGGGCAACAACAAATACCGCATTTTAATGTCTTTTGTTATGACGTGGACAAGGATCAAACTAACAACCTTTTGCTCGCCTGGCAGACGCTCTATCAAGCTGACCACAAAGCAGTGTTGGGAATTGGCTAAAATGTCATAATTGATGATTGCTTAATTACAACCGATCAATCATCGAAAATAATTGGTTAGCATCATTTATGAATTTGTCCTGGTTAATTTTGTTAATGCACAAAAACATAAAGAAAAAAATGTAGTGCAAATGTTTTGGGGCAAATTTCACATCTTGAACGGATAACTAGTATGTTAGGAACATAACTGTCTTGGGGTCTTTAAGATAAATTCAATCATGACTTGGAACGAGCTTGTAGTACTCATGGAATGTAACTGATAAAACCAACCATGTGAAAAATATTGTTAATGCAAAAAGTGTTCCAGAATTGTTTGTTTTCGATTATGAGAAAACATGATCGATTGCTTGGTTGTTTCGTCACTGCGACCAATCTTCGATTATTTCAATTAATCGGACCACCACTACCACAAAGGCAGTCTCACACATTGTACCATTGTAGCAGGACAAGCCAGAGCTTCAACCTTATGCTAGCCTGGCAGATGCTCTATCGAGCTGACCAGTTTTAGGCATTCTCTCACACACAGAGCTTCAATCACAAAGTAAACTCTGTGGATCCCATAGTTGTCATCAAATATTAGCTGCATGGTAACAGTTTGCACAGAAAGTAATGTCATCTGGAGTTGGGCTTAATGCCACCTTGTACAATATTTCTGTTTTATAATGTCAATTAGGATGATTTTGGTTCTAGTTTTGAAGAACACTGTTGTGAAAGATTTTCTATGTATCTATCACATCATTCAATAAAATAAAGTAATTTTAAATCACAACATTAATTAAACTGATTCAACATTTGTCAAGCTGAATACTAGTATTCCCAAACTAAGATCCAAACTGAAAAAAGAATGAAGTTGAAATATGTTCACAATGTTTTTATAATGATTAAGAATAGCTGTCTTTAAGCCGTATACTGTGCAGTTTTACTGTTCCTTCGATTGAGGGACGTACCGTAGACATCAACAAGGTCAGAGAAAACCCTTATGTCTATTATCAGCTACAAAGTGTGCTTGTTACATTGCTGATGGAAGATGGTGCCATGTTCTTGCATGAAGTAAATTACTTAATGCTCAACGTTAAAATCAATAAGTGTCCTAATTTATGCACCAGGATATGAGCATGGCAGAGTTTTATGTCCAGGCTGTTCCTGGTTATGATTTAATTCCGCACGTATTTCAGCACTGGGAAATGACAACCATCCAGAATGAGTTCAGATATATTTTTATGAATATTCATAACTGATGGCACTATGCATACTAACATCATGCATGACAAACCTTGTGAATACAGCTGGGTAAATAATTTGTAAGTAACATCTGATAGATACCAGCAGGATGCTACTGACAGAAACTCAAGAGAATATTACTATTACTTTCATTTCAGTGACACTGTTAATAGTAATGTGAGATTGATATTTGGTTGGTTGGTTGTAGTTTAACGCCAAACTTAGCAATATTCCAGCTTTATGGTGGTGATCTGTAAATAATCGAATCTGGACCAGACAATACAATGATCAACAGCATGAGCATCGATCTACGTAACAGAGGGATATTTGAGTACATATTTTTCCAATTCTATTTTGAAAATGATAAGAGGTATAAATTATGTCGAATACTACTGGTAATTTGAATACTGGACATCTTGAAACTTGAAATTGCTGTTCATTTACTGAGGACAAACATTTGGTCGATGAATGCCAACAATAGAAAAGAATAATACTTTCATAATAAATAAAGAAGTTGTTATCCATAAAGTATTATTCTTTTCTATTATCCATCAACTTCTAAAATGCCAATCAAACAGAATGCACACAAGCTACCTATCAGCTTCCTGTTACTGGTATCTCAACAAAGGCTTGAACACAGGCCATTCTATACATTTCACCACGCATATATAAGAGCATTTACTTCTGAAGAGAAAAGTATTCACATTTTCATCAGTTAGCGTCTTGTGTTACAGAAAGGTTATGCCTGGATGAACAATCAGTCTATAATTCCAACATCAAAACACACTTGTGCTGAACCTTTTGTTTTACAAACATCTTTTTCTTTGTGAAAGTTAATTTCTAAACCATTTAAAATAGCAGAAGTATATTCGCCTCTTAACAAGACACACAAACATTATTCTATCAGACTCTGGAAACACATGGTGGGGAACTGCAGGAGCCGCCCCACAAGAAACTGGCTCTGTACCAGCTGGTGCTCCACTACACAAGGTGATGCTGTTCAGAAAAAAGAAGACCCAGTTTCACCATCTGGTCCTACTTGCTAGACTCCAATCAGGAATTCCACACTTTGTTTAAAACATGACTCTCTCCTTCAGCCGAGCGGGAGCACTTACGGCAACAGCGCTCGACATCACCAGCCATTCAACAACTACAACCACAAGACAACTCTTTGCAAATGTCTACATCAGCCCCAATTTGCAGCATGTTTCCGTCAAACATACCTCAAAAACCACAAAACCGCACATTTTATTTAGCCTTCATTTTTGTTTTCTGGAGGATTAACCTTTTGTATTGTTGTAAAGTTTCAAATGTTTACATCAAAAGCAAACCTAAATCAGCTACAGCATCTCAACATAAACAAGCATAACATACTCCTTAAACCTGCACACTGCAAGTCTCCACCAGATGTAATACACACTGAAGACTCAAACAACTCACTGACCCATCTTTTGTGTTGAACTGAGAGAATACATGTGAATAACTGAAGGTGTGGTGGCACAGTGGTTAAAGTGTCTGCTGGTTACAGCCAAAAGAAATACATAAAAGAGGTTCTTTCTTGCTCCCCTGCTGAAACAAGTCTGGGCTGTTGCTAATAGTGACAGAAAACTCTAATTTAACCATGTGAATATTGTTTTATGCCACAGTGTTACT
Organism: Haliotis rubra; assembly: GCF_003918875.1. Lineage (NCBI taxonomy): Eukaryota > Metazoa > Mollusca > Gastropoda > Lepetellida > Haliotidae > Haliotis > Haliotis rubra. Next base: position 496,350 of record NW_025767723.1, read on the forward strand.
CTGGCTGCATATGCTGACCATGTAAATGTTTGCTGGATCAAACAAACCAATGGTTGACAGCAAGAGCAATGGTCCACATCTTGAGCTACATTGACATTGTGGTCACCTGATTCCATTTTTCTGTGGGTTCTAATGACAGACATTGGGTGCTATGGTCATGTTCTGTCCTGTCACTTCCCAAAGGCTCACAATGACAAAGTAGAGAGTGTTTCATGTCAGTCTGAATCACTCGACTTCGATCGGTTTTTGACGGATACAGCCGAAGTTATTCCGCTGCATTCTACCGAGTTTCGCATAGCGGCTGTACGCGTACTCCACTAACGGCCGCTATCAAATCCGATAGTACCTCTTTTTGTTCATATAGTAAATGCATTAGATTGCAATACGGAAGTTATGCTACCAATGTGCCATCATTATAATCCCATTCAACGCTTTTTCGTCAAATAGATAGGAGGGCCTGTGAATGGTGGAATCATATCAGTATGTATGCATTCATATGGAGAAAAGGAAAAATGAAGATGTTAGGTGTAATTAATGTAGTGAGTGAGTAAGTGAGTGAGTGAGTTTGGTTTTACGCCGCTTTTAGCAATATTCCAGCAATATCATGGCAGGGGACACCAGAAATGAGCTTCACACATTGTACCCAGTAATTAATGTAGTACTTGTCACAACTCTGACTTTCTCTCTAACAGGTACTATCAGGGCAATGGTTTATACAATGATAAAGTAGAATAGATTATTAAATCATCCATAATATGTTTCCAGGGAAGTCAAGATGGAGCCATTTTATTTGTATGCCAGACAAAACAAAATCACAACAGAAAAGGTGCGGTAATACCAGCGCCTTGAGCATGCACTAGTGCGTTGATATGTGCGCTATATAAATATCCTATCCTATCCTATCCTATAACAAGTTCTAGTGAGTATCGATATTTTTAAGGAGAAATGATTCATTAGACAACCCTAATACAACATGAATCTATCACATAGCAATTTACCTTTTGATCTGATGCCAGGAATAGTCACTTTGTCAAGTAGAGATCCACCACACAGTTATCCAAGTGCATATTGAAAACTGACTCTATAGGCAAATTGTCAACAAATACTTTCTGTACAACTCTAACCTTTAACACATCCATTTGTTTAGCAATTCAAATGACAAGAACATAATTTAGTTCAACAATTTAAATGACAAGAAGCCCCACTTCCTGTGCCTCCGTACATCGGCCATTATCACTGAATAGTCACAGCCAACAATCACAAAAACAAATATTGAATATTCCTGAACAAGAATATGTACTTTACCAGAGTGATGAACAATGTACGAAGTACTTATGATCCACTGAAATCTTCAAGTGGTTCAACTCCAACTAGCAACAAAATAACATACAGTCCACAAACACTGGCTAAAAGTTCCGATAGGTGGGTAAGATTGTCGACCCATCGATGACAACAGCACTCTCACATTGATAAGTGCTGGACAGCGCCCTAACTGCTTTAACAACTACTCGAGACCTGATAAGAGCAGCCCTAATGATATTAGCTGAAGATAGACAATGTTTGATCAGCAGCCCTGTTGATGGAAATGATGGTGTATAGGTACTGACAGGTGATTGACAGGTCACGAGTGATGGGCTCCTGTCCATTATGTCAACTATATGTCAGACAGGATCTGGTTACAGTGATGATCTCACGATGATTCTTACTGATTAGTACTAATGATAAGGATCATGGGGTCTTTTCATTCATTGGAGGGATGATTTAATAACATTAGCAAAAGGCAATATGGACGACCACATTCAGTGGTGAGGATATAAATAAGAATTATAAGGATGAAATATGCACTACAGCGAGTGAAGGCCAATGGGTATCAGATCTGGCATAGCTTAGGGATTTAATTACACTAATAAAACCATCTTTGATCACTCTAAACTGAGCTGAGCTGGGCATAATGCTGGCGGACCAAGGGTAATCATGGTGGTATATCAGGTATACAAACATAGAATCAGAGGATCCTGTCACAGATAAGGAACTTAACTCTGGAGAGCTAACTGTAATGCTTTAAACTAGTGCTTTTGTAGACCAACATTTAGTCTCTGAAATGAACATATTTTACAGAAAAAAAAAAAATAATCATAGAATATAATGAAAAGGTGCCCAGAAACTGTGGAAATCCAGACTTGTCACAAATTCTAGACTTGCATGGGCTTTCTTGGATATATTTGTTTCTGGGTCTGAATGACAGACTAGTGCTTTAGGTACTTGGTCACATATGCATATGGACAAAAGGAAAAACAAACAAAGGAGATACAGGGCTGGAGCAAATCAGAATCAAAGAAAAAGATGAATGGATATTTGCCTTGGTGTATGAGTGGAGGACAGAAACTAATGAAGAATAGAATCAATATGCATTTTCTTCAGTTGACACAAATTTCTGTCATTGATTTTCAGTAACTTTTGCAAAACATGTTTTGTTCATAACCAGCTGTTGCTATAGATACATTTCATAGATATTCTGATCTTATTCAAGAAAAAATATTAAAATATTGTCAGTTTCCAGCACGATGTCACGACACATACTACCTACTTTACAACTGCTACAAGATCAGTTGGAAAATAAGAAACGAAAATAAGAACTGTTATTAGAATACTCTTCATTTATACACAAAACCAAATAAATATGGAGAACAGTTGAGTTAATACTTATTGAAAATTCCCTCAATATATTTTAACATTATTAACAAGTATTTTTCATCTCCAAATTGTACATTTATGATCAGAATACACTTGCGTAATGAATAATTAGAGAGATGATCAGACATAAAAGAGTGGTAAAGTGATGGCTTTTCAATCATTTACAAAATAGCACAATGCATGAAAAGGGGCACATTACCTTAGCCTGTATGTGACACGTCTATATCACTACATGTCGGTCAACCCATTGCAAGTGGACGGTAAAAGGAATACTGTTATCACATGAAGCTGGTAGCGTAAAACATTCTTATCACACACTGCAAGTGGATTTGCATGTTGGACAATGTTGCTTCAAGATGTGACTAGAAATAAAACAATCAATATATGGATCTATCGCTGCAGATATTATTTGAGAAACCACATGAAATGAATGCTCAGGTATGACTGGACAAAATCTGCTGTGACTAACAAGCTTGATATGAACATGCAATGCATGAGTGTTCGCGTACGTGAGAGGGTGCATCACGTTCATCCAAACGGACATGCTTCTGTGATGTTTCGGATCACAGGTCTGACATTGATGACTCATTGATCCGCGGCGGAGAACCAATGGTCGACTGCCTGGCACAACCAGGAACAATATCCCACTGAAATACGACAATGGCTGCATGAAAAGCCATAATAAACAACAGATCTGCCAACTGAAACCATTAACAGAAGAATGTTTTGAATACAAACATGCCAGGAAATGAAAACACTTCTCTCCAAATTCTCATCAAAATGAATCAAACTATAAGTGAAAGGAAATTTCACATGGTTCAGTTCCTGGATATCAATGTATTTCAAGATATGAAGATAAAATAGATCAAACAATCCCCCCCCTAAATCCCTCCTCTATTGTGGTCATAATACTTAGATTCTTCATCATCGATGATATTTTAACTGATCTCCCTGTGCAAACCGAGGAAACTGAAACATTCAGCATGATGCCATTGAAAGGTAAATACACCTGATTTACGGAATATGCAGGCAAATAGACCATCTCAGTAATCACTGGATAAAAACAAACACCACTGATTCTATGAACTGAGCCAGGAGATGAAACATTTGTTGTAAACAACATAACTATCATTAATATAACAAACTGCATGAATGTACAAACTGTACATGCATATGAAATATACATGTTGCATGTAGCCCAAACCTACCATAATCACCATATTCAATAAATGAGACACCTGAATCTATGAAATGTACATGCAGGTGAAATACACGTGTTGTATATAGACAAGCTTCCATTATCAGTATATTCAACAGCTGAGACACCCGATATATATTGCATACACAGACTAACACAATTTATGCAATATAGGCTATATACCACCATATACAACAGGAAAGACAATGAAATATATGCCGTATACAGCCCAAATCTAACACAGTCACCACATTTAACATATCACTCACTAGAACCATCCACTCACCGGCTGTCCTTCGTGGAACTATAACAAAAGTCTGCTCACCTAATAACAACTACGCCATGCTCACACTCAGAATTCTGGCAGATAATATACGTCCATCCAATTATTGATTTTTTCAGTCACAGAATACTGTTTCAATATTTTATACCAGTAGCAAATGTGACAGTGTGAAGTTTTATCAGCTTTATTCCCCACTGCCACAGGTGAAGCTGATCAGGGACTACTGAACAATTGATTACAGGTAAATTACAGGTGAACTACAGGTAAATAATCCACAACTCTCACGCATTTGGGGAATGTAGTGCAAAATTCACAGGCAAAAGCTGTGATTAAGTCAGAATAATCTTGTAGTGTTTGATCAGTTGAAAATATCAACATATTGAACGTCCCATTGCCTCATAATTAATGAGGTTAAGCTTTAAGTGGACTAAACCTCTATCTTTTCACAGATAGGGTGAACTCAACCATTTTAATCTGCATATGAAGTCAGAAGGAGAAGAAGTAATAGATATACTCCTCAAAATAAGTTAAGGACCACCTCATTCTTTCACTTGCTACAGTTATGTCAACAAACTAGGTAGTCCTTAACTTAATTTATTTGTAAAAAGTTTGGCTAACTATCTAATTAATCATTAACATGGTACATATTTTATGATACCATGTTGTTCAATGTAGACTTGAACATGATGAACAAAATACTCACATCCATACGTACTGTACACAAAGTGTGCACCAAGGGTCATCATTCACTGTCTGGCCCTTCACGGCAACGGTCATATTGAATAAAGCACTGGTCAGTATTTCAATGACCATGGTCAAATGAGCACTCCATGGCTCTGTATCCAACAATACAGATGAAGTAAAACCGTGATTAATTGCCACCAAGTGGACATGACCTGCAGTCATGTGTGACCCGACCTCCAGCCATACAGCAGGACACAATATGATGCAGACGGTCACATGGATCATTAAGTGTGACAAGGGACTGGACGTGTGTTGAAGTCTACAGAATAGACATTGGTCCGGTTGACACAAACACTGGTGAAACTGTAGCCTAGGTGATATAAGTCATGTTTACATGACGGCATGACAGTGAGTTGTAGGAGTCCGAGCATGGCAACAGTTGACATGACACTGGATGCTGACACACATCTTTCTGGTCTCTCACTTTTGAAATCTCTACGAATTATATAGGACCATACATAGTGCTAGTGGAAAATATACAAAACAGACAATGAGCAGTTTATATTCACGTAGATACATATATGAACAAATTGAAGCTGATTATGCAAATGTTTTTAATAATAAAGTACAGAGAGATTTTTATTGAAAGTGGCACTGTGATGACAACTTTACTAGACTAACAACTAGTCTCTGAAATGAACATATTTTACTGAAAAAAGTTCATAGTAAAAAAATAAAAAATATAATGAAAAGGAGCCCTGAGACTTACTTCATTTTCAGAAGCTGAGGAAATCTAGACTTGTCACATTTTCTAGACTTGTGTGGGCTTTCTTGGATATATTTGCTTCAGGGTCTGTACGACAGACTACAACTTTACTTGCAAGTGTAGTTGTTAGCTGTCACTAGAGTTGGTTTTCGCTCACAATATGCAGATCGATAATCAGAGCTCGGTAATGGATCAATAATTGATTTTAATTGTAAACCCCACCTAAAAACACATGAGGGCAATGATGGGGCACAATCATCATGCTGCGAAAACTAAACAGGCACAGATTAATACAATGATGAAGGCGACCAAGGATACTTCCTGTGGCGACAGGTTTACATTACAGGTTTACAAGTCAGGAAACTGCATCAGTCGTTTAAGTTTTCATTTAACAAACATAACAATAAGAAACATACTTTATAAATTTGATAATTTTTATGAATATCGATTTCTCTCCTGAGCCCATTGATAATCGCTGTCATAAGTGAGAACAATCGATTGCTCCAACACAAGTCCACTCTTGCTGCACACCAGATCAGCTAGATACAGCTTTGCAAATACATTTGCAAGTATTATCATCAATAAATCATAAGTGTTTTTCAAAATATGAGGATGTCACCCACATACTTCAGAAATTTTGAGTACTGAGATGTTTATGAAATAGTAACACTATTTAAATATAATTATGGCTGAAATATTTCATGAAGCTGGGGGATACGGCACACAGAACACAAAATTTTGTTTTTCAAAAGGTTTTTGTATATGTTTTCTTTGTAATCCACATTGTGCCAAATCCACATTGAAATACATTGCACAATACTGTTAAATGCAAATCAACACGTGCACCTGCACATTTACTCCATGTCGTATGATCGTTAGTACCCACCTTGTACATCATAAAGGTGAAAATAGCCATCCCAGGGATGTGGATGGACCCTGAACATTTTAGAGTAACAGACTGCACATCCAAAAACAACATCGACATGACCCAGAAAACTGTATTACTTGTGTCTTAGACATTATTTATTATTTGTTACACAAAATAACAATTCTCCAACATCTTAACAACTTGATTTTTTCTGTAAGTAATGAAAAATATTGTAAACTGTAGATTCTCTCTCTCTCTCTCCCTCACACACACACACACACACACACACACACAGAGACACACACACACAGACAGAGAGACAGGTTTTCATATTTTGAATGAGCCATAGCCTAGCTCACCTTCAGATTGCAGGAGCCAACCAAGTATCCTGACTCTCTCTGTGTTGACCACGTGGCCATGTTGTAAATATCAATCAACCCAAGAGACAAGCGTCCAGGTAAACAAACAACTCCCCACATAAGAAGGGAGGTGGACAAAGTCTCAACCATTGGGCGTGGCTGTGACAGGGTGATGGACAATAACAGGGGTCACCCACTGGTCAAGTGTGAACATCTTGTTACAACATGATGCTACATTCAGTCTGTCAAACACTGGAGCAATTACATCGCATTATGAGTGAGTGAGTTGTTCTCAAGTGTCCATTCAAAGTGTACTTTGTACATGCGTAACATCTTTGAGTTGAATTCACTAACGTCATCTGTAAATGTCAATGTATCAATGCCCTTAGTAGCATATTTTGAAATTCCAGAAATAATAATGTAATAATAATGTGTCCATTTTTATAGCGCCAAACTCCACACTAGGTATGCTCACAGCGCTAACAATCAAAGCACAGCACATCAATACCCCATATAACCCTAAATACTTAAATAGATATTTGAATACCTTTAATACTTTCAAACAATGTATATTTCATACAGTGAAGTTAAAAAATGAGAAGACAAGTGACAAACAAATGAATAATATATTTTTTAAGTCCACACAGGTTATTCCTCTATCCCAAAGGCCTTTCAGTATTTCTGTTAGTGAGTTAAGTAGGCATTCACGAAGTATTTTGAAGGGTGTACCAGAAATGCGTTTCATCCACTGTAACCATGATGGGAAAGAACACATGCTGTTAATGAATAGACTACTTGACCTCATTGGGTTACTAAAGGATAGGTGTATCATGAAAAGGAATTATTGAGGACACGAGGAAACAAGTATTGGTTCATCATTCTCAGATCAGGTTAAAGGTGATGGTGTGCTGCCAACTTTAGAGTAAGTGAGTGAGTATGGTTTTACTCTGCTTTTAGCAATATTCCAGCAATATCACTGCAGGGGACACCAGAAATGGGCTTCACACATTGTAACCATGTGGAGAATTGAACCCGGGTCTTCGGTGTGACGAGCAAACACTTTAACCACTAGACTACCCCAAAGCCCCTTTAGAGCTAGTGAGTCATGTTGTTTGACAACAGTCACCATCAGTGTGGATGACAACAGTTTGAAATAGCAGCAGCAGCAGCAACAGCAACTGTTTATTACAGTGTCGCACACACACCAGGTGACACTTCTACATGTAACATCTACATGACATACAGCACATGAAGTCATCAAGTGGCCTATAAGGCACTAAAATAAACATGTGTATAGAATACATTAAATAGCCATATATAACACCTTTATGTCAAACATGCTATGACGTGTTTGTGAATACATATTCACTGAGATGAGGGTCATGAAAGTCAAGTTATTAGAGGAAAGAGACGCTAGAAGCAGGTAGAAGAGACTGGACACAGAAAGGACTAACCAACAACTTATTATCTGTGTAATGACGTATCACCTGTGCATGTCTTCATTCTACAAGAACAATTATCTGCCTGATGTAGCCAGGAATATATGACAGGGATCCAACCAGATCCAGCCAGGGTATAATGTAATTATAGTCATGCAAGTCAGGAAGACATTGTGTTATTAAGATAATCATCAGCTGCCAGACTGACCAATCACAGGTAAAACAGGGCTTTGAATGACTGCCAGCTTGCTGGGGTTTGACTATCACTAAAGGACAAGTATAAAACTACAGCAGTTTCTGAGTGCCAACTAATAACAAATATTGAAAATTTAGCAAAACATATCAATACTAATACACAAATACCGTTTCTTGTACATACAGGGGTGGAAATAACTTTAAAATTGCTAGTGTACTCTGGTACAGTGGCACATGTAAAGTCACTTGCCCTGATTATTTTCCCACTATACCAACCGTTTTCTTGCTGATTTTTTAAAATAAACAACATAATAAACATTGGAAAGTCAACTGGACACCAGTACAGTGTGATATACAAATTTGCTTGTCCGACAGCAAAAAAAACTGGACTCGGACGTCGGGCAATGGGTTATTTCCACCCCTGACATAAAACAACACATCATAAGAAGAAGAATGAAGACCACATATTTGAGCTGGATCTTGTTGATGCTGCACATCATTTTACCTACAGTAGACGTAATGTTCAAAACTAAGCATAAAAGCCCAAGGACTCCTGTCCTGAGCCTAAAGTTTATATCGATCGATACATATTGAAAAGATACATCAAGAAACCTAAAGGAACATTGTCAGTTAAGACAGTTGTTGCTCATACAGAGAAACACATTCACAGGTAGACGGAACACAAAGATAAATAGAGTGAAATCAGCCCAAAGCTACAGCATCCCTCACGAAAGTGTAATGTACAATATGAGTGAAATGCACACAGACAGGAAGCTCGTACACTGACTATCTAATTGTGTCACTGTTGAACCTAATTATCTGCTTTGAAACTGATTACAAACGCCATGGCAACAGATTGGTGAGAAAGGTTTGGTTTACCTGCAGGAGTCATATCTGAGCGGACTTTGTGGGGAGGCATAGCGCTGGAATCTACACACCTATGTAGCACTGATACTGACGACTTGATGGACATACTTATCTCTGCTCACTGTGTAAACAGGGTGAGCGAATAACAATGTTATCACATTAACGCTCACTTTTATCCCAAACACGGAACAAATAAATAAAGGAAAACAAACAACTTCAATTGATTTTTCTATTGATATAGAACCTACTTGGACACTGCAGTCATATCGGTTATCAATATTTTTCTAAAACTTCCCCTTCCTTTGAATAATGGACTTTCCCACCAGCTGTTAAAACTAACATTCAGACCTTCCCATTGAAGTTCAAAGGGTGCCTGGAAGTATGTATGACTGCCTGACCTCATACTGTAAGGCTATCAGTTTATCAGTTCCAAACATTGACTTAAGAGTACTTCTCTTAAAGGTATCCTCAAACTCGTTAGACATGGGTAATTTCAAGACATTATATAAACCAAACATTGGCCACAGAAACGAATAACATGATTTACAAGCCTATCAGGAAATAATTATGGTGTAAACATTCCCTCTAGATTATGGTTGCCTTATTCCTGCGGTTTCCACAGACACATACAGAAAATGAAATGCAAATTTTAACACTAATTCATAGGTATCCCTAGTTTTAGTAGGAAAGTGTCGAGCATCATGACATTTAACAGCCAGCTCCTAAATCTATGATGCAGCCTTGGGAAAGTCCTATAATTCCCCGAGTTCAGGAGCAGCTCATGGACTGGTGGTTAAAGAGTTTGCTCAATGTGCCCAGCTTTGATTCCCCACATGGTAACAATGTGTGAAGCCTAGTCTTTGTGCCCTGTAAACTTTCCAGGTGATGCTAAATGTGGTGCAAAATTCAACTCTGTCCAGAAGCTGTAGGGGGCTAAGATGGGGAGTCCCAATGTTAGAAAATATGTCTACGTTTTTTAATTCATTGGTGCATGATTACAGTGATGATGATAATGATAAAATTAACTTTGTTTTTCAATTTATTCTGCAGACAAGTTAGTATAATCAATCCCAACTTGCCTGTTGTCAGAGGCTGACCCCCTTCTAACAGCCATATCATTCTCACTCTGGCTCAGATTTATGGAAGTAAAATTCTTATCTCTTTCATCCAACAAAATATTTTCCCTCAATTCAAATTAAAGAATACACACACAAAAAACAACACCTTTTCCACCCAAAACCAAAACCTTCCAGAAATACTAATGAGGTTACAACAAGCAAAGCATCAAAGAAATCTAAAATGACAACCTCTAAAATTTAACTTATAATTATCGTTAGATCTTGTAAAACACATGCAGACTTTTGACAGCTGTTTGAAACAAAGTGAACATTTCCAAACAAAATATTCTTCAAATGCAAAATGCAATAATTTATTTGTTTACTACAAAATGTCTGCTCCAGTGAAACCCTTTCCTGTGCAATATTCCCCACATAAATATACATTACATCTCCCTCCGACAACATCAGCTTTGTTTATTGCTAGGTGTAAACATGTGATTACTGCAAGCTCTTTGAAGTTGCAACCTAGACCTTGGTCAACACAAGATTAAGGTGAAATAAATGACAGTGTATTACCCAGCATCCCACACATATACCACATGTTTAAAGTCTGATGTCCAAATTACCAACACACTGGGCATTGTTTACTATGAAATCACATAGACTTTAGGCAGCACATGGTAAAGAAACTTATAATGCTCAACACTTTGTAGGGATAGTGAGCTATTTCTAGTTCTTACTGAATGATAATGAATTGTGTAATTTTGTTTACCGTAGCTAACTTAAAAGTTCAACATCATCAAGTTCCTTGACAACACTGAATACTGTTTGCATGACAACATATCTAAGTACTTAACACATTCAGACCTCAAATGGATGCTCAGATTATCCCTATCTAATAGATTTATCCTATCAAGAAGCAAAGATTTAAGTCAGGTTTTGTATATTAGAGTGAGCTGTAACTGTTTCAGTTGTTTACAGCTTTGAAGAAATCAAGAATATTTGCCAGCCTGATTATCAAATGTGGGATTTGAACCCATGATCAGTGGATAGATTCACCCCTCTGACCACTGGGCCACCAATGACCCAAGTTATACATTTAAGGAGTGGAACCTGTCATGTATAAATTCAAACATAAATACTATACCCCTTGCACTTCCATACAAGATGTATCAAAATCTAAGCATCTTCAAATTTGTGCTATGAATCATCAAATCTCACAAACAAGTCAGGAAATAGGCTCACACAAGCACCAGGAGTCATCACTGGTGGAGATTGGTTACATAAACAATCTTATCACCACAAGTCAAGTAACAAACACCCTAAATAAAAAATTGTTCTATAGGACACAGTATAATGATAATCCTAATCTTCATATTTACTGAAGATACTATTTTAGCCTTGACAACTAGTGTGTGCAATTAATTGAACTCAGATTTTTGTTGTTGGAGGTTGTTTAAAACACAGAAATAGTTTTTCCCCACCCTGTGGAGAAGGAACAGAGAGCAAAATAAACTATTACTTGCACGACTAATTATGGATAGTTGAAGGCAATGAGTTGTGCTGAAAAACTAACAATTTAAGTGTGTTCAGCAAAATGTCAAGTCTCATGAATATAAAAGTAGGCAGCCATAGATCTTGATATTTATGATATGTTTGATAAATAAACAAAACGAAATCTGACATACCTGAGAGAAAATGTTGAGAGTTTGGACCAAAATCTCGATAAGCTTCTTGTAACTGCTTTAATCGATCTTCTATCGCTATTTGTAAGGCCTTCCACCTGAAAATATACAGATAAAAATAACTTTCAAAAACATGTATACCATTTATCTCAAGCACAAAGTAAATATTAAACACAAAGCTGAGAAACAACAACTTTGAAGTACCAATATAGTTATTTGTCTAACAAAGCACATGTACGAAAACCAACTAAAGGGAGCTAACTCTTGAATACATCATGAAACAGTACCCACACACAGCATACTTGTTATCAACAAATTAGCTTTATGTTTAAGATTTGATTCAAACCATTTACCTTGTGTTGAAATCTTCAAGTTTACGAACATTGACGTGGGACAGGATGACGTCTGCTGCTTGAAGATCATTAGCTTCGTCATTGACGTGATCAACCTCCCCTTGAATGGGAGCAACCTTTTGTTGGAAGGCCTGAAACAAACATGGATGACTGAAAAACACATCCTAAAGTAGATCCTACACAAGGCTGACCATTTGTCATAATTATCATCCATTTCTTCCAGTTCCTTGCTCAAACCCATATTGGATGTAAATGTAACAGCCAAACATTCCGTCTGCTATGATGGGATTCAAACCATGAACGTTCTTATAGGTGGGACACCTTGTCAACATGGCCAAAGAGGCGAACCCCCTCAACAAGCAGGCAAAACAAGGGTGGAATGTTTGATGACTCCACACGATGCTATACTATACATAGAGGTTGGGTGTTGGGGGTTGCTTATATTATAGTCATACCTCCCTGTTGCCCCACATACATGGATAAACCAAGGGCTACATCTTAGTAACCCTTAACTTTGATATAGCATGAATGATGTTGCTGTACATATAATATTAACTCCTAATAGCTAAAGTACCATCATAACATTCTAATACTATTATAATACTATTAATTCTGTACTTTTCTTAATTGTTGAAAAAGTACAATAAAACTGTTATACCATCATATTAATTAATCTAACAGATACACATAACTGATAATGTTCTTCAAAGATGTTTGCAGAGGTTTCTTAAACTGCCTTGTTTATATTTCTAGACAAGCCGGCAACCATATCAATATTGACACACACAAACATCAAAGGCCATATTAACTCCTGCCATTACCGACTGTTGCAGCATTTGTCAATGGCTACATTGTTAACAAGTGCAACTGTTGGTCAGTATTCAGCTGCTGTTGGGAACAGCTTTGTGCAAACACTGCTATTGAATACAGCTGTTGTAGCCTCAGTCAATAATCCATATATTGACTAATACATTTGTGCCTGTAGCTGATCATGTTTATTCATTATACCCTGAACCTTTTCAATCTTTTGCAAATTAATTCAACTTTAAGTGAATTATTTTGTTATTCCACAATCACAGCCTCATATTATTCTGAAATATATAAAAAAGCTATAAATAAATCTGGACAGAAGCCCAAATTTAATAAAGGAATTTCTCAATTTCTATAAGAGTGCTGTTTTATTCAAATAAATCAAACCACACATTGAAAAAAATATAAGGGGGTGGGTTGTCCATGAGGTTTCCATTTTGATTTTTATCTAGGGATTAATTAAATCTTGAATTAAACAGTAAAGTTACAGCAAGAACCTCAAGTCTGTCATATTTCAAGCAATGACATCAGGTACAATATGATAAAAATAATTTTTTTATCCAGTAGTCATCTGAATATTACTAACATCTGGTAATGTGACTTAACGGAAAGTTCCACTCACTCACTCAAGGGAGTTACAGGGAGCTGATAACTAAGGGCATGTTGACAAGAAACTAATCTTCTGTTTCTGGGGATAAAATGGAACCACAGAGAAATCTCATCACGCCTTATCATGAAAATATTTATGACTGCAGTAACATGGTTAGACTGATAACATTTCTCACCTTCTTGACATTCAGTTACACAAATTTACCATTTGAGAGATAAGGGACACGGAAATTTATCAACAATATGGGCATCAAGACAGATTGCTCAAGCTGCTGACAAATTACATCACGTGATGCACAACATCCACTAAGGTTGTCATAGAATTTCACAATAAGGATGTAACAGTAAATTTGTAATATAGACACTGTATTCATACAAACTTATGAATTATATACTTAAATTATTCATTGCAACAAAAATTTATATATTTGTTAAGATAATATGATTAACATTGACAATGAAATGCAGACAATTCAACTAAAAACAATTAATGGATCAGCCTGATATAAGTTCATGCAACACATAGAGACTAATCTTTCTGTTATTAATTGATATACTGACATACAATGATACCTTTTGTCAAGAAAACAGTATTGACATTTCCAATCAATGACACCTGGTATCCATAGATACATCAGATATGCAATAAATTACATTATGAGTGCGTGAGTGAGTTTAGTTTTAGGCCACACTCAGCAATATCCCAGCTATACGGTGGCGGTCTGTAAATAATCGAGTCTGGGCCAGACAATCCAGTGATCAACAGTATGAGCATTGATCTGTGCAATTGGGAACCGATGACATATGTCAACCAAACGAGCAAGCCTGACCACCCGATCCCGTTAGTCGCCTCTTACGACAAGCATGGGTTACTGAAGGTTCATTCTAACCCGGACCTTCACGGGAACATTATGACAGAGTAGTACATCAGTGTTTGAAAATATAATACTATCAGGCCACATGAGCAACAAGTCCAAGTGTCTTGTACTGAATTATTAGATCAAGCACCAAACTGTTGTCGCAGTTTGCTAGCCAGTTGAACACATGGAGTCTTTTACAGAGACAAAGCTCCAAACACTGTCACATGGACTGACTGAGTGAGTGAGTTTAGTTTTACGCCGCTTTTAGCAATATTCCAGCAATATCATGGCGGAAGACATGAGAAATGGGCTTCACACATTGTACCCATGCAGGGAATCGAACCCGGGTCTTCAGCTTGACGAGCGAACGCTTTAACCACTAGGCTACCCCACCGCCCCTACACATGGACTGAGGTAACCCTGTATTGAGTGTACAGTATTCAGTCCCACATGCTGGAACTTCAGCGTACGTATTGACAGATCAAGCACACTTTTCAGTATGTTATTAGTTTGGGTTTGACAGTTTCCAACCAATCAGTAGTTCTTTACTCAGGACTTCACTCATAAATAACTGGACTTCCCATATCAAAGCGAGTCAGTCAGGTGTTATGATGCTTTTAGCAATATTCCGGCAATATTACAGCGGGGAAACACCAGAAATTGTCTTCAGACATTGTACCCATGTGGGGAATTAAACCTTCAGCATGATGGCGAACACTTTAACCACTATTCTGCCCCACCACTCCAAATCATTGTGTATTGTATTGTACAATGTTCGACAGATGTGAATGCATGCCAGACAAACATTTGTCAAAATCTTGTCAGCTTGTCATAATATTTTTTATAACTTTGGGGAGATAAGTATTTTTAGCATTATACAGCGTGAGTTTCTTGAACACAACTTTCGAAAAACATTCAGCAATATCATGTCAGATGTGGGACAGCAGCCCGAATTGAGACAGATCTTGACATTGACCACTTTTGTTTGTTGTTTACCTCTGTTCCCTGCTATATGATGGCGGACCAGACAATCCTGTGATTAACATTGTTGTACCTAATGCCATGACCCTGACCAACCAATCCTGTTAGTTCCCAGTTTGTCAAAACTAATGACGACAGTTTTGGTGTTGACAAATCCATGATCAAGATCTAGGTGATTCAAACATGCAACACGAATATCCCTTTACTGTAAACACACATGGGTTACATTATTCATGAACAGTTTGGTGAGTCAGGAAATCATAAAACATTCTTCTAGGATGTTGAGTTGTAGAAGAAATTAGCATGTCACTTTCTTACCTTCGTTGCATCAATCTCGTCCTGGAGGTTTTCAATGATGATATCGCCGACTGACACCCACTTGGCTTTCTCTTGCTCAGCCTGCAGTAGGTGGCCGTTGAGATCCTCCATTGCTTCATGGAACATCGCCATTTTCTGAAGAATAGAAATCATTAACATGTTTTTTCCATTTCTATAAACAACATACCAGACAGGCTGTGTTGAAACTGAAAGTCACGTGAGGAGCATTTCAGTTCATAGTGACAATGTATGATATTATATTCATAATAAATATATTATAATCTATCAACAGTGAAGAGGAGAACAACATGCAATATATCATATTTACATTTTGTAAACAGGTTTGAGCACATTTACAAGAGGAAACTATTACACAACCACACAGTATAAAAACGGGCTCCAAACCTGCCAGGCAGAAAGGGAAAGATATTTGGCAAAAGTTAACAGACAGATCTGAACAACAGCTTCTTGAAGAGATGCATTACATAATCACATCATCGAGAATAAACAAGTCGACACTGAGGCTACTTGCTTCATTCATCCAACATCATTTTTTCAGTCAGGGCAAACATCAGACACGTTACACTTAAACTCATCTGTGTTTGGTGCGAAGTGAGAGACAAAATGGTGGCATCTTTCAGGATGTAGATGCTTTTCTTTTGGCGAAGAAGTGTACAGCTTTTTTGTCTGGCAATAGTCCAGGATTTCGTTCAACAAATAATGTCTGTAGTGTTATGTCTGTTGAAGTTTAATGGTTATGAAAGTCGTACTGTTACAAACACTTTGTGAAATGGAAGCCTGGAACCCTGTCTGCTGTACAACTCAAAACTTGCAGCTTGGAGGTGAGGTGAGGTGAAATTGGGTTTATTGTCGTGCTTGAGAATATTTCGCTCATATGATGACGTGCATGCGTGTGTATGTGTATGTGCGGCTGCTTGTACTAGCCAGACTGAAGCTGGTTTTATAGTGCTAGCCCACTGAGATACCATGCCGCAGTGAAGCATGAATACCCCACTCAGACACATTATACTGACTCCGAGCCGACCAGTCCTTGTTGTACCCATTAATGCCGAGCGCCAGGCAGGGATCAACAAGTACCATATTTTAACGTCTTTTGGTATGATGCAGTCGGGGATCGAACCCGCGACCTTCCGCTCTCCGGGCGGACGCTCTAACCACTACACCACGGAGGCTGTTCATGCAGCTTGGAGCGACCAAGAGTGGATAAATGGTTCTTGTGTCCAGTCTGTGTAAATTAGCATGAGTTTCTGCCGTACATGTCTAGAGTGCTACATAAATATGTTATATTCTCAATGTGGTCATAATTATGAATATTTTGTTTAGTGATGCCTAACAA
Organism: Haliotis rubra; assembly: GCF_003918875.1. Lineage (NCBI taxonomy): Eukaryota > Metazoa > Mollusca > Gastropoda > Lepetellida > Haliotidae > Haliotis > Haliotis rubra. Next base: position 513,734 of record NW_025767723.1, read on the forward strand.
CACTGGCAATTATGCATATATGTGACAATTGAAGTCAATACTTTGATATTATAAAAAAAGTACTAACCATTAAGATGATTTGCTGTATTCTTTTGACAAAATGGATTTTTTCTTTCGCATCACTCAAACTCCCTAACATTTGGTAACTATAAAAACAAACTCATGCAGTTTGACGTAACTGTCTTACATCAAATAGGTAGATCAACATACTGGTACTTCTTAATGCTTTCAACAGTCCTTTCACTGTGGTAGTGACATCAGTATATCGGTAGCATGGTTTTCGCCAACACTGATATATTTCTTTCCAATATATTGGTGAAACTTGGAGTCAAATATGGTAATGATTCTGACATGCTTATTTAAAAAGGATATTTTCAGTTCAGGTCACTCAGGCAGTCACACAGCTCAAGAGATGTCAAAAGCTTTCCTTCCTCTCATTGCATCCATAACATCACAGACACAAAGAGTTGTCCCCCTTTATAGTATGTCACCAATCTAAGAGTACAGTACTTTTGTACTTCATTGCATCAATATTACATGGAATGGAATAGCTATGGGTCAGCCTCAGTGGGATTCAGCAATCCCCACTATTGTTAGTGACATTAATGCATGTGAGAATCTGTGCTCGCACTCACTTCAATAACTTCATCGATCTTCGATTGCCACTCGTTGCTTCTCTGGTTAATCTCTATCCACTTTCTGTTGAGCAGTCGAACTTGTCGCCGGATCTTCTTGATAAGGTGACGAGCGTCCATGTCAGCTGACACGTCTGTCATAGAACCCTCGTCTGAAAAAATACACACTGACATGTTAACAAAACCTGGTGGAGTATATCGCAATCTAAGATATCATGTTTAAAAAACCATGTCATTGGAAGAGTTAATGTTTTGTGTACCAATAAAATCATGTATATACAGAACTGAAAATGTTTTTATAAAAAAAGTGACACACTGTGACTAATTACATCTCAAATATCACGACAAATGACAAATTGTTGATTCAGAATAAACCTCACATTATTTCAATTTCAATCTAATTAATATCAAATCAACATATTTCTTAAGACGAGAGGCATTAATGTAGACTTAACCTGTTTTTCGCATTTCATTAACCATACCATTTGAAATCTTTGAACAAAATATGGTTTATTTCATAATAATCCAAGTATTCAAACAGTGTTTATCAAACTTACTCTATTGATTATACTCACATTGTTCACAATCTATTCCCTATCAATAGATCTACAGTAGATAATGAGGATGCCTTAAGGAGTCGCCCTCACTCACCTGTTTCATTACTGTCCCCGCTGTCTGTACTGAGTCTCTTGTCGTCACCCTCTTCACGAAGGTAAAAACGACCTGCCTCCAGACTCTGCTCCACTAGGGGGCGCTTCAGGTTCAGCTGATCATGGAGCCTCTGTGAATACAGGTGAATATAGACAGACCATTACTTGTTAGAGTCATAGTCAAGGACACGCCTTGTACATTAAGGGAGATAATTCTCAAAGTAATATCTCTTGAATTGACATTTTCAACCAAGTCAGTGAGTCTGGCGACCAGATCTCCAAAGAAGCAGCTTCTTTTGAAAAGCACTGATCTTTACAGATGGTTTAACCTTTCTCAATGAACATTCTGAAAGATTTAGCAACTAGTTTTAGTTGCTTTTAGCAATAATCTGACCAGATCAGGCAAATTTAACAAAGTATAAGTAAATATTTACTGCTGGTTCTATTTGTGGTGTAAGGAGTGACTGAGTGAGTTTAGTTTTACGCTGCACTCAGCAATATTCCAGCTATATGGCTGCTGTCTATAAATAATCGGATCTGGACCAAACAATCCAGGGATCAACAGCATGAACATCGACCTACGCAACTGGGATACAATGACATGTGTCAACCCAGTCAGCGAGCCTCACTACCCATATCTCGTTAGTCGCCTCTTACGACAAGCATGGGTTACTGTAGATCAGTTCTAACCCGGATCTTCACGGGTCTAACACAATAAGGAAGAAATGAACAAGAGTTTTTATATGAAAGAACTGTGGATAGTCTGCCCGTGTTGTAGCTCACCTGGTTCTCGGAGTGCTGGCGCTGCACGCTGATGAGGTCTCCGCCGATTGGCTGCTGTTGCTGGAGCTCCTCTTGTCGCTGCAGGATCCAGTTGATGAGATTCTGCAGCGTCCGCAACAGGTGCATCCACTGCTCTGCATTGCTCTCCAGCCGACCCCTGCACAATAACAATGTCAGTTTTACAACACACAGATTTACATATATACAATCAACCTTGAATATATGAAACACCTGACCTGCAAGCTATATAGAGTATACTACACACCTGACCTGACCTATATAGAGTAAGTTCTACATGCTACTATAAGATATGGAGTATACTACACACCTGACCTGCATGCTATATAGACTATACTATATAGAGTATATGACCTGCAAGCTAGATCACACCTGACCTGCATACTATATAGAGTATACTACACACCTGACCTGCACACTACATAGAGTATACTACACACCTGACCTGCACACTATAAAGAGTATACGACAGATCTGACCTGCACACTATATAGAGTATACTACACACCTGACCTGCATGCTATATAGAGTATACTGGACACCTGACCTGCAAGCTATATAGAGTATACTACACACCTGACCTGTAAGCTATATAGAGTATACTGGACACCTGACCTGCAAGCTATATAGAGTATACTACACACCTGACCTGTACACTATATAGAGTATACTTGACACCTGACCTGCAAGCTATATAGAGTATACTACACACCTGACCTGTACACTATATAGAGTATACTTGACACCTGACCTGCACACTATATAGAGTATACTACACACCTGACCTGTACACTATATAGAGTATACTATACACCTGACCTGCACGCTATATAGAGTATACTAAACACCTGCACACTATATAGAGTATACTACACACCTGTCCTGTACACTATATAGAGTATACTACACACCTGTCCTGTACACTATATAGAGTATACTACACACCTGACCTGCATGCTATATAGAGTATACTAAACACCTGACCTGCAAGCTATATAGAGTATACTACACACCTGACCTGCAAGCTATATAGAGTATACTACACACCTGTCCTGTACACTATATAGAGTATACTACACACCTGTCCTGCATGCTATATAGAGTATACTACACACCTGACCTGCACTATATAGAGTATACTACACACCTGTCCTGTACAGTATATAGAGTATACTACACACCTGACCTGCATGCTATATAGAACATACTACACACCTGTCCTGTATACAGTATACTACACACTATATAGAGTATACTACACACCTGACCTGTACACTTAATTATATAGAGTATACTACACACCTGTCCTGTACACTATATAGAGTATACTACACACCTGACCTGTCCACTATATAGAGTATACTACACACCTGACCTGCACACTATATAGAGTATACTACACACCTGACCTGCATGCTATATAGAGTATACTACACACCTGACCTGTACACTATATAGAGTATACTACACACCTGTCCTGTACACTATATAGAGTATACTACACACCTGACCTGCATGCTATATAGAACATACTACACACCTGTCCTGTATACTATATAGAGTATACTACACACCTGTCCTGTACACTATATAGAGTATACTACACACCTGACCTGCATGCTATATAGACTATACTACACACCTGTCCTGTCCACTATATAGAGTATACTACACACCTGACCTGCACACTATATAGAGTATACTACACACCTGACCTGTCCACTACATAGAGTATACTACACACCTGACCTGTACACTATATAGAGTATACTACACACCTGACCTGTACACTTAATTATATAGAGTATACTACACACCTGTCCTGTACACTATATAGAGTATACTACACACCTGACCTGCATGCTATATAGACTATACTACACACCTGTCCTGTCCACTATATAGAGTATACTACACACCTGACCTGCACACTATATAGAGTATACTACACACCTGACCTGTCCACTATATAGAGTATACTACACACCTGACCTGTCCACTATATAGAGTATACTACACACCTGACCTGCACACTATATAGAGTATACTACACACCTGACCTGTCCACTATATAGAGTATACTACACACCTGACCTGTACACTATATAGAGTATACTACATACCTGACCTGCATGCTATATAGAGTATACTACACACCTGACCTGTACACTATATAGAGTATACTACACACCTGACCTGCACACTATATAGAGTATACTACACACCTGACCTGAATACTATGTATGTGTATACTACACACCTGATCTCCATGCTCTTGGTCATCAGGCTGAGCCACCTCTGATTCATCTCCTCAAGGCGACGGTGCAGTTTCTGGGCATCTGACGTTCCCATTCCGCGTGCCAGTTGGTTGCCTGCACTGTTCAGAGACTCATACGCCCCCTGGTGGCCATCGACTTCGGCTTGCAAGTCCTGAAACACAAATCAGAATTGTTAGCATGTATCAGTAAACTATACATTTCATTGTATTGTATATGCAGAACTCTCTCCCTTGCCTGTGCCGCCATCGTAAGTACACAGGACTGAAGTTGTACAACTAGATAGGACGACACTACTTATTTTCCTAAGCATTCATAGATGAACATGGTAGTTGTTTGAAGTATATTAATTTAATTGCGCATGACAACCACAATTAAATTTACATTCCAAACATTCTTTGAAGACTGGCTTCATTCAATCATAATTTCTTTCTAAGTCATATAAAGATAAAATATTGGCATTATCTGTCATTGTACGCTGCTTATGGGATATTCCAATTAGAGCTCACAGTAGCACTACATGTCAGTATATCAGCTAAGGGATTTCAGCATGGCGTTTTGTAGATTCTAGCTTTGTTTGATAGCAACCGACAGGAAAATAAGACATGATCTTTGAACATTACTACAGTTGTCAGTATCATCAACAAACAGAAAACTAATGGTAGTACATCTCACTGTTACAAGGAGAACGCTACCACTAACTACTCTAACATCAGCAAACAGACCTGTATATTCAGTATGCAATAATGACAGATATTGCACGGTTCCATAGTTTTATTGCATGGCTCTTATCTCAATATATCTCACTCATGTATATGTCAACTGAAATATACAACACAAAAACAAAAGCCACGTTCTGAACGTAGGAAAAACCAACAACTGTCAAATTTAACCCCATTACACCGTTCTCCACACTTATCATGTTGGCATGGAAGATTACCATGAAATGCATCAGGCAGCGAACAAAACGACTCTGGTAAAACAGCAGGTATCTAGAAAAAAACAGGCAAGTGATGGAGCACTGTAGACATCAGGCCCACGGCAATACAATCCTCCATGTGTTATTCCTTGTAATGAACAGCTTTCTGCAAGATGATCCTCGCAGAGAAAGAATGACCCGCAAATCAGGAAGAATTTCGTCACCGATTATCTTGGATGTTTTTTGGAGAATGTCTGTTACATCAATGGTTCGTGCACCTCTTACAGCTCGAGCCTAACACTAGTGCAGCTGGGTTGTGAACAGTGTGTATCATGGTCAGTTGCACAGATGAACTGCCTGGGGGAATATCTGATCTGGTTTCATTTCAATACCATGGATACCCAATATCATAAAATACAATGTTTCCAGTAATTTGAAGCTGCAGCCAGAATATAAAAAGATATCATGGAAGTCATTGAGTGTAGATGGAGTTGAGTGAGTGAGTGAGTGAGTGAGTGAGTGAGTGAGTGAGTGAGTGAGTGAGTGAGTGAGTGAGTGAGTGAGTGAGTGAGTGAGTGAGTGAGTGAGTGAGTGAGTGAGCTGGTGGGTGGGTTTGCAGATTTTGATTAAGTAAGTGGGTATGGGGTAAGTGAGTGGTTGGGTTGGTTTTGAATGAGTAGATGAGTGAGTGATCTTCTATAATGTCAGTGATTTAGTTCTTCTAATGCAATGATCATGGATATCCCAATTTAACACATGATGCCAATGAATGATGCCATCAGTTGGGCACCACTCAGAGGACATGGTATGAGTACTGCAGACATCAGCATGGAATGCTTCAGCCACACAAGACGTCATCATCATTCCATGTAAATGTACAAATCAGATGTCAAACAAACAGCCTACAACATCAAACATCACATTTATATTGTTGCTATGGAAACAACCTTTCAAAATTGTCGAAGAACTTTTCTTCACAAAATAAATTCAATCTCAGAACACTGAACATCCCTGCAGTAATTTCCCAAACATATGACAGAATATTCCGAGGATTTTTCAAGCCATCTTTCCTATCTCAGTTTGGATCAGACTTATAGCAATTAAAATTCCCTGCAGATGAAATCTAAGCTCAGAAAGCCTAGCAACGGCTATAGGTAGCACCATAATGAGACAACGATTTTTCATTTCCTCAGAGCACTCAGCGCACATCTCTCTCACCTCGTTTGTGAGATGTGCAGCCCAAGACTGCCGAGTCAGCATATTGATCATCTCACCACTCTATTGTCAGGGCCTGTCTGGCCGATTGAGACTATTCTCTACCAATTATAGCTATAGCTTAGCCCCAAATGCTTGACGTATTCACTCTTAATAAGAGGTTATCATTAGACAGTTTCACACGGACTCCCTTGACAACTCAAAAACAGACAAGTACCTTTTACCATTCCATGGAGAAATCAGCATACCATAAATGTTCTTCAGTTTGCATACAAAATGGTTTGGGAATTTTAAAATTATAAAAAACACCTAAACCAGATCTTCTGATTGGCTTATCTAAAGGCAAAATACATGTTTTTCATCCAGCTTATAAATTTATAGCAAATTCTCATTTTCACAACCAAATATCATGTGACTATATTGGAAAATAGCATCATAAATATATATTTTAACCATATTTGGAATTAACTTCAGATTCTAAAGGATTAGATGATAAAACTGTTTTTATAAAAGGAAACTGAAAACACAGGTTTTGACACCACGCAAACAACACTTCATCTATGCAAAAAGCTCCAAAAATGTCAGTAAATTCACCAAACTACTGCCTCAAACATATTGGATTTTCCACACAGCTAAACCACTTATTCCCAAAATCAATAAACACAAACATCTTTTTGTCTTTAAGCAAACAAAAACTTCATCATGAACTTCACAATTGAATTTCAAGGTCGTCTCCGAGAAACGCCGTGAGAATCCAGCCAATTTTCAAAATAAAACTTCAATCCCAGAAAGGCCAGAAAACCTTTTGCCCGGTTAACATAATTCAATTCACAAAGAACTCTTGAAAAGAATTTTTCTGACTTATTGAACTTGGAAGATCTTGTAGGAAATTGAGATCCGTTAAAAAATTGTTCGCACATTTTATTTCCAAGACAATCTATCCAGAAGGATCAAATTTGCCACTTCTGACTGCCATCGGCTGAGGAGGTATTAAACTTTAATGCTGAAAATAAGATCTCAACTGGAGTGATTTTCCTGTAATGGCTTTGTAGTGACATTGAAAATTATTCTAACAAACTCTGCAAATATCAACAACTTTGAATGAGTGATAAGGAAGTCAATGGCAAGAGTGATATGGCATGATATAGTGTAAACACACACACATATTTGAATATACATATTTACACAACCACACAGTCAACAGGTACCGAGCCTCAGATATACAGGGGGCCGGTGGGGTAGCCTCGTTAAAGCTCGTCCACGCCAAAGACCCGGTTCGATTCCCCACATGGGTACAATGTGTTAAGCCCATTTCTGGTGTCCCCCGCCGTGATATTGCTGGAATATTGCTAAAAGCGGTGTAAAACCAAACTCACTCACTCACTCAGATATACAGGTACATAAGGACACACTCATACAGGTACACAGGTATACAATCCCACAGGTGCACAGGTATACAACCCCACTGGTATACCAGAACACAGGTTAATGGCCACACAGGTATACAACCAAACGGTGCACACGTACACGAGAACACAGGTTGACAGCCACATAAGTGAAACAGGTACACAGCCTAACCCCCCACTAGAATTGTCCTACTGCTTACAAAACAGGTGTGGGGAAATGTCAACATGGGGATATGTCATGTGGGGAATTGTCCCAGTGGGGACTTGTCCTGATGGGGATTGTCCTACACTCCGGTATACCACCACAAAGGTGCACAGGTATACCAGAACACAGGTTAACGGCAACACAAGTATACAGGTACATAAGCATGAAGGTATACAAGAACACAGTAACACAGGTACACAATCTCACAGGTACACAATCCACAGGTACACAGATAAACAGTCACACAATCATACAGGTACGCATACAACAAGTATCTTACATGTGTGTGAATCCATGCCACTGGTGACCAAGTATTACAACCACCACATCCACAGTTTTAACCTAATATCACACTTAATCCACACACAGTATCTCATTAACATATGTCCACATTCTGAAATCCCTATGTAGTAAGTTAAGATATGCTCTTTAGGATACCGATTATATAACCAAGTTCGCTGGGACAGAGTGAGGTTAAGGACCTTCTTCATGGGAACAACAGGGGCATCTGTAAAGATCTATAGGTCCTTCCAGGTCGATGGCCTCAATCTCCACGATACCAAGTGTCCAGACAAAACATTTGAAGGTTAGATGCCTGTAATTAATTTAAAACTTTGTACGTTCAAACAAAATCCATGGCAGCATTCCCACTAGTCCTGAAGTAATCAAGGACCCACACAGTGACTGCCATCTGTGTTGATCCCCGACCAGAGACTATAATTATGAAACCCAATCAGTTGACATTGCCGCCAAATTGGTTTCAGTGACCACTGATGATCCGTTTAATCTTACAGTGTCTTCACAACAGTTCAATATCAATCCCGTCTACTTGGAGACAGTTGTGGTATGACCTACCTCTTGTGTCAAGCGGTTGTAGAGGTTAGTCAACTCGCCAGACAAAAGGGTCAAGGTCAAAGGACACACCAAAGGGCAACTGATCAACTATTGAATAATGCATCACAGGACTTATGCAGTCTTTATTGACCACACTGGGCAGGATTATTCTATAGCCAACCAACAGTTCCTTAAAGATGAAAAAATAACCTATTCATTATTTCATAGGAGAGTTTCACTGTAAAACTATGCCATCTTCTATAGAAACAATTTCTCTTCCCTGAATAGAATATACCATGCCTCTGTAGTGTGATGACACATATATATTCTAGATCAGTCAAGTTATCCTCATAATTTCACATGTCCAGAGCTCAAAACAACACAGAAAAAAAATACATATAAGGTATTGGCAGGGTCTTCAATTCCTATTGTAAGTGCAACTTTCCCTCACTTAAATCATTTGTGTGATAAATCACTGCAACAGTCACATAATTACAAATTCAATTCACATAAAGTTTACAGCCTCTTAAGCCACATTTAATAAAATTCTACTCACATCACATTCAAAACATTTTCTGTTCATATTTACAAAGAATACTGAACCCAGTACTCCATGAAGATAGGCTGACACTTTAACCACTGTGCTACCCCACCATTAAGTAATGATTAATTCCACAGTCTCTCTCCTGAGTAAACAAAGAAGATGAAAGCTGGTTCTGCTGGTCTATCCTGAAGATGTCTAGAAGCCTGTAGATAGATCACAATCCTAGTCCCATACATCTTAGAGCTATTTAATCCACAACTTTGTCTTGTGACTGAAGCCGAAGTGAGGATGGAGCAGTTCCACTTGGCCATCTGTCTGCCATGTGAACACTTTATCTCCATGCTGCTTCAATTCCTAATGGGTCACCACAGTGCAAAGTGCTACACCAGGACACTGGCATCAGTTAGGTGAATGTACCCACACACAGTCAATGTTCCAGACATCAAAACGGGATCTGACTCCTCTACAAACTCATATCTAATACTTATATTCTATGCAGCATTTGTTCTTAATAAAACAATTTCAGTATTGTCATTAATCTTAGGTATAGTGTTCAAGTCCAACTTAGCTTATTCTGGTGTTACTAACTGACTATATTGTAAAACTGGGCTGTTCAACATCAAACATCAAGTTTGAGTTAGTGAGTGAGTTTAGTTTTACGCCGCACTCAGCAATATTCAAGCTGTATGGCAGCGGTCTGTAAATAATCGAGTCTGGACCAGACAATCCAGGGATCAACAGCATGAGCATCAATCTACACAGTTGGGATATGATGACATGTGTCAACCAAGTCATCGAGCCTGACCACCCGATCCCATCAGTCGCCTCTTACAACAAGCATGGGTTACTGAAGATTGATTCTAACCAGGATCTTCACAGGTGTAAGTATCATAACTGGTATAATGAAAAGTTCCCACATTAAGACATCAATAGCAGTAAGTAGTTCATAAGTCTACCTCCACAATTGTGTCAAGTAAAAGTAAAGGTCTGACCTGTCTATTCTGGGACATGCCATTCATTATTCCACCAAGGTATTTCCAAGTTACACTGGCTTGGTCACACAACTAATTGGCCAAGGAGAGACTTCACATCTTCGAGTAGGTTACAGCTGCTTCAACTACTTGGCCATGTTGAATGTATTGACTGTGTGTTAACATAATGTTATCGGGTATCTATCCTTCTGACCATCTAATCTGCGTACAAGTTTCCAGTTCTTCCAAGTGAGTGAGTGAGTGAGTGAGTGAGTGAGTGAGTGAGTGAGTTGGTATTTCATGGCATTACATCTGAATTTATAATGAAAATATAATATGCAGCACGTTGTAAGTCCTGAGATTCTCAAGGACGGAGAAGATAAATAACCTGATATTCTAAACCAGACTTGAAGCACCTACATCTATCAGTAACAATGCTAACATTCAGAATCGTGACTTCCCCACGCAATGCTCTCATGTTGCAAACTGAGTAGATTGAGTAGTAGGGACTATGTTCAGTTCTATAAACTGAAAAAGATCTGGTTGTGTTATAAGCCATTTTGTGCTTTAATAGTGTGCTTTAATAGTGTGCTTTAATGCAGAACTGTCTCTCATACATTGATGCTTTGTACATCACTCAACTTGTGTGTAAATTCCAAACTGACATTCTAGTCATAAGCTAACAATAGGTAGATATAATCAGAACGATTCATTGTGCCTTTACAAGCAGGGCATTTATTAGAAGGTCTAGACTTGGTGGACATAGACCTCAGACGGCCACAGTGAACACACCTTTACAGTAAAGTAAGGGGAACTGCAAGCTTTCATGTTGTCTAGCTTAATGACCATATATCTTGCCTTGACATGCAACACAGTGTGGCATACTCTCCATGGCACGCTCTCTGTGGGGGACTGTCCACAGTGTTCTGGAGACTCCAGACAGACACAGGGTGAGTGTTGGGATGAGGCTGCTGCTAAAACCCTCCAGTAAATCAAGTCCTAGAGAGTCCTGGTTTAGATGGAGAACAGCAAGACTGGGACATGACAGTTATAGCTGACCAAATCACATCCCCTGGTGTGTGGTGGGGAGATATAGATGGTATCGCTGACCTGGAACTGCAGGGGTGGACGATATTGATGTGTTTCTGACTCGACCAGTAAGTTGTTCTTTCTGTTTGTTGTTAAACTCTTGCCATATGCCAGGGGTTGGTAAATACTTGACTAGCCCGTGATTGGTATCATGAGCACGGTGTCTGTAACTGATGGACATCGATCTACACAAATGTTATAGAAGGATATGTATTGACCACACCACTGAGTTTGACCACATGATCTCATTAGTAGCCTCTTGAAACAACATGGATTGCTAAACCAACAATCCATTAGTCTGGACACTGTTGAAACTGGCAACATCCATAACTGTGACTCCCTGGAGCTGACACTGAAGTGAGGCCAAGCACTGGTCCCCCTACACTTCAGACAATCTTAACACCTCGTTGACAATGACCACCTCTTGCTGCAGTGGACAGAGCATCGGCAGGAAGAGAGGAAAGACCTGTCATACCGAAACTATTGGAAGCCGGTACCCTGTCTGGCAATCAGCATTAACAGGACAGAACTAAGATCAATCAGCTGGGCATGAGTATTGTGAGTAGAGTATCCATGTTAAATTGTTGCATGGCAACAAAAATACTGTAAAAAAACCCATAGTGGGCTAGCACAAGTTATACGCAACACAAATACGATGTATACTACTATACAAGGAAAATAATCTGGAATGTGATGTTACCTAAAGACTTCACTGATGCTGGACACTGGGACCTTGACCTCTGATTGGTGTAGTTATCTACACTCACCATCAAGTCACCATGAGCCTTGCCAACTCTTGTGTAACAGGGCAGCTCTTCACAATGACAAACTGTTATGCAACTATCATCCAATAAATATGTAAATTATAACATCAGTGATAAGGGGTATTCATATTTGTATCTATATAATGATCTATAGGACATAAGAAGGCACAGATTCACTGTTGGTCACTCTGCAGTATCTCAGTATTATTTTCCGCTTTATGTCTGTCCTGGTATAGTTGTAAAGACTGTGCTAGAAATATACGGCCGTTCTGTGGTCAAAGGGGATTCATCTTCTGAGGACTTGGTGGATAAGAGAGAGCCGAACATCACAGATTTACATTTAAACCTACCTTGTAACCACAATACAATATTTCTATGTACAACACAACAAAAACATGTAACAGAAGGCCAGCAACTGAAGGTAGATCGCAGTCTGGACTAGTACAAGCAGACGTATACATGAATGCAAGTATGTCAGTATGTAAGAGCAACAATCCTGTACACGAGACTAAACCCTATTTCACTTCGTCTCACTTGCTTGTTCTTGTATTTCAATCTAGAAGTCCTTAAAGCCTTTAACACCATTATTGCAATGCTAGGAACCCTTGATTTTCATGTATATATATATATATATATATTTTTTTTTTGGTTATTCATGTATATATTGGTACATTGGAAACCTGTGCCAATACACATAACTATGGCTTTATCTGTGTTGTAGATTTTTGTTGAACAAAACTGAAATGTTAAATTTCAAATCAACTTACAGCCTCAGAAAACCCATTTACACCTACAGACTTTCAACTACATTAATATTCTCTCACGATGATGGTGTTTAGAAAACATGGCGACTTCAAAGGGGTGGAAAATTCTAATGGTATCATATTTCTCACAACAGACCAGGTGGAAGAATCATGCTAATTACCGTGGAAACCCAACCCTTCATAGCATGCCGGGCTGACCGCAAACTAGAAACCGTTCTACCACACACACAGACAAATCCTACTTCAAACCCAGGCAATGACCCGTTTCCAGATCAGATGCTTCAGATTAACTTTTGAGAGAAAACATGGAAGGTGTCTTTAAGAATTAAAACCACATCTCCTCATGGACGAATGCCAGAGATCCATCCGAAGAAACCAGACTATCCACCATCTTGGCACAGTGCCTAGAAGAGGAACTTGCTTTTACCTTCTGACAAGTTTGGTCTTTCAGACCAGTGTTAATTAGGTTTTCTGATGATTTACCGACAGAGCAAGGTCCTTGCCACTTGAAGCAATTGCTGGACGCGTAGACTAACACTATTTAGTTGCTGATACATATCACCGCTCTGCATTCTGGGTAACTAGGGTAATAAGAAAACATAGCTGGAAATGTAGTAGACATCTTCTACACAAAGTACATACAAACTGTCATGGCATTTATTTTGACCCATCTTCTTAATTCTTATATGTAGTATAATAGCAGTAGTCCACTACACCAATTTTCACGGAAACTACCCAGTAGTTCAAAGTTCATCATAATAACTAATTATAAAAAGTAGATATGTGAAAATTGAAGATATAATTCCTGAAATGGGCCAAGGTTATAATATGGGTCATTTAATGTGATTGAAGAACACAACTCCATAAAGGAAACTGAAATGTTAGACATGCTTATCAGATCATTACCAATAGCCAGATGATTGCAGCCATATGGTAATCCATGTGAAATATTTTGACAAATGAGCGGAAATGTCAATTTCAAACTGATTTCTAATCAATATCAAAGACCAGCAACTCATTACCTGCAATTTACCAAATCTATATAACCACCATTACTGTACATCATCACATTTTCAATTCATATTTCATCCGACAATTCTACATTTCCGATGCACCATGCGTAATCTCCATCATCAAACCACTCCAGTTGCGAACATCCCTGTATCTATCAGATTACTAGCATGATAAAAATTTGTCTGTTATTTGGAGTCAGGCTAACAGATTATATCTTTACCATAATGTTTAGTTGATAAACAGCATCTAATTCAAAATTTTTTTGTTTTCTTGATGATTCATCATCGGGGCTTAATAGGGACATACGGCCATGTTGATTATAGGCTTATATAAATACCGAGTGATCACTAGTTGTGTTTCATATACATGATCACAAGCAGAAATAATGATAATAAAACATGATATTAAAACCATCATGGACTTGTAGCATCTGTGAGAAGGAATTGTTCTGATCTGGGACACTAATTTCTTCACTATTTTCCTCGAATAAAAATCATTGAACATATCAAAGCAGTGGAGCACCTCTGTCAGCCTTTATGAGAAAGAGCGAGTGGATTGGGTTTAACACCACTTTGAACAGCATTTCAGTTACATTACGGCTTGTCAACTCCTTGTGGAAGGAAAGCTCTATGTGATGCAGGTCTCAGACGGTTACCACGAAACACACGAGATTGGGTATAGTGCTCACAGTGAGTGAGTGAGTTGGGTTTTACACCGCTTTTAGCAATATTCAAGCAAAATCATGGCAGGGGACACCAGAAATGGGCTTCAAGCATTGTACCCATGTAGGGAATCAAACCTAGACGTGACGAGCGAATGCTTTAACCACTAGGCTACCCACCGCCCCTTATAGTGCTGACGATCTACTTAATAAATTTCTGTATTATTGTTAGAAAAAATTGTGAAATATGTATACAAACAACTAGAGAGAATAATAATAGTAATATGGATTCTTATATTGCCTTAAACTCCACACCAAAGTGTGCTCAAAGCGCTACATGTTTACAATCTATTGCTATTGAACAGGTAGGTCTTAAGATCCTTTTGAAGAGTTGGAGAAGCATTATCACACTTTGAATATTAGACAGAAATGAACCCCTGTTGAAAGCAGCAATGATAGTCCGATTCAGACTTCTTCATCATGAGCGAACCGCCTCCATGGTGTAGTGGTTCGAGGGTCCGCCCGGAGAGCGGAAGGTCGCGGGTTCGATCCCCGACCGCGTCATACCAAAAAGACTTTAAAATATGGTACTTGTTGGTCCCTGCCTGGCGCTCGGCATTAATGGGTACAACAAGGACTGGTCGGCTCGGAGTCAGTATAATGTGTCTGAGTGGGGTATTCATGCTTCACTGCGGCATGGTATCTCAGTGGGCTAGCACTATAAAACCAGCTTAAGTCTGGGCTAGTACAAGCAGCCGCACATACACATACACATGCATGCACATCGTCATATGAGCGAAATATTCTCAAGCACGACGTAAAACCCAATTTCACCTCACCTCACCTCACCTCACCTCATCATGAGCAGCTGTGTTTGCTTCAGTGAGTGACACTTGACATTCAAACCCTACCAAGCTGTAGCTTTGTTGGATGTAGAATTGATATCTTTAAAAGTCAACAAGCATGTAACACTTATTTTAAATCTAAATAATATTAATGTGAAGTTATTTTCCTTGTTTATATTTGTTGTCTTTTCAGTCATTCATACACATAATTACTTGTCATAATGGCGAAACAAAGCTGTAAAATCTTAAATAAATCTGACCTAATATTTCTAACCCGCAGACACAAACAAATGCAAATTATTACTTGATTTTGCATGTCATGCTGTTTGTCATTTGAACAACAAAATATACTTTCTTTAAAAACAATCCTAAATATTTTGGCCCTTCCTACAAGACAAATAAACATTGACAGCATTATTCAAACAACTGGAGGCAATATCAAGAATATATCCCCTGATTTACAGAAACCCTGGAACTAGAGAAACACAGCTTATCATATATGGAAGTGTATCTTCATTCCAGCAAGGGTCTCCTGTCCTTCCGGGATCAACCATCTGTCCGTCCATCTGCCACAGGAATGTAACCGAAGACCTCATTATGGCTCAACCATTCCGTCTGTCAATACAAACCCATATGGTGCCATGTTTCCAAATATTTAGCAAGAAACCAGACATGAAAGTCACGTGCTAACAACATGCTATCTGTCTGAATGCTGTCATGCAGTGCTGGAACTTCACGGAATCAACTGTTAACCATTGTTGACTCCATTGGTGTCGTGCTGGGTGAAGCGAGAGACTTGAGCTCTTTAAATGAAGCGTGCCCTAGTCAAGAAGCCTTTTTATGATTGATTTTTCTGTGGTGAAAACGATCATAAAAGTTGCAGCATGAGTCATTAGGAGACTTTACAGTGTGATTTTTAAAGAAAGATCAATAATCGTCACAAAAAAACACTACTTTGAAAATTGTGTAACAATGACATGACTTAGAACAAACAATTCCTTGTGACAGTTTCTATACATCACACAAGAAAATGAATCAATATGAGGGAAAAAATTATACATTTAGCTCCATACACTTGGTGATATACACAAAAATAACTAGATCATTATGAAAACCTTTTCAATGAGGAATCAGTTTACATAAGGCTTAGGTTTCACACTACAAATTGTAATCAGGTCTTTTTTGAAACCAACAAAAACAAGCATACTTATTCAGAGAAGTGCCATAAGTAATTTTAATGCGCTGTTAGCAATATTCCAACAATATCATGTCAGGGAACACCAGAAATGGGCTTCCCACATTGTACCCTTGTGGGGAATCAAACCTGGGTCTTCAGTGTACTGAATCAATGCTTTAACCACTACACTACTCTACCAACCCTTACAGCTATAAAGTGAGATGGGTGTAAGTAAAACTGATAGCGGTCACGGTAAAACATTATATAAAAGTGAAAAGTGATCAAATATAATCAATTATATGGCCTATAAAAATACATGCTGAAGACTTTTGAAATCCAGAACCATCTATGAGAAGTAGTCAACAGGAAGCTAACACCTATCAGACTGTGATTGAAGACATTGGCTATAGCCTTTGATGAATTGCTTCCAATAAAGCATGTAAAGGTCCTTCACTTGCCAACAAATCATTCTTAATAACAATTCGCCTGCCAATTTCTCCATGTCAACCGACACCTGGAGTTGTGGATGGGCCATGATAGTGACAGAACCAGGCACTCAAAATGGAGGCAAACAGTTTGCCTTCCACTGCTGTGTAACTCGGACAGCAAGGGATTTCTAGTTTAAACACCACAGATGAAATGGTTTGTTCTGCTAATCGCCTTACGTCCCAGAACAAACGTGTCATTTTCAAGCAGCTATGGACGTGAAATCATGTGTTTAGATTACAAAATTGACTTCTGGATCTGCTGTGAATATCTGGTATCAGTACCAATTTAGCTGCAAGACTGAGTCGGGCGGCCGAACAGTGCTACCAGAGTGATTACATAACATTCCTCTCTGAACATTGCTGAGGGAGAAGAAGTGCTCTGACAGTTTTATTGAAACCTATGGATTGCCCGCTAAACTGGTCTTTATATTAAGGTAGCAATGTGTCGGTTGCACCGTCTGTGTTGAACAATAATCATTTGTAAGGGCTTTCAATATGCTGGGATGTCCCTTGTAGCCTTTTATTGTAAGACCAGTTTGTTGAGAAAGGTGAAGATACACAGCAGCCATATTTGTTTTCAGCAAAGTCATTGCCTGGAAGGACAACTGTACTCATCCTCAAGAGATATATGGCATCATCATCATCAATAAATATATAAACAACCCTCTCAACTAGAGTTAGTTGAATTCAAATTTAATGTTGAATTTGCAATAACTCAGCAAGCTAACTTCATATAATTTGGCCTTTCACACCCATCAGAATCTCACATGGTGTCTCACATTTGATTAACAGAAAAAGAAAGAATTTTATCTAAGTCATGAAAAATAACCATATCATTAGTAATAGTAGTTTGTTTGATCATCCAACGACTGTCACTATAACCACAATCATATACCACCCACGTAGTCTCTGAAGGAACACTCCTATGGGGTAAATAGATAGGAGTAAAAGCACCAAAATGGGGGACGAGTGTTAGAGCATTTCCCCAGCAATCCAGCACCACCAAAAGTGCTGTTAGAGTATTTCCCTTGCAACCAACAGCACCCAACTGAAGGAACAAGTGTTAAAGTATTTCCCCAGCAACTCATTACCAGTTGTGTTTTGTGATGATGACTAAATGAGTGCCATGGAATAGGCTGTTGTTTGTACTATTAACTACTGGAATGTTTGGTCCAGACTTAGTTACAAGCAGCAGCAGCATTCACTCATGCTTCCAATGACCATCCTCATCTACATCATCAGCTTTAAAATAATCCTCTTGACGACAACATCACGACTACATCAGTGTAAACAACTTAAGTCAGCGGCAACAACCCTCATGTCAAGTCCAATTCTATGAATGACAATGGACACCATTACGCAACGTTGATGAAGCAGGACTTTCAGAGCCTAATCTTCGGGCTCCATGGAACCCGCAACTAGACATGCAACCAACAATTTACTAATAGCCTTGCATGATGCCATCACTACCCTTTGCCCTTTCAGTGCCAACTATCCCTGAGTTGCCCAACACAGAAGTGCCCTGGAATAGTTCTCTAATCCCCCTTTTTCAAACCTTCTCACAAACAGTTCCACAAAACCTGTCTCAACACACTCAATTGATTTTCCATGTTTCTGATCAAATCTAAATCGAAAGCTGGTGTTTACGGACAAGTTCACCATGATGTTTCTGCTTGGTATAAGACCATCAGTCCTTCCCTCATCATCCCAGCAGATGGAGGCAGAGGTGAATCTTGCAGTGGACATTAAAACAAACACAGGCTGTGCTATATGAGGCCAATAGGAAGTCATATACTGTCTGTTGTTGTCTTTACTCCGGGCAAGTCTGCCAAGCAGGCCCATCCAAACATACAAGAAATGTGCAGCATTGAACTGAGATCAAACACGTCTGCTGCGAGCAGAGAGGTCACACAGGGTTACACTCACAGAATTGAAGGATCTACACATTGGGAGGAAACGTTTGATAAAGATTTGATGAAGATATGTAATAATCATATGACTGAATTACGAACACATGATATCAAGAGTCTGGATGGAACATTAAATATGTAATATCAGCATTAGAGAATAATCATTTTAGCTTATCTGCCAAAACAGATTACACTTGTTTATCAGAAATACCCATTTTTAGGTTTGTTCTGGGGTAAAAATATGACAGATGTACACATATTGAATGTGTGAGTTGGATTTTATAAAAGGACATACAGCAAGGGACACAGAGAATATAACCAGTTTCACACATTGTCGTCATGTTGGGATTCAATCCAGTAAATCACAATCATCGTATATAGAACTGACTTCAATCTCAACGTGACATTTTGTCAAAGAGCACAGACAGGCTTTTCAATGATAATATAAGTACAAACAAGTAAATAATAACTTTGGAGATGTTGCAGCTACTTCTTATATAAATCTGTTCCTATAAAAAATTACTTGAAATTCAAATCCTATTATAAATTTAGGGTCAGTATCTTAATTATTCAACAAGACTTGAAGACTGTGAGATCTAGAATGAATTAATCTCAATTGATCTGAATAAACTTAAACCCCTTCTAAACAATCTTCCTAGAAATGTCAAGCCAACCCAATCAGTAAGCAATTGATCTTTTAATTCTATTGAAGTGAGGAGATCTTAATTTAAGCACAGAGAGGACGCCTTCCCTCCACTCTCACGGAACACGACAGCCAATCAATCTGTAAGTCTCGACTGTAACACGGGCAAACCTACATGTGCCATTCACAGCACAATACAGTGTGTACCTCACACTTGAAAATACTTATTGGACAGTGAAGGAATTGAGCACCTCATCCCGTGATGAATTCACTAATGAAATAATTAGACCTACTGACCAATACTAAACTTTGGGTGTTAAGAATTGTTTCTGAAACTAGATTGGGTTGAGTGACCAGACTCTTTCTTCACAAGATAGGAAGACATAAAGAATCTCCTACAAGTGTCTTTTGATATTAAACACCCTAACGCCTGCCAAGGAATTTTAAACTTTATTGAGTTGATTTATTTGATGTCAAAAGACATTCTTATCATCATCCAAGATCTCTGTCCCAATCATTTCAGTCTGTAAAGTAATAACCAAAGTGTAAAGTAGCATTGCTCCAGTGGCACCGAGGTTTGTATGTCAGTTTACTGGGACAGCAGGGCAACCTACTGCATCACAATGGTTAGTCTGTCGTACAGACACTGAAGCAATATATCCAAGAAAGCCCACACAAGTCTAGAAAATGTGGCAAGTCTAGATTTTTTCAGCTTCAGAAAATGAAGAAAGTCTAAGGGCTCCTTTTCATTATATATTTTTTTTTTTACTATGAACTTTTTTCAGTAAAATATGTTCATTTCAGAGACTAGTTGTTAGTCTACACAATGGTCTGCATAGCATTCAACTGTATCTCACACAAACGGTACCCCCTGGGGATAACGCAGTACAAATACAGTCTATAAGGTCAGTACCTGGTTTTACCACCTCCACGTCGTTCCAACCTGATCCTCTGACTCTTAAGAACCAAGGTTGCTGGGACCTATGATGACATCAAATCCCAACAGATGCTCATGATGATCATGACTACGATGGAGACCTTGATGTCGCCAGTGGAGGTTGTTGGTGACCATGAGTTCAATTATGTCCGTGATGACAATGAGAATGCGATCCTTTCAGATATGCTAGTAGTGAGTGAGTGAGTTTAGTTTTACGCTGCTTTTAGCAATATTCCAGCAATATCACGGCGAGGGACACCAGAAATGGGCTTCACACATTGTACCCATGTAGGGAATCGAACCCGGTCTTTAACCACTAGGCTACCCCACCGCCCCAGATATGCTAGTAAGTAGGTGATTTAAGTCAATGACTTCTAATTCTGTGTAAGGATGATAAAATTACTCTCTTGCATTTCACTCAAAATAGAAATCTCCAGTCAATAAAAGGACAAACGTCTTTGACTGAAAAACAACACCTCCAAGGTTGTTCCATAGGCTAAAGTCAAGTCTGTGGAGTTGGACATCAATAATCTTCTTTCCTGTGTTTGCATAAAAGTTCACATTCTTTCATCAGATTAACAAGGGCTCATTTTCGAACCTGACTGACAAATTTTGGGCAAATTTTGAAGTCAAAACACTGATCAAAGAATGACAACCACAACGAATCACTTGCCATCAGCCATGGAGGAAGAAGACATCAAATGAAATCATTATGTCTGCACAGAGGATGTCTACCATGGCTGCAGCTACATTTACATAAAGTGTCAACAGTTGATGGATATGGATACACAGTATGACATTGAATGCTCCCCTTTGAGGTCTGGCCCACAATGAAGTCTCCCTTTGAAGCCATGAGTTTAGCTGGCCACACAGAACGGTCAACATGAATACATGAATTTTGTTTGAGATCACATAGGCTTTGAATATTAAAAATCATCATTCAAATATCCTGTCTGAAATTACTGACTTCTCCCAAACATTCAGAAAAATCTAATTCAACAGGAAACATAATTGCAAAATCATGGAAAATGGAATGAATCCCAACTAAATTTAAATTCCCTATAGTCAGCAGAAACTGAAAATTTAGTCAAATCAAGACAAAATTGTTTCATAAAAAACATACACTTAAAAGACAAGCTCTAATTCCCAATTAAAGACAAAGTTTCAAAAATAGTTTTCAAGAACATAAACATCTGCCACTTTCCTGTCATCTAATTCATCAGGAGGATAGTTGCAGGAAAGTAGCACATGAGAGATGCATCACTTCTTGTGGCGACAATCCTCCATGGACACTGCCAGGAGCAGTCACTCAGCTGTCTGCACAGGTCTAATCAAGCAAAGGTGTCAGGATACAGTAGGCAACAGACATCTACCTTCCTAACTATCGAAAACAATTCATCAGCATGGGAGCTGAGGTACATGGACATCAAATTAGTCCAAATGTTGCCAAAATAATTTAACCCCAATACTCTCTGCAATTTGCTGCATTTAGACTTTAGCGGTATCGACTCAATGAGTGAACGTAGAATAATGATGGGAAGTTACAAGTTACACTTGGACTCAATTTTTATATAGAACCAGACTAAACCAATCTGTGTTCATCCCAAAAAGATGTTCTCCGGAGACAAGCTGAACAACAGCGACTTATGTAGAAATGTGGAGTAAATTGAAAAACCAGGCTGTCGATCCCAAAAGCTAATCCTTGAAAAGCAAAAGTTGTCGTTGGTATCAGGAATCACAATACAAAGTACTACTTTAAAACTTTTGTTCAATTTGAAGTTAGTATTTTTTATTTTCTGTGACAAACTAAATGTTGCCAAGATAACACATGAAAGTCACTGTGTACAACTGACAGTTAATAATGGCTGAATGCTGGTAAACGATGTGATACATGATATCTTCATGTTCCAAACTCCTACGCAAAGAAGTCATGAAATATATAATCCAACAGTGATAGTGATAAAATCCATTATAAATCCCTTACAAACACCATCCATCAAACATAATGCTAAATAACAGTTTAAGTCATTCCAAACTTGTCACAGATCCTACAAGTAGAATCAAAACATAATTTCTAAAACTCCTCAATAATTTATATCTACTGTTTGTCACAAGTGTCACTCTGCCTGCACAATCAAACCCAGGCAGAGCTGACCAAGTCATCTCTCGTCAAGACACATCACATCAATCAGATTTACAGCAGCACAGACAGAAAGGCCCAGAGTCCATGGCGTCCATCTGAACACTGTCTTCATGTGAGATTGGTGGTGCATGAACAAGAAGTGGTGTGGAGATAGAGATGGCGGTCTATTATCACCTCTCTAAGGTCACATATCAACTTCATAAATCCTATAACAGTTGCCAAGGTGATGGAAATTTAATGGTTTTGTTCTTGGAATGACTGTTACAGGTTGAGAGAGTGCTATTTGTTGGGTTCAGCAGCTGTGAGAAGCCATTTGAATTGGGTTGATGGGGTGGAACGGAATCACGATATGATTATTGGAAATATTTTCTTAAAATAATTTCAGTGTAGTGCTAAGAATTTGAAACAAGTTTTGTAGAATCTCACTTTGTTGACTCTACTACAAGCAGGAGAATGTTGTTTTAAGCATTACAGCTGTATCATCACAATATTCTGTAAACAAGCATCGTCACTAAGGTGACATAATCCCCCGCCGCAAATTATCAAATCAAACTTATAAAGTAATGAAAGTTTAAAATGAAGTTAAATGTCAACAAAAACATGACCAGTCAACCTCTCTTGGTATCTTGCTTTTTAATTGTTCAAAAACACAAATATTTTCAAGACTGACTTTGACCTTGACATGAATGTCATAGTGTATGAAATATGCAAAAATGGTACTAAAGAAATTGCTTATTGAAAAACATTCAAGGGAAGTCTTGAAAGTCTATGAAGAAAATTCAGTGAATTCAGGTTAACATGCTGAAATCTTCAAAGTGTTGCAGTGACCTTGAAAATTATGTGAAGGTCACCAAAATTGACTGGGCCCTGCACCTTCATAAGATGAAGCTTGGTGTCAAATATGAAAAAAATCCAGTTAATGGTTTTTGCGATATCTAGCTGACTATCTTAACATGCAATTTAATGTGCTGAAATCTTCAAAGTGTCTTTGTGACCTTGAAAATTAAGTGAAGGTCACAAAAATCGACTGGGCCTTGCATTTTCCCTAGATGAAGCTTGGTGTCAAATATGAAGAAAGTCCAGTTCAAGGTTCTTGAGATATCTCGCTGACAAGCTTAATATGCAGGTTAACATACTGAAATCTTCAAAGTGTCGCCATGACCTTGAAAATTATGTGAAGGTCACCAAAATCGACTGGGCCCTGTGCCTTCCCGGGATAGAGCTTTGTGTTGAATATGAAGAAAATCTAGTGAACAGTTCTTGAGATATCTCGCTGACAAGAGTAAAAGGTTAAAGTCCCCTTGTGACCTTGAAATGAAGGTCAAGGTCACCAAACCTGACTGGGACCTTTCTTATACTGTGATGAACCTAGGTACCAAATATGAAAAGAATCTAGTCAACGGTTCCAATTACATACGTACGGGACAGACAGAGCCTATTACTATATCCCAAGCTTCGCTCTAAACGCGCGGCAGGGGATAATAATCAGACATGCAGATAAAAGCAATACTCATCACATTCACTATTGCACAGAAACTGCCAAATCATACCGTAGGAATTATGGAGTGAGTAATAGTGAGATGATGAATGAGGGGATAAGTTCAAGAGTGACTTCATGACTTGATGAAATGGCAAGTTTATGAGTGAGTTCATGTCTTAATGAGAGGGTGAGTTTATGAGTGAGTTCATGACTTAATGAGAGGGTGAGTTTATGAGTGAGTTCATGACTTAATGAGAGGGTGAGTTTATGAGTGAGTTGATGACTTAATGAAATGGCGAGTTTATGAGTGAGTTCATGACTTAATGAGGGTGAGTTATGAGTGAGTTCATGACTTAATGAGAGGGTGAGTTATGAGTTCATTATATAATGAGAGGATGAGTGTGTAAGATGAGTTAAAAAAGCGAACCTAATGTATTAATTGTGTTCATGAGTTAGTCAGAAGAAAAGTACACAAGTGAATGAAAAAGGTAGTTCATGAATTCATGAGTTGATGGGTGAGCAGGAAAATGAACTATCGACTGGACAAGGTGCCAGTGCACAAGTATTAAAACTCAGCACAGTTAACAAGTTCCTAGCAGCCATATTCCAAGATTAAAAAAGGATCCGATTCTGTAATATAAGCAATACATTTTTCATTTAGCAGACAAATGTCTTGCCAAGAATTTAATTTAAAACTTTAAAATAGGCAGATCTTCATTTCATTTAGAAGATTCAATAAGACTTAAAAAACCAACCCATCCACTCCATCATCATGTCTCTTGAGGAAAGCATTCCATGTGTGCTGGCTATTATTTAGAGTGAGCTGTGACCGGAGTCAGATACTCCAGTATTGTGTCCAGTTGACCAAAAATAGTCAGTGTGCAAGGATTTCAGTTGTGTTAGCAAGCAGTTAGTTGACATGTGGTAAACCTCCCAGTTTTATTGATCCTGTCACACGATTATCTCCCATCCTGTGTAACTCTCCAGTGGAAAAGGACAACTCCTTACCTGCTAGACAAAAATAGATGAGGTATGTTTGGAATTCTGGAAGAAATGACTGCTTGACTTTAGTGGTTGTGTCATATGCTACTGTTTCAGCAGATAAACCCATGTTCCTGATACTTCTTGTGGACATGATTAGTTATGGGAGAAAAGGGAATCTCAGTAATCTGTCACTTCAGGTGATGCAAGAGAGGTGAGGTGAAATGGGGTTTAATGTTGTACTTAAGAATATTTCGCTCATATGACGACATGGATGCGTGTGTGTATGTGTGGCTGCTTATACTAGCCCAGACTGAAGCTGGTTTTATAGTGCTAGCTCACTGAGATACCATGCCACAGTTAAGCATGAATACCCCACTCAGACACATTATACTGACTCTGAGCCGACCAGTCCTTGTTGTATCCATTAATGCTGAGCGCCAGGCAGGGACCAACAAGTAACAAATTTTAACGTCTTTGGTATGACGCGGCCTGGGATCGAACCCGCAACCTTCCGCTCTGTGGGCGGACGCTCTAACCACTACATCACAGAGGCAGTCAATATGAATGAGAGGTGATGATGACAAAAGTGGTGAAAAAGTGGACAAGAATAAAAGGATAGAAAAAATGGAGATATAAAAGAAAAACAGATAGAAAGAAAGGTAAAAAGATGGAAAGAAGAATATTAAAGGGTGCATGAGCCATGGTGCCAAAGGCGGAGACCACTCTCTTCCTTCACAAGATGTTTAGAAGCATCTGCAGCACTGCTGGGAGGCTGATGGATCTGAGTGGTCAGTAATGGTCACTCTTCATCTACTTGTGCTGCTAAGATACATTAATAACAATCACAGCATGAACAAGTGGGTGTTGGTGTGGCACCAACAGACTGCCTCCAACCAGTGATTCCGCTGTGGAACTGATGAACCGTTGTTAATGGCGAGTCCATGCCCACTTGCAACATCAAGTATGATATATTGACAACAGTGAGAAGGGTGAGGGAGGGGGGACTTGCTACCACACTGACAAGCATATTACTATGTCTAGACTGCCAGTTGTTATAGCAACAAAGATGCTTCACTGCCACTTCAATAACTATCAATCTTCTCAGCTGAATTATGAATGTCGATTAATTATTGTACATTGAGTGAGACAAGGATCTACTTGCTGTCCTTCATTGCTTCCTTCTGGACCTAAAGGAGCATGAAGACTATTTCAAGACAGACGGAATATCTCTCACCAAGATTCCTGCTATTCTAACATCATAAACACATCCTTTCAAGATTTAAACCTTACAGATTTACATAAAATGTCACATTTACATTATCCTCAGATAAAACTAATAAATCCAACTAAACAATCTAGATAATATGGTACATAGTCGTAGAAAAAATAAATAAATAATGTGTCCATTTATATAGCGCCAAACTCCACACTAGGTATGCTCATAGCGCTAACAGTCAAGGCACAGCACAGTATTACCCCGGATAACCAAAGCTGCCTGTTAGGCGCGCTAGAAAGTTATAGTCATATGACTTTTTCCACCGGGTACCCATTTACCTGCTGGGTGAACAGAGACAATTTTGAACAAACTCACTTGCCTAAGGTGAGACCACATGTGTCACATGTGCTTCGTTGTGGGGCAGGACTCAAGTCCTAGAAACTCTCAGGAGTCAAGCTGCCAAACACGGTCACCCATCCAAGGACTCTCCGAGCTCGACGCTGCTTAACTTCACCGATTTGTGACCTGAGCTTTGAGCACAGGACCACGCGCCACCAGAAGTCAGAATAGGGCATCCATCATATACGTCCAAATCAATATATTACCTGCTATAACAACGAAAAACATCTACGAGGCCTTGTATTATGGATTTTTGTCCTCAGAAAACCTAGAGGCAGGAGGAAAAAACAACCCCTGTCAAAGCAAAAACCCACATTAGTTTCCATGTTAACTCTTTTGGTTTGTTTATATCAACTAAAAATTAGTTGAGTGAGTTTAGGCTTCACACTGATTTCAAGAGTATTTCACTTATATCACATTAACATTAGGATTGTATTTTTTAAGAGGGGACAATTGTTTATTCATTTTTCTTATTGTTGAAAAAATATGACCGGCCAGATGCATAAAAGAAGACATAAAATTGGTCTGGCCTGACCTGAAATACTATTTACCATACAACTAAGTATATTAGCTGACCTCATATTTAAAAATTGACTATGTACATGTATATTGTTAGGATGACTGAGGTATGGAAATCTGCAATATTATCATGCAAAGCTGGTGTTTGTGCAGTGAGTGTGGAGGATGACAATTACAATGAACACAAAGAAGATTTGAATCAATCAAAATAATTTGACTAGGTTTAGTTTAGTTTTTACGCCACACTCAGCAATATTCCAGCTATATAGCGGAATTTGACTAGGATATAGAAAGAATTATTGATAAAAAACATCATGAGCATATGTACTAAAACAGCAAACAACACAGAGATATTGATTGTTTGATCGGCATTCTCGAAGTTGGTGAGTCAATAATGAAACCAACAACTTTAAGGATGACTTCTTGTTTATTGCATAGAAAGACATTTCGATGTAGATTGTTATACCTTTATCAAACACAGATCACTTGATCTTAGATTATTTTAGCTTGATAATGGTGTAATAATCTACATCAAGACATCACTATATGTAAAGTAAAAAAGAAGTTGTTCCATAAAGTTGTACTGCTTCATTACACAGATATTGAGTTTTACTTTCAAATTCTACATACCATATTACTTCAGATTTGATTCATCAAGTTGAACAATCAAATATACAACATGGACTTTCTATGGAAACACATTGCACCTGGTAAACCTGACGAATATGAGAACATGCTTGTTCAGATTACCCTGTGATACCTGCACTAACTTAATTAAATGGATAAGACCCTCACTTAATTAACCTCAGCCTGGGACAAGGCATTACCTTGCCTGAATTAATCTCTCTAGTATCAGGCGTGATAAGGGAGACCAACAAACGCTGGACACACCAAGGCTCAATGGAGACACAAATCAAATGGGCCGCTGTGTGGAATGGACAAACACAAGTTTAGATTCAAGGATTCATCTGAAGAATTCTTTTATCTCTAGACGATATAGAGACATACAAAGCTAGGGTCAGGAAACGTGACTCCTTCTTAGCCAGTACAAAGTGGGGAAGTGGACAGCCTGTCAGGGAGAAAATGGGTTGGGATCTGATGTTTGTTTACTGCAGTACATAAAAAGAATACGTGAAGATTGAAATGATGAATGTTTAACTGAAAGAATAAACAAGTAATGACAACAAATAAATACGAGAAGTTATATACTGCGATCTCTCTTTTACCATCTACTCCATTTCAGTTTTGAAATAAACAATTTCTTACTACATGCTACAGATGTAGCCTATCAAGATGACAATGTACATCAAACACTCCATAAATCTCCCAGAACAAAAAGCTCATTTCTTCTCTAAACATTGATAAGAAGAGTAATAATAGTCAATTACAGGAAACAAACAAATCAAGACACGATAAACGTGACAGGCAGATAGGAGAGTATCGCTTGTTTTCTCCCTGGCCTGTAATTGTGTGGGTCTAAGCCGACATTAGACAATGCACTGAACCAACTACTTTGTCCTTTGGAACTGAAAGGTGCTGCTAACGACTCGAGTGATTACAAGGTTCATCTGGGTCTATCTTGTTTTCTATGGCCTGTAAAATGAATTTGGGAAGTGGCTAATGGTAGCACAAGTGAGTGCAAGACGGTGCCTTGATGGAGACAAATGTACAAGAGACACAGATCATAGACCTTTACCAGTGTGCAGAAACCAGCAAACACAGCACTGACAAAGCAAGGGTCACACCCAGATTATCGTAATTTCAACCAATGACAAGCAGATCCGCGTATTATCAAGCGACACAACTCTGTGCCACCATTTCCTCTCAGATCTTTGAAGGCAAAGATAGGTGAAAAGATTTCATCACATAAGAACCAGATCTCTGAAAGATTGAACTCACTACAATATCAACAAATCAGTTTATACTGATCAATCAAACATATTCTGTTATCCCCATGTTTTCTGAATAAATACCAAAGTCCTGACACTAAAAGAGTTATCCCTCTTTGTTGAATGTCATAAGAAGTTCTTGCATGGCTGCTTAACACCTGAATGTCAGAACAAAAACTGCTAGCATCTGCAAATAATGTCCTGTGGCAGACAACAAAGAGCTTCAATCAATAACAGTGGCCATGCACAAAACTTCTGAGGATGCAAGAGTAGTTGGCAAATATTGCTTATGCATTTACAGAACGAATCAGGTTTCCTGGATAGAGGTTTGATCTAACCTTGCAATGATATTCAAAGGTCAACTTCTGAGGCTTCACACATTGACTGACTGACAGATCAATTAAGAGATCAATTGACAGATCAACTGACCAACTGTTTCACTAATTAAAAGAGCTGTCTTGGCAAACCTACTACCTTTTTCACCAAAGAACAGTACCCAGTACCTGTCCAGTAAAATTGATTCTGTGACTGAGCAAATATGGACATATTAGCTGTTAGTTAAAGGCTTATTGTGGTACAAGCTCAAGTGTAATGGTGAGAAAATGACTTTTCGTTTGGTACAGGAATGTCAACTCTTAGGACAAGATTCATTTAATCATTTTAGGACAAGCTCCAGACCTTTACAGACAAAATCCAGACTTTTAGGGACAGGCACAATACCTTTACGGACTAGCTGAAGGCCTTTAGAGACCAGCTCAAGATCCCTGAGGACAAGATTATGACCTCTAAAGGCAAACATGAAATCATCAAGGAGAGACAAGAAAATCTTTGAGGACAAATATGGAACCTTTCAAATCGAGCACTAAATGATAAGAACAAACTCTAGCATTTCAAGGGTAACAATGAAATTCTCCATGACAAGTATGCATGAATCCATTTAGGACCTTCAAGAAATTATGGGTAAACATGGAACCATTTAGGATAGGACAAAACTAGTCTTTTTCACTGAAAATGGGAACCAAATACTAGAGCATCTACAGAGAAGCACCATATTTCATCTGCTTTCTACAATTTCAAGCTGATGAATGACTGTTGTCAGTTTCGCCATTAATAACCTGTCCTGTCACACCTCATCAATAACACATACATACAATTTTCTCCAGCAACACAGTTCATTAAATCATTCAGTATAACACTGTGTGACAAGCAGCATGAAAACACTAGTTGCAATCAATCAAGAACATCCAGCCATGCAGCTACTGATTTATCTACCATGGATAAACATGTCACTGCCATCTCAAACACAGACCTGGCTTCCTGAATACCGTCTGCACACCTCAGTCATGTACTAGAGATGCTGAGGAATTCCAGAGATGCAGGCTCATGTATAGGTCAACAAGAGGTCAATGGTGTTTTGGAAGAAAAGATTAGAAAACAATCCATCAGAATTGTTTCTGGTAAACACTAAGCAGACGACATCGTGTTTGAAGTCTGTTGAGTAATGTGTGAATGAGACTGGGTTAACTCTGATTCCAATAGTATTCCAGTAATATCATGGGTGTACAGCTAGACGTGAATGGAAATCCGAAAGTGATGACTTCTACTATATATTGAAACCCACAAGTGCAAGTAATGGTGCTGACAAACCCATGAACAGGTCCAGACCGGGATTCAAACTCATCATCATAGGGTTGTGACATGTGTATTGATCACAGTGAAGTGTAGCATTTTTTAACATTAGCGCCTTTTGTGACTGGACAACTTGGATGTCCTGTTGAAGACAGGTTTGGTTATCTCTCCATGAAACCATTACTTCAGAGTTTTGTTTCCAGAATGGTTTGTTATGGTGCCATCAAAGACTGAAAACTCAAGCCTTGGTGTTGGAGAACACTTTTGGACATTTTCACTGTGATTCGACCAAACACTTCCATAAGAACATTTGTAGCTGTTTGCCATAAGTTAAATTTTGTTAAATCATTCACGTCTATATGACTCAAGATTTTCTCAAATAAATCCATAGTTCAGTAATTCATAACCTCTCCTTACACAAAAATTTATATCAAAATGATGTTATTCTGGATACAGCCACAAGTCTTTCTCTGATCTTGTTTATCACTTATACTTGATGTTACATTATGTTTTACTCATGTTGCCAATCACTGGATTATCTAGTCCAGACACGATTATTTCAAGGGCAACTATGGGCAAGTTCAGCATTAAACAACAAACTAATAAACTTTCAAGTAAAACAGGCATCTCGGTTCATGAC
Organism: Haliotis rubra; assembly: GCF_003918875.1. NCBI lineage: Eukaryota > Metazoa > Mollusca > Gastropoda > Lepetellida > Haliotidae > Haliotis > Haliotis rubra. The sequence goes on from NW_025767723.1 coordinate 545,381, forward strand.
TGACTGACTGAGTTTGGTTTTACGCCGCTTTTAGCAATATTCCAGCAATATCACAGCGGGGGACACCAGAAATGGGCTTCACTCATTGTACCCATGTGGGGATTCGAACCCGGGTCTTCGGCGTGACGAGCCAACGCTTTAACCACTAGACTACCCCATTGCCCCTCTCTGTTCTTGAAAATGAGTTGACCAACATTGTTATTAATCTTGTCAATGAAAGGCAGTGTTTGACACAAATAATAAATCCTTCATAAAAAATACATGATTTAAGCTGAATCAGCAACACAATAAAAATACAAAGATTATACAGAGAGCTGCAGCACAAACTTCTCAATTCCAATATTGTGTCCAATAAATTGACAGTAGACCAAACCACTTTAGAAGGATGTCAATTTCGACCCACCATAATCAATCACAGGTGACAAGTCCGAAGCGGTATGTAGAAACACTTGGCTCCAGAGTAATACACAAGTGAAATAGGATATATTAAAGCTACATTCATCTGCAGTTTCTGCCCTGTATTCTTGACACTTGATGAACATTGTATAACCAACCTCAATTTCAGCCAGACAAAGCAGCCGTTGGTGCCAGTTACCAATATGAAACTACTGACTTATTGCATTGGGCATCCTGGTTAAAGTGGCATTTGACATTATTCCCAAACCCTCAAACGTCAGACTGAGGGTAGAAAGCAAATAAGATCACCAGGATCTATCTGGCAGACCAATAACTGACTCAGATTGAAGTAAATGATAAAGAACAATGACTGAATCAGACAAAAGCACAAAATTTAGAACGATGACCAACCCATATTGCTACACACAAGGTCAAGCAATATATAACAATTTAAAACTAAACCAGATTAAAGGACACAGATGTATCTGAATGTCAGAATATATTAATGGCTGCTTGGGCTTGGAAACACCTGAAACAAGACGACTTCAAGCACTGGAAGTGGGCTCTAATGTTCACTCTGCATCCATAAAGTACAGGCCGACAGGCTGATGAAAGCCTTACCGTAAGCCACTGTAAGTAAGGAAAGTATCTCATCATCCAAGAACAATAAGCACCGTAGCTCAACATACAATTAACAAATGTTGCTAACTGCTTAGGGAGGTGAGCTAAAAGTGAAAATGATTGATTTGATACATAACACAACACCCAGGTACACACAGATAGCAGTTCCTGACTTTGTACATTGTTGGTGTGACATACAGGAGAAATATCACACACAAACACAACCGGTACCAGTGTGTGAAGTCTGCATACAACTAACAGTACCTAACTCCCAATACATACAATATAAAGATGTATGACGTCAGGGGTGGAAATAACTTTAAAATTGCTAGTGTACTCCGGTACAGTGGCACATGTAAAATCACTTGCCCTGATGATTTTTCCACTATACCGGATGTTTTCTTGTTGATTCTTTAAATAAACAACATAATTAACATTGAAAAGTCAACTGGACTCCGGTACAGTGTGATATACAAATTTGCTTGCCCGAGAGAAAAAAAACCTGGACTCGGGCATCGGGCAATAGGTTATTTCCACCCCTGGATGTGTTTATTTCATAAGAAAATTCATTGTCTAATTTATGTGTATTACTTAGAAGTTGATGAAAAAAGTCATAAAATATGCCTTATTTCACACTATCACAAGTCATGATTTCATTTCTTCTTGTATCAAATATGATCAAGAACAAATATTATCACATATTTAATGACAGTTTTCAAGTAACTCACAAATAGTTTAATTATCCAGATGACCTTTGATCTTCACTTCACAAGATCCTACAATGTAAACCCAGAAATAAAATTCCAGGTAATGTTTTACATCACAACTGCACCAAACCAGATGGAAATGTTATCAATTTCACAAGGGCTACAATACTCATTGTTCAAAGGAATCAAGTTATGTCACAGGTTTTGCACATTTTTTTCAAAGAGAGACAAAAGAGGGACCGAAAGCATAACTGTTTCCTTAGCCTTTGAAACTGTCAATGTTTTTATTGTCCTACTCCAAAGGATTCAACACTAAATCTGTTTGATCGCTGCCAATAGATGCTTCAAAGCCTGTAACTTCAGTTCTCCCATGTAGGCTTCACCAATGGAGCAGTCACTTTTGAGGGTTTAGCCACAACTATGCAACCATAAACCACAGGAATGCTATTAGCACATGGAGGCTACTTAGCGCAGCCGTTGTAAACTTGTTGGATCGTGAATGAAAAACCCTTTGAAGAGAAAGGAATAAGCCTTGGTTGTGTTTTATAGAGCCGGAGATGCCTAAAAGAATTGTGCCAGTTTATACAACTTTGGGATTGTTTTACAGGGAAGAAAACAACTAAATGTGTCAGCTTTTCATGGAGGTTGGTTTAGAAAAATCAAATTGTTGATTGATAGGCTAGAAAGTGTCTTCTGTTGTAACATTAAAATTATCAGCAATTGATGTTTATAAACTTCCATAAAGTCACTAAAAATAGGTTTATATAATGGTTGATGTTTCAGTCATAAAAACAGTTGTGTGGAACATGTTCTTATTTTAGAACGAAATCATGTGCATTGATATTAGACAATTTCTCTCAACCTGGAATAGTATCCCCAGTACATACAATACCCTCTGAAACTTGATTTGACATCTGAATATGACCTTGGCTGAAACACCACAAAGGACAGACTTCCTTTTATGTCCCCAGTATCTGATGCATCTGGTAAGATCTGACTGAAAAGGTTATTGGTGGATGGGCTTAGGTTAATTCTGTGTCATCATACACCAATAACGGGAATTTGAGTCAGTGGTTTGCCTAGTCCAGACTCAATCAATTACAAACCTCTGTGATGTAGCTCAAACATATCTGACGGCAACATTAAACAATGTGCTGTCTACAGCACTGCCGCTCTCACAGACAACAGAGACAGCATCAGTCTGAGATCCAAGCATGGCCTATTCTATTACAAAAATGATCTATGGAAGTAGTTCAGGTGATACCTATTCAACAGAATACCCAGATAGATCAATGGAACATTTATCAAGGCTTCAGTAGAAGGAAATATTTCTTTCTATGTCCACTTAGACCTTGACTAATACCTGCTGACATCCTGACAAAGTCTAAATATTGATCGCCCATATTTAGCTAAGAGCATATCCAAGTCATCTGACAAAGAATTACATAAGGCCATTTTTCTTTCAAAATTTGCACATACAGTAGGCTTTGCTTCAGGAGAAGGATGTTTTATAGGAGATTCCCTTGTTCGTGGGTGGCAGCTTGGTATCGGAGTATTACATCCAGTCAGCATTGTAGGTCCCTGGGGGACATGGCTTGAACAATACCAGACATACTATACCTTCACCCCAAATAACACAATCATCACATTAAGGGCTCTGGGGAGCTATGCAGACCTGCAAAACCTCTCCCCAACCAACACGACATCACAGTCACTGGTAGACTAACAACTAGTCTCTGAAATGAACATAATCTTCAGAAAAATACAGTTCATAATAACAAAATAAAATATAATGAAAAGGAGCCCTGAGACTTTCTTCATTTTCCTGAAAATGTGGAAATCTAGACTTGCCACATAATCTAGACTTGCATGGGCTTTCTTGGATATGTTTGTTTCAGTGTCTGTATGACAGACTAAGTCACTGGTACAGGGAGTGAGCTGGGGTACAGGCATTCTGTATCTCTACCCCTCCAACACAATCATCACAGTAAGGGATGGGTAGGGTCAGAAAACATGTAGGGTTGGAGAGGGTAAACTTATCCAGGGGTAGGACTGTTGGGTTGGACTGACTGGAAGGGTTTTAGCTTTAAATATTCATGTCAGGGGGAACACCAGAAATGGGCTTCACACATTGTACCCATGTGGGGATTCGGACCCGGGTCTTCGGCATGACGAGTCAACGCTTTAACCACTAGGCAACCCACCGCCCCTGTTGGGTTGGAAGGTATGGGACAGAAGAGAGGTGGCCATGGAGTGGGTAGGGAAAGTGTGTATGGTATACACACATTATAGAAAGAAAGGCTTGACAATATATATTTTCTAAATCATCAGGACATCCAAGACTTAAAGATGAAGATGAAAATGTGTGAATGTAGAAAGGCTAAGCACCCAAAGCAAATGGTGCTGAAGAAGCACTGAAGCAGGGGACTGCTTGCTGAATGGTCTCCAGTTTTGATAGAAGACATGATAGATTGGACACCACAGAAATCAATGCTATAGGAACAAGAGAAGCAGCCCTGATACATGATAGCTAGGCATAGCAAGAAGACATATGTGTTCAGATGAGGAGAAACATTCAAAACATGTGAAGGGGAAGAAATCCAAAGCACATGACTTGAGTGGGATGTGATTAGCTATTATTACAAAGGTACAAGACCCAGGCAGGAGGCAGACAGGCGGGAGATACGGTATTTATACATCATAAACAGGGGAAATATGGTTCTGTGACTGGAGAGGGAGGGACATGTGGCTTCAAGGCAGATGTTCAAGCTCAAGCAAGATATCTTTACACAGTCTGGACATATCCATGGTACAGGGCTGTAGTAAGTTTATCATCCTGAATCAGTACTGGGCTGTTTCATTGCTGCAATTCATTTACAAGACAGTAATAAAATATTTAATGGCTTGAAGTAATTTGAAATGTTATATCTGACTTATGAGAAACTTAGAACTCTATCAATTTCAGAGAGATGATGACTTAGCTATCATTTTCATTTGGATGAAATACACTGCTGAGCAAGCAAAAAGTGTTACACTCAAATAATAATTGGCTTGAGATGGTAGTTTTTCAAAACGTTCATCTCAACATGTACACCAGCTCTGTCCAAACTGACAGTTGCCTAATGCAACACCAGCAAAATCTACACTTATAATTTCCAACTTTATCACAAAGACTAAATATTCAAAATGATGCAACATGCTGTACAAATCAAACTTGTCTACTGTACTTTTTGAAAGGGACACCAACATTTCAAACTGTTATAAAACTCACTAGAAACCATGTGGGAATGTATTCCCATAGCTGTTTTAACTTGATGATGATGACAGGTATATAAACCTGTTCTACTGATCTCCTTGGCGATATCAATGAATATTTGTTTGATATCATCTCCAAACAATCAGTCCACTTCAGTCACAGTCTTATTTGTTTGTTGCTGAACTTTGCAGTCTGTTAACTAAAGCTAGTTTAGTGACGTAGATATTCAAACCTGGACAAGACAATCCCATGATCAATACAGTGAGCAACGATTCAAGGAAGAAGTCACTGACCAACCAATCCACTAAATCACTTCATAGCTGCTGGGGACTAATCTTTTGCCTGGCATCCTCATGTTTGTCCAAATCTTGACACAAAGACTGTACCTATTAAAGCTGAGTTGTATATTTTATGTGACTCATTCAAAACATGCCAGTACCTTTTAGGCCTATAAATTAACTTCAGCCCTAAAGCACAAAGTATGCCATGTTTGCAGACACAAAGTGTGCTGTCTCAGTAATAAACCTCATCTGTTCTCCATATGTTGGTAATGTCTGGCTCAATATGAAGCTGATATAAAGTGGGACAACATTAATGTCAGACCAATATGGAGGCCAGGCTCCATCAGAGAGCCATCTGCTTCAATCTAGGACAATCATGGACGTCATTGAAGGCTACACCAGCATCGGAAACAATATTGCCAAACTGCAGGATACCTTGAACTGGTCACCCAGCTGAGCAGTCATTATTACCTAAATGACCCCCATGATTGCAACAATTGGTCAGGTGTCACCTTGGCTTGACCTTCACAATGTTTCTCGCTCTAGCCTTAATTGACCACAGCTGAATAACAAATGACCACTTGTAATTCTGGATCATGCGCTGATTGTGTATTGAAGGTATCCTATCCAAACAGAAGTTCACACAACATGAGGTAGGACTAATACTATTATAAAATGTCAGGACATTTTCCACTAATAGATTTGTCAACCTAAAATGTTACATACACACTTTCTGATTACGGTAAAACTTGCCTTAGCATCAAACAATAATTTTGATACATCCTCACTTCTTGACTTAAAACATATATTGGATTAAAACTGTTACTAACAATTATGTTGTAAATTCACCATTAACATGTTCATGTTATCAAATACAGGTTTTTCTCACCCCACTTGGTTATTTACAGCTTGCTGTGAAAGTCATAGAAAACATATAAATAAATGTAATTTCGTGCCTTTTGTAGTGTGATAAAAGTTTTAGTTACACAGGATACTTTCACACCACGTTAATGCATTTACCCCCCAACAGTACCATGCCTCGGAATGAGGGACTTAAAATGCCTGGGGTGTAGATTGATGAAATATCTGAAGCACACCAATAACGGATCTTCCTCTGGAAGAAGCGACACCCTCCACCAAGTCTCCGTGCTGAGACTTTCTACACAACATGGAACCATTGAAACCAGCAAACAAGACTTCATGAAATATAGATACCAACCAAGGTGTTGTATTCAAAGAAAACACACAAAAACCAATTAACTCTCTAGCACTGAAAACGACACCACGGACCACATGATCTAAATCTAGTTATCATTCACAGCGCACAAGGATCTGGGTCCGAGTTAAACACAAACTACACTGCAGGTCAGGCCAAAGCAGGCACAATGCCAACTTGAGGCTTTCAAACGCCTCAGGTCCCTGTATTTGTGTCCAAGTGCCAAATCTTGTATCTCAGAATAAATAACATTTGCTGAGAGGCCGAACTGCAAACAGGCCCCACCTTTCTATGGTTTTATCTGTATGCTTTCTACGTCCATCGTCTTGATTGGTTGTTATGTTCAAGGGGAAAATGACCAGCAAAATGGACGCCAGGTGTGGAAATTGGCACTGGAAACTTGTTAACTGTGAAAAGCAAGTGCTCTATGCTGTGTTCTGAGTAATGAGATAAGACGCTAATGGAACTGTTACTTCAGTCAAAGTAGCTACTTTGCACCAAGTTCCTTCAATAAACGAGGTATTACACCATATGTTGTCTATAAATAGAAACAGAAATTTTGAACATAAAGTGTCCATGAAAAAAAGATTAAACTAAATCAGTTTCGAAATATTTTGACTTGATTTTGTTTGTAACTGAGTCTTCATTGGCCTTGTCATATTTCTTTGGAACTATTTACCATTTTCACACACAGGATTAACACAACTGAAACTGTGTACTTCAGCTAATTATAATGGCAGCCTCTTTAAAGTCCACACTCTTCAAATCACACGCTCAGTTGGCCACCAAAAATATAGGTCTGCTTCTTCCTCCGTCAGGTGTTCAACATGAATTATTCACCAACTTTGAACACCAAAACCTGGGACCTGACCTGATTAACACATTTCAATAGCCATAACAGTAAGTGCTGTTGAGATCATTCCGTGAACTAATGTTTTGTCACATATTTTATGATGCACGTGCAGGACCATTTCTTACACATTAGAGAAAGAACACTTTCAACTGACTGTTCTTGTTAAAATATACGATCAAAAAGTGTTTACCCCCCATGCATCGTACAAAAAGTGTGAAACTGTGACTCAGTATGAGTCAGTGTACAAAACCTCACCCCATATTTGAGACAATAAACTAATTATCATTTTCTTCAGTGTGTCATAAACAATGTGTAACAATGTGAGTCAATATGACAAACCTGACCTTGGAAAGGCTCATAAAATAAGGGACACTAAAAAAATATCCTTTTACTGCACAGCCAAAACAAATGTGAGTCAAAGTGAGTCAACAAACAAAACATGTGACTCACTAATAGTCCAACCATTCATCTAAGTTTGATTCTCCTGTCATGGTTTTGTTATGCCAAACTAGATCCTGAATATAGACGTCAATGTTAACACTTCTACAATGATGAACACAATAAATAAATAAGGAAAACTGAAACGTTTAAGCTGATTCCTGTTTCCACATTCAAAGTTGATGAAACATCTAAATTGGACAAACCTGTTGAAAAACAACCAAACTACTCCTTGAATATAAAACCCACAGAAACATTCAACCTGCAAGACCTTTCCAAAGATTATTAGTAGTTATAGGAAACAAGCAAGCTTTCAGCAAGGCCCTTTAAGAGCATCAATTACAAGTATTCTAACATGTGGACCTTATCCTCATCATGATGTAATTAATCCCCAGTCATCCTGATGGTACCAGATAATGGATGAGGCGGCATTAGCTGGCTAGGAGACTGACACATTAACACTCCCATATCTCCTAAATGTCAGAGAAATAAAATTTATTCATAGGTTAAATCCAAGAAGTGAAACCCGTATCGAAGCACTTGATGATCACACAACGCTGTCAAGGAACAACAGGACACTTCATCAGGATAAAATAAACTTGAACACGAAGATAATCCTAAGTGAGGTCAAAGGTAAATGTACCGTAGGATTCATACCACAGATATATCAGATAACACCTAGAATTACTATCACTTCTACAGAATAGAACCGAGACCTCATTCCCGGGACTAAATGATTAAATGCACCAGTTATTAAGCTACCTCCATGTCCAGTACTGATTCAAGCCACAGATAATCTGTCCCTTAATTCTTTTAACATCAAATATGTCAACAAAAGTTTATAAAAGTCAAAAACACAGAGGCTCCGATATCTCCTGTTGAAGTCAGTTTGACATATATCTCAGTACTGAAGTTTTGAAGTAGGGCTTAACCCTGCCTTGTACAGTTCTTCAGACCTGTCAAGTGTCAGTTTAGGGGTAAGTCTAATGTATGTTGTCAAAACAACACTTGGTCGTGACAAACCAGCAAACAATGTAGATATGAACCATTATCAACAGTTCCTGACAGAGTAAAGAGCAACTACACAGTGTATTAGTGTACCCTTGGCTATCACGATCCCAGGTAAGTCATGACATATCTCCCAGTACTACAACAGCAACAATGTACAAACACTTTCTCCATACTGCCTATAGCTTTGACTTCATTGATGAAGACGATCATGGGGGTTGTAACTTGACCTTGGAATACATCCCACATTCACAAGATAAAGAACTCCTCAAGACAAACACAGCGCGATGTAAGTAATGTGCAGGTATGTCTCGGCATCAACACCTGTTAATTATCATATCAACATCGGCAACATACAGATAATGACGTCCTGGAAATATGTGATCAGGATGTTTAAATGTTTAGAGGAATGGTGTGAATATACAGCAGGACTGTTGCTGTAAATACCTGATGCTGCTTGGTCAGCCTAGTGAAGGACATGACACATTACCAAGGCTAATAGTAAATGTTTTTACAAACAAACCGGTGGTCAAGCTGTGGGTGTGAGGGGTAGCCACCAGGTTGACCTTTCAGCTCATCACAACAGTAACAAGGCCCTGTGTGTATTTCCAACATGCTGGAAGACCTCCCAGATCACTACATCCCTTTTGTGGCAAAGATATGATGAGCTAGAATCTGTACTTAACTGAGAAAGTGTAATACCATATATAACGTAAGTTACATCTAAACACTTTCTAAAAGGTATTGTGTATTCACAAATATATGAAGACAAAACGAAAACCAAACACACTTGGCCACAAAAGGAGGAGAAGATGTAGCACTCCATCAATACCATCCAAAAGTCTGGAGACTCCTTCTGTTTGGACGACTGAGTGACTGAGGTGATACTTCCCTTTCAGCAAAATTTGACTAAAACAGTAGGGACAGACAGATCCAGCTGCACACAATGTACCTTGTGGCATCAAACCCAGGACTCCAGTGTGACAGGTAAACATCTTAGCACTAGGCTACCTCAATGCCCCTATGTCTGAAAGTATTTTTGCAGAATTCTTACGGTATGGCAATAACAGCTTCAGCCATAGCTGTGACATTTCTACAGTACAGCCACCAGGTATTATGTCTAATAAGGCAAAAACTGACACGGTGAACAGTGACATTTCAATCCTCATCTGCCATCCAGGATTCATTTTAACCTTCATCTTTAAAAAATCAATCTATTCTTATACCGAAACTTAAGGCAGCAGATTGCAGAGAACTTTCATCTTCATCGTAAACACACAGGCAACCTAGAAATGTATTTATTTCTTAGTGATGCAGTTTGAGCATATCATATGTCACTTTTCTGTGTGTGTCTATACACAGACACTGCGAGGTGTTTGACATCATATAAATAGAAGTGGTATTATATGTATTGTTGCCATGTGGAAATGACAAGAATGTGGGAAAAAAATGACAGCATTCTATTACATCTCTGTTACACTGAGAGGAACTTTGTCTAAAAAAGAACATGGAACCAAGAACAGCTGGCTTCTTCTTGATATCTTCACTACTGATATGCGCAAGCATGGATTTCATGGACTCAAAGAGTTTTCTTTAATACTGCCTTTGTAATGACTGAAACTTACAGTATAAAGAGACTGTATTTCTTTTATTGTCACAACAGCTACAAGCCTTGAAAAGGAAGAACCAAGAAAATGTAAAAAAGAGACAATAATTTTTATTGTCACTTATCACGAAAAAGTGTTTGAAAAGTAAAGTGTATTCATTATTCAAGAATACGAGAATCTAATCAAAATATCTTGGTGATGTTAATTTCAGTGCCATCAATTACATGTCTATTTATGACCATCTGACTTAGCAGTGCTTCTTTCATGTGAGAACGTCTGCCAAGAACTAAATAGGCAGGGACAAAGATTGAAAATAATTAAAATCAGATCTTCTAAAGATTTCAACACTGTCAAAGTATACCCTTTCAGTTCCCACTTGTTACTGTTATTTTGCATTTTACATTCTGACATTTATTGATGATGTGACAGTAGAAGGGTTAATTGCCTATTTTAAGCAGCAAGACTTGCACGAGCAGCCTCTAAAAGACACATAAAAGAAAGTTTCATTTACAAGTTGTAATCATGGATGCAAAAATGTTGTCCACATTAATGACCAACTCTTTCTATGGCAGCATTACAGATCTGTTGTTTCTCTCCCTCGTGTCAGACTCCATCAGAAAGAGGGTCATGTCACCAAATAAGGTCACACGCTATAAATATGAAAAGAATCTAACAAAAGGTTTAAGAGCCTCTGATAAGTTGATGTTTTCAATATGCCAGCACTGACAAGAGTCTTACTTGAAGGAGGTATCTTAATAAAAGAGGGACTTCAAAGCTCTTTATACTTTATTAGATTCATAGCACAGGTAATCAAAATCTTCTTCAATGAACATTTGAACAGGACTATGATCCAAGATCAAGTAACTCTTCTGGAATTGTAGTTTTCAAATAATCTAAATCAGTTTTTAGATATTAAAGAGAATCATCTATTTTAAAGCTAGTGTGGAATAACATCTGATATGACGACATGAGAGTAGGAGAGGTTAATGATCAATATGTCAGATGAAAGGTTTCATTGTTACTCACTGATCGTGCTGGGAGAGGCCAAGAATTCAAGACATCAAGGACAGATCTAATTTAACACATCTGATACAACAAATCTGATATAACAGATCTGACACATCAGATCTAACGCACCAGATCTAACATAAGATATCTAACACACCAGATCTAACATAAGAGATCAGTTATAACAGACCCAATATAGCACATCTGATATAACAGTTGTATAATAACAGATTAGATCTAACATAACAGATTCAATACAACAGATCTAACAGAGCAGCTATATAAGAGGAGACCTAAAGTCAGCAGACAGGTCATATAAATTGATCAAATCCAAAACTGACACTGGTTAAGCTCACAAGTATCTTACCTGTTCAAATCGATTAAGTAACCTCTTCAAACTGAGACTGAGTTCTATCATAAACGGCGTGTATATCCCGGCCAGAGTTCCTCGTCCGTCTTGATGTCATGTACAGTCCTTACTAGCTGACCACTCACACGACCACTGTCCACCGGCATCTAGCACAATACTGACCACGAAAAATCCCCACAGAGTCGTTTGATCATCTGCCTATAATCTCCATGAGGCGAAAGTTCCACTGCCTGAGTTCATTATTACTTGAGCTAGGGTTAGGAGGTGAGATAGGTATCTTGGAGGAATGATAGTAAAATTGGAAGTTGAGCCGCGCACAGAGACATGTCTATAGCGACATTGACAACATGTCAATCACTGGTCACTGTCGTAGAGCATTCGATAAGGTAATCCATGTACACATGTAAGAAAGGAATCCCGCTACGAACGTAAACATTGGCAGCCAGGCTAAAGACAGGCTTAACTAAACAATAGGGAGTCCATTCAACTGAGAGGTATCAGAGGAAAGTAAATGAATCAAAGTTGAAACTGCCTAGGGAAAGGGATGCACTACGAGCGCATATTGCGCTGCAGGCTGTGAGAGAGAGCTAGTGAGTGCGCGTGTGCTAGCGACCAGAAAGGGACTGATGCCTTCTCACAGCTCTATCACAATCTTTCCCAATGCCCTCACTTTGTTAAACATGGACTCAGTAATGTACACCAGATGATAGTGGTATGATCCAGCCTACTGCCAAAACATTGCATCTCTAGCAGCAGAGGAGAGTCCATTGTTTACAGGGGGAGTTCAGGATGGGATCTTTCATAGGTCACCCTGTTGATAGGATGATTTTTCATTGATATCAATAATAAAAGCTCGGGTGTGATATTGCATCAATGATATGTACACTGACAGCGACATTTTTGAAAAATAGATGTTCATTTCACCATTTGCATCATCATAAATGAAAGGGGAAATCACATTGGAAAAAGATTAATTTGATAAGGGATCATCATATTTTGATACTGTTGAGCCATTTGTATTGATTAATTTAAAGGAATCGATATGAAATCTATATGGTTTCATCGAAACATGATACAGATAATGCAACCTTCATCATCACTGGAGATTTATCCTATCGGCAGCCAGCAGCCAGTGATGTTCTAGGGAACACATGAATAATACATGAACAAAGCATATACACAAGAACTTCCTGCAGCAAATATTTTCTGAAACACAAGTATTCTTTCTACGCCAATGAGTTTTCATTGAGCAATTTAAACAGTAACATGATCGTGTCCAAAAACAGATGAAACAATAACACTGTTTATAAAACATAAAAAACAAACTTGTATTCAAATTCATATCTTTCTGATCACATAAAAAACAGAACATTCTTGTCCAAAATCAGAAAAAAATGTACAAATGTCATGAAACTGGAAAAGTGAATTAAGAAGCTATTTTAAATGTATTTCATCAAGTAAAACAGCAAATAAGCATAATGAGCATGAGTCAATATATATTGACTGTGCTCTTTCTAAGAGTGAAATAGCAGAGACTCCATTTGGAATAAATAGGAAAATAAAACATTCCCAAAAGGCTCTAAAGAATATCTTTGATGCTCCATGGTCTGAGAATTGAGTTAATTACACTGAACGCTCACAGCAGACAGAAACTACCAGCATGTGTGTGTACACCTTCGGGCTGTAACGGAAGACGAGCAACATGGTATAAATACAATAAGAGCTTCCTTACCGCCCCACATAAACACTGACTAACTTCACAAATAATTCCAGTTGATTAAAATCCTCACCCACGGAGGGCTATGTTTTCCAGATAATCCAGGGAAACAGGAAATCCTCGGACACCTCCATATCTAGAATGTCCCTATGGGGAATATAACTGATATATTCCCAGCCCAGTAGGCTGTTTTCTTGACAACTTCCCAACAGCAAGGCAGTGTATACATCTTCTCATACGATATACAGTTAAAACAATGCAATACAATTAAACTGTTACAACATGCTCCAAGTTGTAGCGCATGATTGGCTAGATATCTTGAGTGCTTGGAACTCTAGATGGAGAAGACTATTTTTTCTTCTGTTGAAGTAGAAAATATAATGTACAGAATCTGATTGTTTCAGAGAATTTATGTCACACTGTTATGTCTAGGATTTGAATGCTTGTTTTTACAGATGTCATTTATAACTGAACTAATGAAATTACAGGGAAAGCGATTCCATATATGAAATATAATCTGGATTTGTGGATTTGACAGCTTTAATCTATCAAAGCACTCCCCATAGTGGGATCTGCTATGTACAGATCTTTACACATGTCTGATCTCATGGTCAGAAGCAGCAGAACAACAATCTGAAATACATACTGTATATGACCTATAACTGCTTTCCTTACCTTGTCAAACACTGCCTATTACAGCGAGTCAGCCCTAACGTCTCCCAAAGATAACAAACTGGATCCAAGGCAACATATTCTTGCTAGCCAATATATTCCCCAAATGTCATTTCAATAGATTTTGCCAAAAATATGTACAATGTTACATTGATTGACTGAATTGTGTTCAATGTAACTTTGAACAGAATTACATTTTAATCCAAGATCATATCTTAAAGTGGAAGGAACGAAGTCATGCAAGATATAGACATTTCCAACTTAGGTGAAAACCAGAATCATGGGTTTGGGTAGACAGATCCATGAATGATTATTAGGATTAATTTGGAATTTGACAACATGGTCAGCAGATCCTGACAACAAAAGGGAAGGAATTTTGCACAAAGAATTGCAGATTCACACTGATTCACCGATGCACTGTCACTGGTTTGAAAGATGTACCAAGGAGCCTTGTTCAGAAAATATATTGCTATAGAGCACATACTGAGCATATCAAGGGTTGCATTCCTAATTCCTATCAGCTTACTTTAATGCTGCAGGCACTTACTGGGATGAATGCAGTCAGTTGTTGTCAAAGATCAAAGTCCATTCACCATGACAGCTCTGACTACATACCCATTGATCACCAACAGTTTGACATTATACACCATGGAACTTCTCTCAACAATCATGAATATTCATAAACATATTTCATTAGCATATTGCATAGTTCATTTGCATAAACTGGAGACCATGTGTGTTCCATCATTTAGGCAAATATAATTGCAATTCATTGCCCTAATTAGGACATCCTTGTCAGCAAGCAGACAACTTGTCAAATAAACGTCAATTTCAATCATATGAGCCATCAATGTTATTAACTAATTGAGTTAATTACATCATTCATCATGTCAGCATTAATAAGTGTTTATATTATACAGGTGAGATGGGACGTACGGTAAATACAGGATGGTATGAAACAGTTATATCACGTCTGGATATCCTATTCTGATTGAGTATAATACATTAAGTTACATATAAATTTTAATTGCAAATAAATAAGATGTATATGTTCACAGCTCTATGACAAAACTTGGAGCAGAGACAATTAATGTAGCTGTTTTTCAACCGAAATGTTACTACCACTAATATTGCAAAGATGCTGACGAATGTTCCTTCCAATAGTAGTACTCCTATTCTTGGTGGGATGGATTGAGAAGCTGACCACTCTTGACTTGTTTCATGTTTTCTGGTTCAGTTGTTGCAGGATAATGTGCCCAATATTGGCACTGACAATATGTCATGACTACTCTGTGAGTGGTCAGACTTTGATAATATCTCGAAAGTATTTAGATGTGCAACAGATTTATATGGTAGGAATTGCAAAACAAACCTCAGAATTTTTTTGTGCACTGTGTGTGTGTGTGTGTGCGCGTGCATGTATGTGTGTGAGTGTGCGTGGATGCGTCCGTTCTCAAATGAAAGCGTTGGGTTGTATTCTACTCTCAGAAATATCCCAAGAAAACCCGTACAGGGGGCATCCTGGCTTCACATATTGTACCCATGTGGGAAATCACCCGGTGTGCCTGGTGAGTGGTTAAACCACTAGGCTACCCTAGCACCCTGAGTTGTGAAGTCAGACAATACATAACAGCATGTACATACACTTACTACAGAATGACAAGCCTGGACATAATTGGGAGGAATTCAACACAGGATTGATGTGCCTTTAGCGTGGCTTCTACAGAGGTATCCATCCCTGAGTTGCTTACTGCAACATGCCAGCAGCATCAATCTGAAGACTTGTTCAAGTATTTCCTTAGATAAAGACATAACACAAGAATAGTTTACTAATGGAGCTAGACATATCTATGAAGGACACATCTTATATATATCTGTATTCATACCAATCACTGGAATCCTTGAATCTGTTACATTAAAATGGAGATTAAGATATGTTGGTCCAGTTTTCAGTTTGTGGATGTACTTTTTCCCGAACATATATGGGTACAGTCACTGAGTATAGATACAGGTTATTCAGTTAAGGAAGATTAATGTGACCTCGATATACAGACAATAATCCCAGGGTTGTGGCTGGAAAAGAAGTGAAAGTAAAAACCAGTATACTTCTGCTGTAGGTACTTCTGTCAGGTCATGCGATCAATATGTTAATCAGCTGACAATGAAAAGCTGACCTACATTTTGGGTGTATATCATGGTTCTTCAATCACTAGGTCCTATGATAGAGGTTATTTGTCAGTCTGCTCTGCTGATGAAGTTCTTGTATTGCACACAACTGCTGTACATTGTTGCCCTTTAACATTTGTGTGGAAGCGCTGAATGCATAGTTCATATCATATTTCTTATGTTTAATGGATAAGTGAGAATGATATATTCCATTGATCAAATTATGCGATATTTATTATATTCCTGGAAAACAAACACACCTGGATCCAAGGACATTGAATTTGAACTCCTTACATGGTTTCTTTGATTGGCATTCTAGAAGTGGGGTAGATGAAGATTGAGGACTATTTTTATGGATATACAACTTCTTTATTCTATATAGGCGACGTTTCAACATAAATTCTAATGTCGTTGTCCAGCAAGTGGTTGCTTGACAATGACATTAGAATCTATGTCGAAAGGTCGCCTATATTGAATAAAGAAGTTGTACATCCATAAAAATAGTCCTCATTCTCCTTACATGGATCTTGATTACAATTGAGTTTTAAGCCGCTTTCAGCAATACTACAGCAACAAAATGGCTGGGTACACCAGAAATGGGCTTCACACAATGTACCCATGTGGGGAATTGAACCCGGGTCTTCAGGGTGAGGAGCAAACGCTTTAACCACTTGACTACCCTACTTGATTACAAAGGTAGGACGTAAGTTGCAAATATGTCAAACTGAAAAGCAACATAGATTTGAAAATAAGTCAGTTTATGATTCATTTTACAAGGAATGGATTATGATCTGTTTTGCAAAATTAAGGAATCAAGTGAAGAAGCTTGTTAGACAATAATGTCAGCTGTTTAACATTGAGGGGTCCACACAGATGAGGTGAGTCTAGCAGCCTGGGGACCACAGACCCCTTGAACTTCCACACGGTTGGGAGTGTTCACCAATGTGTTGCAGGAGGGTAACAGTATACATCTCATTACCTCGCAAGGTATGCTGCCACCATTGCTGCTAAACCATTCTGAAGACAGGTGCAGTGCTGAGTGCCAATATCTATCACTGACTTTTTACAAATCAAAACATCTTCCTATTACATATGCAGCTTTTATGAATGCACTATTACCTGCTAATATTGTGCTAGTTTTGCATGCACCTATATCCGTGGTATATGGTTATGTGGTATGAAGGCGTTTTAACCTCCTAAAAACAACATCAATATTGTTATGATCAAAAACATATTAGGTAATCTCACAACCACATCCTCATGATGTGTTTTCAACACTTCTACGAAATGTTGGTCTTTAATTGCACATGAAGTGTCCAGCATGTTTATAATGCCAAATATTGCTAGTGTATATAACTATGTACATCTCTACACACCAGGGCCCCGTTCCTCAAAGCGATCGTAGCGCTACGACAGTCACAGTCGTAAGTCTATGTTAAAGTATGGGAGTTACGATCACCTTAGCGCTACGATCGCTTTGAGGAACGGGGCCCTGGGCCCAAATTTTTTAAGCTCTCTTAGCGCAAAGATAGTTGTAAGTTAATGTTAATGTATGGCACTTACGACTATCTTAGCACTAAGAGGGCTTCGGAAATCTAGGCCCTGGGTTAGAACGGGTCTTAAGCAAAGAACTGGTTGTCTTAAGAGGTGACTAATGTGATTGGGTGGTCAGGGTTGCAGACTTGGTTGATGCATTTCATAATATCTCAATTCCATAGATTGATGTTCGATCACTGGATTGTCAGGTCCAGATTTGACTATGTACAGTGAGTGAGTGAGTGAGTTTGGTTTTACGCCGCTTTTAGCAATATTCCAGCAACATCACGGCAGGGGACACCAGAAATGAGCTTCACACAATTTACCCATGTGGGGATTCGAACCCGGGTCTTTGGCGTGACGAGCGAAGACTATGTACAGACCGCTGTCATATAGGTGGAAAACTGAAGCACAGGGTTAAACCACAAACAAAACAGAACTCAATATGGACTCCACAGAGGTGTCTTGTTTGTTCCTTATATGCTACACTCATAAATATTCCAGCTACAAGTCATAGATAAATATTGTAAGCAGCAGTTATCCATGATATTTGGGTACGATGACTAGCAATCAAGCAAGTCCACGAGCCAGGCCACTGAATACATAAAGTCACCTCCTATGACAGCAAAGGTTGCTGGGAGCCTATTTTTAACACAACCTCCATAGGTTTCCAGCATGACAACATTAGTTGGTGCTCCATTTTGATGACAATGCATGTGAAGCTATTACTTGTACCAAGCTAGACGTAAGAGTGTATGCAAAATTACTTATCATTCCATTATTCTCATTCATTTCCTCATTGTACAGTTACCAAAACAACATTTTGTTGAAATTCATAATTTTACTTTATTTCTCAAGCAGTATTTTCAGTACTAATGAATATGCATGTGTGTGAATTCTCCACTTACAGAGACTAATACAATTCAAGGGAGATAATTTCTTTAAAAGTTCAAAAGGTAGATCAAATCAGAAAATAATTATCTTTAAAAAATCATTGAGCACAGATATCAATTTGTCCAAAATACTCAAATAAACATTCTTTCAAGTCAAAACTTTAACTGGCCTGGAAAATTGGGTCTGGATTGTAATTGGGGATGATCCTTAAAATCTACTAGCGAAACAGCATGAGTGGGTTTACCACTGCCTTGGGAACTGTTACAAGCATGACCTTCAATATCGATTTTCTTCTATCAGATATGATGTCATGCAAATTTTCCATCTGACTTGTTTAATTGCTGAGGTCATGAGATGAGGGAAATCATGTCTCAGTGGATTAGATTAAAACAGGAGTGAAATACACAAATCCCATTATGCTAGGTCTCCCAGTTCACATTGGCAATGACGAAAGACAGCTGCTATCAAATATTGATGCCATAATTTCCCACTGCTGGGAAAATATTTTACACGAAATCTTTTAACAATTGTATTTTTGGTATTTTTTACTTTTACAATGAGAGAGTTTTAAAATCAATTGGTATGAAATAGTTTCGCATCTTAGGATAAATCTGAGTGTGGGAATGTGAGGCTGCAACAGGTGTCAATACCTAGACATGGTTTGGTACCATTAAAAAAAGAAGTATAACTAAATTTATAATCTGAAATATATTGATGTAGACTATTCAAACTAGAAGCTAAAGAAAACCAGATTTCATCATAGATTATTACCATACTGATCTGGTGAAGCATGACAGATTAACTTAAGTCATTGGGTAATATTAAGGTTTGCCAATTGTGTTTATTTTATTGTTTACATATTGTTTAGGTTTTATCTTAATTCTTCTTGTGGCAGGGAAGACACAAAACGGTAAATACTTCCTGAGATAATACCATACAATTACAGGCTATTTATCTCTGACACATCATTTAGCAAGTATGGACACTGGAGATATAAGGTATCTGTTGACTGTATCCATGATAGCAGCAATTACACCTACCGTGAAAGCTCATCAACTCTGGACAGGTCACTCCATCACTGCCCTTGCCGTTGGCATGTGTTGAGGCTGGAGGGGCTGACTATTCCTGCCTGTTGTTTCAGTGCACTCATCAGTGACCGGTGATATAGGACCATAATGTCCTGCTGAGTGGTCACTTGATAGTGGTCAGATATTGAACTGGCTGTTTTGGGGTAATAAACCAGTGTATCTTGTGTCTGTGGTCAGTTGGTAAATACTGTCTCAGATATACTCTATCTTCTTGAATGATGATCAGTTTGTAACAAAGTCCAGACTTGGACTGACTATTTTCTAGAATCTTGACAATGCACTCTCACTTTGTGGTCAGTTTCATTTATATAGTGTGAGTGAGTTGGGTTTTACGCTTTTACACCGCTTTTAGCAATATTCCGGCAATATCTTGTGTCTGTGGTCATGGCTGTCTCAGGGACACGAGAAATGGGCTTCACACATTGTACCCATGTGGGGAATCAAACCTGGGCCTTTGGCGTGATGAGCATGGGCTTTAACCACTAGGCTACGGCACCTCCCGATCATGTATATAGACTTGGACAGATTAGGTGATATATTCACATAACAACCAGCCTCTCCCCCAGTGTGTGTGTGTGTGTGTGGTTGGTTCTGTGGCACTGTAAGCCATATCTCAGCACCAGACACCAGAAATATGTTCCTTTTACACTATTCCAGCAATGTCATGGCAGGAGACATCAGTAATGGACTTCACACGTTGCACTCATGTGAGGTATCGAACTACTTAAACGTGAGGCTACCATACATCCAGTTTTCCATCAGTTTAGTTGTTTGAGTTAACCATTTTCTACACAATGACTTCACTCAGCAAATCCTTTTGACATAAGTAATTTTGTGGAAAACAGTTCTGTCAAGATTAACATGGAGGATGGAGAACCTGCTTAGCACGTCTTGACAGCTGATATTCAGTGAAGTCAAGGTTAATACACCATCTGTAACATATTAGTCAATGGGTCAATGATCATGGCAGACACAGATGCATCGGCCTAGGTCGATATCATCTCATATGAAGCCTCTTATCAGTCTTCAGTAATATACTCTGGTTTTTCCATACTCTAACACAACAATGAGCTGACCGAATGACCATAAGTCACTTATTTAAAGGCCATAATTCCTCGGATCATATTGTGTTTGAGCAAAGCACCACAATGCAACAGATTAACATTTGTTATTTTCAACTAGTGACAAAATTGTCAAAATTCGTAGGAAGGTCTTGATTAGAAAGGTAATCAATTTCACAGCATTTGAAATTTACAGACCTATCGCAATTGAAGGCTTCACATAATGCAACATTGATTAGCAATATTTCTGCAATGGATTGCCCAGCTTAAGCAAAGATGACTGCTGATATCGATGAAAGCTTGATTGAAGCAGCAGCATCTAGCTGCCACAGTTCTTGCAATGGGCACAGCAAGGTGCTGCCAACCTTTCTGATTCCTTCCCAATGGATGACGAAACAAATGAAATTGACAGGAGCAGAAGCAGACTGTTGCATTGTGGGACAGAGGAGGGGGCGGACACTGGGCAGGGCAAGTTGTTTAAAGCTCAAAGGGGGGTATATTCTACTCCGAGTTTCAATTACAACTCTCATCAATATCCGGGAAATGTCAACTTTCAGTGCTGTCATCCTGTTTAGAGATTCAATAAAAATCATCAATGTGCAGTAATTATGATTGATCACCATAGGCCCTTTCTATTTGTACAAGTCATGATGCAATTCATCACTAAACAGCAGTCCTAATACTGCAAGATCTGCAGACTTAATAAAAACAGTGTAAATCTAATCATTACTGTGTATAATGTTTAGAGACCCTAAATTAGATTTCTGTTTTATGGAGACAATGTCCTGAATATGATTTCATGATGGTTTTCCAACATATTGATTAATAATAGACTAGTCCAAATGTTTAGAAATCATGTCATACAAGAAATATGAGAATAATCAACTTTCAAATAATCTGAAAATACCTCAGCACGAGCTGACAGAACTACCCAACAATTTGACAATTCAGCAGTTTTATGGACAATAGTAGGATAAAAAGAGAACTGTGTCACACACACACGCACACACACAAAACAGCCAAGATCAACTTTCTGTCTCTTTTTTACCAAGCGTAATGAAAAGACGTAAAGATTCCCAGCAGTTTAATATCTGATCGGCCATGCAACACTTCGGATACCATCCCGGCGATTGATTTCATCCGGCTTGTCAATTTCAATTTGGGGCAAAATCTGACTAGCAGTAGCATGCTTTGTGTCAGAAAGAGAACCGACCAATATGGCAGACACAAATAAATTTTGCTTGTTCCTTAAAGACAACGTCCATTTCAAAGGGAAATTCTAAACCACAAAGTGAATGTGTGTCGACATAAATTGCATTAAATGGCAATTTAACAACTGTTGTGGATTTGTGCAAAGATAAATTGTATTTCTCCATCACACTCTTCTGGTGGTTGCATTGTACCAATGTAAATTTCCTTTGAATTGACACAACTGTTTTTGTTAGTACTTTACCAAATTGGTTTAAGCCAACTTTGAACTGGTGGAGTTTTTGTACAACATAACTCTCAAAGAAATGGCTCTTCCAAAGATTTCCTTGGTCATTAAACTATCAGTTACAAAAAGTCCTGGCTGACAAAGTGGTGGAACTGGAAAAAGAGGCAGTAAAATCCCTCTCGCAAGTGTTCATCAGTCTCTGTCATTTCTACCCCAATAGAAGAGGTGTTCACAGTAACATGCCACACAAGCATGTACTAATGTGTGGCTGCTGGTGTTATTCCAGACCGACACATATTTTATAGTGCTAGCCGATCAAGACACTAAGCTGCAGTGCAACATGAGGACCCTCCTCACACACTGCATATCAACTCCCATCTCACTATTCCTTGTTTTATCCCCTTAGGTTAGACCAATTTTATTTCTTGTTTTACAGATTTTTGTCCTCAGAAAACCTAAAGGCAGGAGGGATAAAAATGAAAATAAAAATCACCAGTCAAAATAATATTCCTTTTAAATGCTGAAAGTGTTTTACTTTGGGCAAGTTATGACGCGTATATGGGGCAAAAAAAAAAATCAAAAGAATTTTTTTGTGTAAGTTTACATTTTTGGCTAATAAAAACATTAGGATTTTATTTTTTTGGGTGGGGAACATATATTTTTATTTTTTTTTATTATTCTTGAAAAAATATGACCGGCGGATCCATAAAACAAGAAATAAAATTGGTCTGGCCTTAAAGCTGAACACAAGTCAGAGCAACAAGAAATAACTTTCTTGGGGGTATCACACCACCAGGGATTAAACTACCAACCTTCCTCTCAATGGGCACAAGAAGTGGTCCCATACAAAACAAACAGAATTGCTGAAATATATTTCCTATTGCAGCTATAAAAGGCTATCAAGAAGGTCAGCACTAAATCTGGCTGAAACATAAACCATCATTATTGCATCAAAGTTTTCTTCACACACAGTGATTGTCATGTCTAGGTTCTATGATGCACAATATGGCTACTCAAATAGTAACTTATTGGAATCCTCAATATATTTTCCAATGAAGTGGTTACAAAAATATTTTCATTAAAATTACCAGGTATGACAAACCAAATAATTATGAAAACAAATGCAAAAGAATTATCAGACAGATTTCATACCAAAAAAGACTCAGAAAACATTTTTTCTCAATTGTACACTATGGATATATTAGGCATTCATCTGGACCTGCTCTGAAGCTCATATTCTGTTTTTACAATTCCCAGATTGGAATAAAAATTCCCAATTAATAATGTTTCCAGTTTTCCTGCCTTGGGCAAATACAAATCCTGGAAAAATCTCTTCCAGTTTATATTTGTATCCTAAGTTTATATTTGTATCCTAAGCATGCAGTCAACAAATTATGACAGCAACATAGGGTATAATGCAACAGTGTCTACACATAAGTAGAATCATATTGGCACTTGGAACTCGACTGGCCACAACTTGCTCGCTGGGATTACAATAGACCGTGAAACTGATCAGTTATGAAACGCAGAGCCACAAAGTCCGGTCCGACAGGCCCTGTGGAGAATAATGTGTACCTGAAGCATTAAACATCGATAGTCTAACACCCAGCTAATAATGTTAATCAAACTGACTGCCTTCGCTGGTTCCATAGCATGTTAATCTGGTCATGGATGTATAACAATTCATTCCCATCTTGGAGGCGAACATACCGGTCCCACACAATTATGGTCAGATCTGGAATGGATGCCTTCTGACAAGGAGAGTTTATCATTCTGCCATAATTGATCAGGGCTACTGTCCATGTGTCCCCAGTGGCATGGACTTTTAGAGAAATGGCTGGTGCACAGGCCCTCCTGGAGCACAGCTAACAGGGAGCTGACATGTAGTTTCGAAATGTCACCGTAGGTATCTTGTTTAACGCTAATAGCCGTTTTTCTTTCAATTTGAGGTGAGTGGTATTGACGTTTGGACACTGAACACTGAATCATGGCTGTTAAGCTTGTAAGCCAAACCTATCCTTGGTTAGAGAATATATCCTGTGTTAACCACCTCAAGGACCTAACATTTCTATCTTCTCTGTCTGTGAAGCTTCAAGCTATTGGTACTGCCAGTGACTGGCCTTGCATGAGCATGAATTTAACGATCAGTGATGAAGATGGGATGATAGATGACGCTAATCAAGCATCATCTCATCTTTCGTAACTTAAACTGAAGTGTTTAAAAGATCTATACTGGTACAAAGGTACTGGTCCTTCACACTGCCTGGTTAAAGAATCTAACGAGGCTGCACTGAGGAACTTTTTGCAAATATGGTAGCTGTGTTAAAAAATATTCTTCTAGTTCTAAACCCTAGAAAAAATTCTAAGAACCATCAAAAGGTCCTTTCAAACATAACATTTGCCCTCAGCCATATTTTAACACATATATCGGTTCCAACACAGATGAAGTATTGCTGATGTGACTTCAAACATGAACACACTTACTCTATATATTTATATGATTAAAAAGTGTCAAAAAAGCAAGATTTGTAAAGAATGGTGAATATTATTAAAGAGAGAATTGGAATCCCAAATGGAGGCTTCAAGATTTGTCTGACATGACAACAGGATCGATGTCATTGTTAACTGTTGAATACATAAATTGTATTCTTCCAATCATATCATTAATATAAAGCTAACCATTGATAACCCCAAATATCCAACATCAAGATCTGTTATCGTATCAGTTATAATGATTGTGTCCTCTAAAAATCTGACAATCAACACTGTAAGCAATCGTAGTGCAAAATATCAACACATGAATGTAGCACCTTACACAAAATTTGACATTATTGATGACGATTAACATGAACTAGCAATCCTTCTGCATCACAATGCTCGAATCTGCACAACTTTCAAAACAAACTTTCTCTAGTACTCAGTGTGATGAACAATGAAATATTATTGACCAAAGTGCACTTCTGATAATTAAATTTATTTGGCTGAAGATGTCTTAAATTTTGAAATTCCTTTTCCACAATCGAAATTTTGTCATGGTTCAACTATAATGAGGATTTTTCTGCTTGAAGGTACAAAGCCCACAGTAATGGCCCCTTTTCAAGTGACTGACAGATTCGAGAGCTATTCTTGTCCCTTTGCAGAAGCAAATCAATCTTAAGAGTTTTTATCCTTCTATTTCACAATTATATGCCATGTCCTGAGCCGACAATGCCCTAGAAGGCACCCAAATAAATCCATCAATTAAATTTTGGTTCTGTTGAACCATACCTTGAAGAGTCTAGTGATTAGGGCGATGTGGAGATTCTGGGGGAACTATGGGTAAACACAGAAAAGAAAGTAGGCCGTAATTGATCAAAGTTGTTAAGTTGTTAGTGAATTTCCCTTCCTGTTACGCTTTAATGCGCCTTACAACAAAAGGTCACTTTCCTTAGTCAGAAGGGTCAGAGGAGCTAAAAGCATTTAGAAGAGAAAAATAAAATTAAGAAAATATTTTCATATTTATTCGTAATTATTTCTTGTGATGCTGATTAATTGAAAAATTCTTTAACACAGCTGAGGTGTCTTTGGAAATATTTAATGACACAACAAAGTTTTTCAACAGATTTTGGAACAAATTTGACTTTGATAAATTGGAAGAGGAAAAGTAACAAGATCTAAAATCATGGCAGTTTTGACCTGGCATTTAACACAAAGGGGGATAACTCTCGACACTAAGCATGGCCATGACAGCCTAAAAAAAAATTAGCTCTTGAAACAGGAAATATCTATCAATGTCAAGGAGATGGATGATTTTTTCACCAATTAGAGGCTGTGCTCTTCATTATTCTTGACGCAGACTCCCTTGAACTGCGACTGAGACATTTCTTATTGGAATTAAATGATTCTTAAACAACATCTTTCAAGGCCATACCTGACAACACAGGACGAAAGTTAAGAATACACTTGTTAACAGCTTTAATTGAAACATGATCATGACAAAATCCTCTTTAGTTTTAGATTTCAGGTTTACAGCATCTGAATGAGTGAGTGAGTGAGTTTAGTTTTACGCCGCACTCAGCAATATCCCAGCTATATGGCGGTGGTCTGTAAATAATCGAGTCTGGACCAGACAATCCAGTGATCAACAGCATGAGCATCGATCTGCGCAATTGGGAACCGATGACATGTGTCAACCAAGTCAGCGAAACTGACCACCCGATCCCGTTAGTCGCTTCTTACGACAAGCATAGTCGCCTTTTATGGCAAGCACATGCACAGCAGACTACTACTGACAGAGTATTAAACTCTGGCACATGCACACCACAACACTAGCAGGAGACCAGTCAGCCACAGTACTGTCAGACTTAAACCTTCATCAGCAAACAGTACTAATATCAACCACACTGACACCACAAACTAAACTAAACACACGTGGAAGCTTTGAAGAAAAATTGAAATTGAAAACTTAAAAGATTTATTGTACAGATCGGAGATAGTAATATTTTATGATGAAAGACAAGTTCTGCTTCATAACATATTTTTGATTCATTAACGTCATTAATGATAACCTGAAACTGCTAATATAAAGCTCAATGATATTTCATCATATTCTCATTAAAGTCAACGCAATCTTTTCAAGATTACTACACAGAAAATGGCCCCCATTATAACAGTGATTTATACTGAAATGTCTAAGAGGTGTTTACTTTATGAAACTCTAAACTACCAGTTGACACCAGAGCTAAGGAATCCCTAAACAAAATCAATAAAAGCGTGACAGTGCCACTGAGATAGCACACATAAAACTGCAATAACGCAGCCAAAGCGACTGGCACTAACAGTGAAGGGGGAATTGTTCTAACAAAGCATTGGTATGCTGGCATACATAGCCAAATTTTCCTCATTTGGAAATGGATACACTATGCCATTTAGAAAGTGGTCTGATGGAACATGTAATATTTGGATTTACACTTTCACAGTAAAGTACCGATTTTAGTACTTTTGCTACTTTGAGTCCCATTCGGGACTTTCTGTGGTGGCGATTAGGTGCCTGACTCTGATAGTGTGGGTTCACATCCCGGATGTGACTCAACCTAACAAAGGTACTAGAATCAGTACCAAAATATAACATATGTCTCCTTTGGAAACACAACGAGAAACATACTGGATGAGTACAATAGTATTTCTCATCTGGTCTTAGGAATTGTTCATGTAGATTGTCCTTTTTTTGCCACTAATTTCCGAATGTCTAAAGTAGATTGTCCTTTTTTGGTCAGTCAGAACCTAACTTCTGCCCAGGTTGTCCTTTGTTGTCAATCAGTTCCTTTCATCTATTTAAATTTCAGTTTTGTTGTCCTTCATTTAATTAAATCTACATAGATTGTCCATTTAAGGTCAATCATTTCTACATGACTCTCCTCCTAAACAAACCTTTTGCAGATATAACTTCAGATGTTTTGATGTTAATTTTACTGATCCAATAAACACATTTACTGCTAATATCTCCTGGAACTTAAAACAACAAATCTTCAAAAATCAATTATGATATAACAACAAAACATATTTGAAAAAATATCCATCCATCGCAATTACTTCATCTCTATTACTCAAACATAAAAAGACCCTCAAAGTTTTATTCCTACTAACAAAATACAGAACTGTGATTCCTGATATTGACTGTCTGGTTCTGAGATTTCCTCCTTTCACCTGCTCATACAATATCTTCTATATCATCTAGGGCACGTACAACCTTGACACTCGTGCTTTCATGAGAGAGCTTTTAACCATATTCTTTCTTCTTCTCCTCCACTGAATAAACTCTACATCGATGAAGGCCGACCAGTCGATAGTACTAATTGGTCATTGATAGAGGAGTGGTCAGTTGTCTAAAGATTGGTCCAGCATCTTGACCAGGGTCAACATTGATTGTATGATTCACAACACTAAATTACCCCCTTGACATGATCGACTCTCGGTACTTAATCTGAAATATGGCGGAACAATATTGTGCTTTTATATCACTGTCAGGCTGTCACATCTTGGTTGCCATGGTTACAGTAAAACTGACAAGCGATCGTGTTTACTTCCCTTACACTGGAGAAAACTGAGCAAGGATATACATGTTAAGTTGACCTGAGTTGGCAGTGATCATGTACCTACAAGTACACAGTAGAGTCATTAAGTGATATTAAATAATGAAAAATCAATATCTTGCTAGACGTAGACATGTAAAGGGTTATCGAGTACCTTGCGGAAAATGTCCCCATTGTAAGACTGACAATACAAGCTGCTGACAATGATCTACAATATTTGGGGAAGTGTGATAGCCCAATGGTCAAAGTAGTTGCTTGTCATGCCAAAGGCAAAGGTTCGAATTCCTACATGGGAATGTGTGAAGCCTGTTTCTGTCCCCTGCTGGGATGTTTATAAGTGGTATAGGACATAAATCAGTCATTCAAACAATATTCACTCACATCATCAACCTGTGAGAGGAATAATCAGGTGCTGTCTTGATGAGAGATTCTTACTAAACCACACATTCCAAATATTACAGTCCTTTTGATATATATTTCAGATGAATCACTTTTCAATATTGTTAACCTTTCCAGCTGTTCCGTAGCCTCCTACACCACACCATAGATTGACTCTGACAACCCAGGAAACATTAAACCAATCAGTCTGTCATTATAGATAGATCTTTCATGAAATATTCATGGACAAAAAAAGCGAAATGTCAGAAGGCATTCTGTGCATTTTATATCAATATCCAAACTTCAAAGAATGTGGCATCAATATCGTCAAAGAAGCTCCACCCAATAGATATTTTCCTACATTACTAGTGTAAATTAGCAACATTGTAGGTGGCGGAAATGTACATTGTGCACGTCACCGATGAGCTGGGGGGTTATCAAGATGACTACCTGTGACAGGGTCGTCATTATCAGCAATGATTTACAGGTGACAGGAGACCTGGCAATCAATAGCCTCCATCTTCGTCCACCATCATCATCCCTTCTGCCTACCTAACGCTGGACTTGTCTTGTTTCTCCAAAGCTATCTGATGAAGTCGTCTTATTTTCCTCTACTTAGGCTGACTGGGGACTCTGATGTGCTTGTCAGCTTAAAAGCACTTGCTTTCCTCATAAAAAGGACAAATGACGACAAGGGTGGACCTTAGTTCATTTTCTAGAAGTATATTTTGAACAGTAATGGATTGTTTCTCAAATAATCTGACATAAAAAACATTGAATTAATTGCCATCATCCAACACATCATTCAAGAATCAATTGTTACCGCCTGATAGGATCAAAGTGATATCAAGGTGCAATAATTTCCACTGTAAACAGACAAGGGGCCATGAAAACATCACAGGAATCTTCGGTTCAGGTGGGATGAATAAGTACAAGGATGTGAGAGTGTGAAAAGGATAAAAACACACAAAAAAAACCCAAAACACACACATAAAAAAACCAGTTGATTCAAAATCTTGGAAGAAAATGACACAAAATTCCTTATCAGATTTTAACTGAATTTCACAAACAATTGATAAATAAGATCATGAGTTTAGCATTAAAAAGTGAGAGAGTGAGTGAGTGAGTGAGTGAACAGAATGGGAGGAAAACCTGAATGTCATACACCACTTTGGTGAAACACACAAGCATGACTATGATTACAACATGAATGGGCTTCACTAACTGCACCCATGTAGCAGTTCAAATCTGGGTCTGTAGCAGGTTTAAAACTGTCTTACCCTCAAGGATATCACTCTGTGTGCGTGCATGCATGTGTGTGGGTGCATGAGTGTGGGTGCATGCGTGTGCTCTTGTACTTGTTCAGATTTCTAGTGCTAGCCCACTCACACACCATGCAGCAGTTTGGACATGCCACTCAGATAATGTGTACCAAATTTTCCACTTCATAACGATCACCAGGCAGGCAAACTAGTATATCTTTTTCCATCTTTTAATATAAAATAGCCTCGGGAAATAAAAAACCTCAGATTCGGTTCTCCATGCTGATGCTCTCTCCACTACACCATGGAGCCAGTCCAGAGGCAACATGAGCTCCGCTAATCATCCTGACCATGTTGGCATTAAACTAGGACTTAAACAGCTTGACTGGCAGATGCTTTAACCACCTGGCCACCTCATGACTCGATTTTACATAGCCGAGGATCCAGGAATTGAACAAGTGACATTGTGACAAGTGAATGCTCTCTATATGGGTGTTCTGACCAATATGATATGGAAGAAATGGAATGCTAACATAGTTTACACATTACCTGAAAAGGCACTCGTCTATGAGGGGACACGCTGACGACTTTGGGAGTGGTGATCCTCTGACAGTTTGGCACGGGGACTTTGAAATGGGCATGTCGGAAAGGTTCCATCTCTGTACTCCTTACTCTTTAAACACAACCTTGTTCATTTCAAACTGATGGAGCCCCACCTTTCTCCAACCTCCAAAAATAAACTCATGTAATTTGAGGATGAACTCTCATAAACATCCCAAACCCTTCATTGCCTAATGCATATTTTTCTGTTTCACAAAAGATGAGCACAGCGTGAATGATGACCCATTACGGGTCGAGATCCATCAAATGGAATTTTTCACACATCAAAGTTAAAGTTATCCAAGTTGAATGAAATTCTAATTGAAGCTTATTTGGACGTGGTTGCTTCGTAAACTGCAATGCATAGGAATTCAATTAATCATTGCTTCCAACACACAGTGAAGAAACCGTAGATGTGAAATCGACAGACGTAGATTTCAATCATTATGAAAAACTTCCCTGTTCAGTCAGCCAATGAGAACACCTGTCCAAAGTTGTCCCTGTGACAAGCCTTCACACTGAATTTCATAAATGCTGCAACACTCCCTGGCAACGTTAACAAGTAGGTAATTCAATGGTATTTCAGGGTATCCCTATCAAAACTTCCACATCGACAGGCTTGTATTTTCTCCAACAACCAGAACTGACGGGTTTATGTTTCCAGGATGTCTCTCAGGACTTCAGCCCATCAGCATCATCCACAAAAAGTTCTAATTTACACTAAGAAATGTCTTTAGGTTAGACAGGTGAGATACAAGCGGGTTGGCAGAAAGGTGAGTCGGATCCTAATGTGTCTTCCCAGACTGTAGCATTTGTAGCAAATGATCAACAAATATCACCTATCAGTTGAATGCTCTCCCAAAGGCTGTCAGGATATACACCGTCACAAGAGCTGGCAGAATAATATCCATCCAATAGTTTCACAAGGACAGTCTTCATGACAGTATCCAGCATATCTTCTCTCTGGGACTGAGTATGAACTCTACCCAACTAATACTCTCACAGGGATTCTATCCATCCAGTGCTCTGTCAGCACAAACACATCCAACCAGTTGTCGAATAAATGTATCCATCCGATTGTTCCACAAGGACTGTCAGCTCGTAGTAATCCTGGCTAATTCCTTCACAAACTATAAAACTTCCAAGCATAAAATCTTCATGAAAATAAACCTGTCAACTTCACACCTCGCCACAAATAACAATGAGTACAGCATAAAACATACCACCCTGCATTCATTAGCTGTCCTGCCGTGGCACCCCCTAGTCTATCAACCGCCCTGCCCCAACTGATGCCATCCAAGAAGTGGTGATAGGTCCTCGCCATGTACACTACACGTGCAGTTGGCATCCCTCTGTCCAGCTGACAGACACAGTGTTCCACACAGCACGTGGGGAGGAGACAGTGGTCAATATTGATCCCCTGCTTGATTACATGCTGCCCAGTCAAAGGATGGCAAATACGCAAAGTGCGACGACACACGAACCAACCTGGGCTAAAATATTGATGTCCCTCCACACGCAAAACCCGATTACAGCCAACTCAATTTCCCCCCCCCCCCAGAATCTCAGTGAGCTACCTTGGCCTCTATCTCTAGTGTTTCCTGTTTCTCAAAACGTACTCCCTGATTGACGAGCTGCTTTTGACCGTGGACCAAAATCAACCAGAATTGACTGAACAGCTCAATCCATCGTAACGCTGTGCCCAAACTGTTGCAACTGCAGGTGAATGTCAGTTTATGCGGCCACCAACCCATGAGACTCATTCAAACCGACTCCATTCCTGAACAAACCCACTTTAACTGATCCGAGATTAACAGACTAGCATAGCGAGAAAACCTAACTGGTATTTCTCATTTGAGTAGAATCATATCACAAAGTGGATGCAAACTTATCAAAGCATACCGAGTACCATCACACTATGAAACTGTCCCTCCATATGGAATTTCCACAGCCAATGTTCGCTCCAAGCATAGTCTATGCTCATACTGAGCGTGCTCAAGTAGGACTATATCCCTGGTCTCACACAATGGACAGCTTTCAAAACTAGCGCTGGTACCACTGTGATAACTTGAATGAAATATTCATCACCTGAGTGTTACGGACGCCTTCATTATTAGCTGGTAAAACATTGGCTTCAGTGCCTAAGCACTACTCCAATATCACACGTAACTTTCATTTCTAATACAGGCTTTGTCGGTATCCGTCATTCAGTTAAACCTTTTCACGATTCAGTGCTGATGAATCTCGCCATGAGACCTGGCGAAATTAACGCTCAGTCGCTTATTTCAAAACACATCATTAGCAGGGTCATCTAAGGTGCTTATTGTGGATCAGCATTATGCAGGGACATTACTAACATCAACAAAATGAAATATCCAATTAATAGCAATCTCGGGGGCAGAAAATTGTCAGATTTTACCTAAGGTGATCAATGGTTTCTTTTGGGGTTGCTCTAATTATCGATCAACCCGATTATTGATTACTCTGCATTTCTTCTCCTGGTTTAATGATGGGTGTGAAATGTACAACACTCAACCCCTCTCAGGCAGTAGGTGGATGAATAATCCAGTGTTGGTGAAATATAAAAATATAAATAAATTGGTCCAGTATTTGTAATCAATAGAAAACAATAATCTCATAACGGTTCTCATTTCCACTCCTGAAGAGCTATTGAAAGAATTTCAATGTCAATGATAAATCTTTTCACAAACACAGATGACTTAAGAAATTAGATTATGCAGACATGTCAACATTATTCCAACATTATACTGAATTTGTTTTAGAATTATTTCTTTCTACAGAATATAAGATAATTATTCAATTACAAAAAGTCTCATAATAGTAACCATTTGATTTAAATGACAGGTAATTATTCAAAACCTTGACACAGTTAGTGAATTATGTTCTTTCAATATTCAGATTGATATCAGTAAAATAACCCATTAAGCCATGGACACATATAAAACATGTTTGCTTTCAGGGTACCTCTCATATTCCCTGGAGAAAGGGAGACAACTGCATTACCATATGGCTGCTACACAATGAAGACACCGTGGAGAATGATACACTGAGGGTATCATATATACCATGTTGCCGAGGATGGAGTTTAAAATCAACAGACTTGGCAACAAACTGCAAAATCTCTTGCCACTCAAATGAAAAAAAAAAATCCAAAAACATTTTCAGTGTTTTTTCATACACAGAAGAAAACAATCCCGAGATGTTTTTACAGCATTTTTCATATACAGTGACATTGCCATGGAAACTGCTTGTTTCAATTAAAAGATCTCCAGAGAATGTGCTTTTTTCATGACTGTGGGAAAAAATTGGAAGTGAGAAACACAAATCTGATAAGCTTATCGCCTATATGGCTTATATGTACGTATGAAATAAACCTGCCTTTGACAACATCAAAACAATTCTATTAATTTTGCGAGTTTTGAGCCCCCATGACACTAGAGTCTGTTATATAACAACACGAAATTAAAACCTCACTAAGGTCTCCAAAACAAGGTTGATTTCTGCCAATGTATTGCCACACATACATAACACTGTAGTAAATTACTGCATATCTGCATTTGATAACCTGTAATTATACTTAAAATCAAATTAAAATGCCAACCAATGTCTTTTTTATGTCATTAAATAAGCTGTATCAGAGGGGTTTATTGTTATTTGATTATCCAAAGTCAACGTAGGATACCATCATATATCAGTAGAAATCAACAAGAACTAGTATTATAGAGTGAGTGAGTGAGCATGGTTTTACGCTGCATTTAGCTATATTCCAGTAATATCAAGGAGGGGACCACCAGAAATGGGCTTCACACATTGTGAATTGAATTTGTGAATTCGATTCGGGAATCAAACCCGGGTCTTGAGCGTGAGAAGCAAACGCTTTAACCATGGACCGAGTAAGCATGTAGAGAATGATGGTAACTTACTTCTTTTATATTGGAAAACCTACTTGATAGAGGCACCAGCATCTGTGCTGAGATACTGTATTGATGGGATAAAGACACTGAAATACATTTGTCAATTATGCCTTCACTGCCACCAAAACCAAAAGCTACATAGAAATAATGCCTCCATAGAAGCATATTGACATTAAGATGATCAAAGCAATGCTAAACTACAGCATGCCAATTTAGACCAAATGTACACAATCCATTACCAAGAAAATGACAAAATAAGAATATGTTAGTATCTGACAGACCTTTTGTCAGAAAATGAATGAGAATACTTTGAGAGAGCATATACCTAATTCAACAGCCACTGAAAATCAACAAAATAAACACATCTCTATTTCTTGTCAATGGCCTCTTTTGATTGGGCAGAC
The DNA here is from genome assembly GCF_003918875.1 of Haliotis rubra. Lineage (NCBI taxonomy): Eukaryota > Metazoa > Mollusca > Gastropoda > Lepetellida > Haliotidae > Haliotis > Haliotis rubra. Next base: position 580,361 of record NW_025767723.1, read on the forward strand.
AAACATCTATTATCTTATCATCTGTGTGGAAATTGGTTTGGAGATGAATTAATACACCAGCTATCGGCAAGCTGTCACATTTTGTATATTTTGATTATTTAGATCAGAGACAGCGGATGCTGAATTACACATCCCATTGTTGGTTGACATGAAATGACATTCTGCATTTACTTTGAAATAGCGACTCCATTTCAATTACAAAATAAAATGACATATTCATTAAGTAGAAATGTAATTAGTATGTCAAAGCTTACACAGAGAATAAACAGGATGTTTCAATCAAGAACTTCCATACTGACTACATTGGAAAACTTTGTAAATGTATTTGTAACAGCAGATCATATTAACACATTCTGCTTTTTAACAATTTCAGAAATTGACACAATCCCATCTCCTTACCTTCTGTAACTGAACCTCTGTCCAATAGATTTGTTCCAGCAAATCGTCCTGAAAATTCATATCTGCATCTCTCTTCATACTGTAACAGGTGCCCCCTTATCTAATATGGTACATCTGATTGTTAGTTTCATTTGTGTAAACCATGGCAGTGACATCACGTAAACTCCATCACAACTCTCTTTCATAATACGTGTCACTTAATATTGTACATCCATCACTATTTCACTCCTTACAGTGTATAAAACTGCAATGACATAACTCCATCTTGTGTCTCTTGACAGTGTTCATCCAAGTAGCACCAGTTCCAAGCACTACACGCCACACCGATGACACACACCAATGACACACTTGGTTCTATTGGGTTATCAATTGTTTCCAACTCAGGGAAACATCTTGAAGCTATCTGCAACACAGTCCGGTGTCCATTTCATGTCAACTGTACTCAGTTTCACATCAATCCATGTCTATTTCAACTTAGCTGTACAACTACACTGAAGTGTGTGGCTGCTGAGGTTTCTACACAATTTTCTGCTTTCAGTTGCTGCTCTCCTTGAATTGTATGTGCTTAAAAATACAATGGATCCAAGTGGATCGACAATCAATTACAACACACAAAAAAAGAATTTGAAAAAGATACTGTACAGAAAACGACTGCTCTGTCATTGGTAAGCATCATCAACAAGTTTTATCAATACAGCTGCTATTTTTGGACATTCACATCATGTAAGGCTGTCAATGACATATTATTGTCATCGACAAATCCACATGACTTATAACAATCATGTACACTTCCAATTCAACACCACAAGTTCACCTCCATCAGAATCCAACTACAACTAACCCAGATGTATCACTAATGAAAAACTGATCCGGTAGACATATCAGCATCTGATTGTTTATATCACATCAGTTACACCTGAACTGTGGCAGCAGCGTGACGCATCAGATCTGGTTATTTCTGTCCTCAGCCTAAGAGCTGTACACAACTTCAACACCTTGATATACCATGTATCTATTGCTATAAATCACCCACCAGAAAATATACCATGTACCTGTCAATATATACGATGTATATACCACTAGGGAGATATCCAACGTATCTGTCAATACTCATCACCAGGTAGATACAGAATGTACCTGTCACGATATATGATGCATATACCACCAGGTAGATATAGAATGTATCTGACACAAGACACCTCCAGGTAGATACAGAATTGATTGTCACTATATTCCACCAGGTAGATATAGAATGTATCTGACACAAGACACCTCCAGGTAGATACAGAATTGATTGTCACTATATGCCACAAGGTAGATATGGAATGTACCTATCACAGTACACCAGTAGATATACCATGTACCTGTCACAAGACACCTCCAGGTAGATACAGAATTGATTGTCACTATATGCCACAAGGTAGATATGGAATGTACCTATCACAGTACACCACCAGGTAGATATACCATGTACCTGTCACAAGGCACCTCCAGGTAGATACAGAATTGATTGTCACTACATGCCACAAGGTAGATATGGAATGTACCTATCACAGTACACCACCAGGTAGATATACCATGTACCTGTCACAAGACACCTCCAGGTAGATAAAGAAATGATTGTCACTATATGCCACAAGGTAGATATGGAATGTACCTATCACAGTACACCACCAGGTAGATATACCATGTACCTGTCACAAGACACCTCCAGGTAGATACAGAAATGATTGTCACTATATGCCACAAGGTAGATATGGAATGTACCTATCACAGTACACCACCAGGTATATATACCATGTACCTGTCACAAGACACCACCAAATTTATATACTATGCATCTGTCACTGATAATACACCACCAGGTAGATACAGTATATATCTGTCACAGTAGATGCGGAAAGTATGGTACACAAATATTACCTGGACATCCAACACAACTTGGTTGCCATCATCTTATATATATAGAGAAGCAAGTTTGCCAGACACAAACATGTTATGAATGATGACCACACAGATGGTGGCAATTTACTGGAGAAGTTTCTTAAGGGCCTGATTAGAACCTGATTAACTTGTCTGTCAATCACAAAACCTGGACGAGGGTTTGTAACTGATTTCTTAAAGAGCATGTTGCTAGGCAACATAAATAATGAAATCACATTAAAGGCTCATAACACAAACTATGACACAATGACACAATAACCATTTGTGGATGTTAATCAAAGCCAAATACACAATATATTGACAGGTTAATGATTTGAAAAATGAATTTTAAAGAAAAGTCTTCCACTGAAACCAGTGTGATTCTAACCTGGCAATATGTCACCATTGATTTACAATAACTGCTTATATCTCCAGAAGTGAAATGTACGAAGTCGTGCTGATGGTGCAGGGTAGAGCAATGTACATCACATCACATCACAACACAACCATTAATATCAGCAGTCAGATGATAATTCACACCATTAACCTTTCGTTCCTGTGACAGGACATACACGTCGAAGATCTGGAGTCCTTTCATATATCTACAGTTTGACAATATACTATCATTGTGACTTGTACAACAATGGTCACAGATATTAAAATACCTTGAAATAAACAACTTATAATTAAAATAAAAACATCTTTGAAAACATATCATAAAATGTCACTAAAACTTTGTCGAGATTTTGATTCACACTAACATGTTTGTAAAACTATGCCCACTTTTCACCCATTCTATCTGCTAACTTATAGCCCTAGGATATGAGCACAGCCCCACACCGTGAAAATGTCATTGGCTAATCCCAAGGGGAATCAACTCCACCATGACAAATGTATGAAATCGGAACTTGTCAATTTCAGTGCCCATTTGAACTATGAAAGCGGAGACACAGTGTTTCATTGTGCTCATGACAGAAATGCTTTTGTTGTGCTACAGTAATTGAAACACTGATCTCAGCATCCATGAGGCTCACACATTTCAGGCCATATCATGCTGTAACTCCACACAGAGACCCATGCCAATTTCATCCAACGAACACAATAATTCTTGTGAATGTCCTCCGCACTTCTTGTCCAGTTCCAATCTACAGCACTGGGAGTCACCCAAACACTTTCCTCATAATCTTATGGTTTTGTCAATTTCATCCTGAAAATCAGCTTCACACATTTCTGTAACCACTGATGATTACTTCCTGGAACAGTTTAAATCCAATCAGAGTTTTCAATATTGATTATCAACACTTTCAAATCTTGCAATATACTCCACAGAGTACAAAAAGTTTCAACAAATGAGAATGTTGCCAATTCACAATTTACAAATGCAATAACTTGTGTATTTCAACGTCAGTTTTCTTGAGTAAACTCCAACCAGTGAACATGAATGCCATCTGCGGCTTTGGCAGTTGAGTTTGTGTAATAAACCCAGCTTCTTTATCGAAGATGGTCTGTGACGAGATAAGAACACAAGCAGACCGAACAGTTGAGTAAACCATGAGAGTAGAAGCCTGGATTCCACACGTCACAACACACGCCCTCCTATCCCCACCGATACGATCTGTACCTGGCTAAACTCTTCAAGTCAGTTCCATTTTTTTTTAGGTCTCTGAGCAACAAAAAGCTCTTTCCCTGAACAAATAGAATTTCTTGTTTCCATGTCAACTGTATCTGGGATTCATTTTGGCATAATACTTCATCAAATGATGCAGTGATTTATCATTTAGACAAAGAAGAAAATTTTCAGTTTGTCATTGAATTGAACAAAGATTAAAAAATCGTGGCATAAACATCATCATTTGTACAGAAAGACACAATAGGTATCATTGTGAAGAGTTTATATTCTCCTTTCATTGTAACTTTGATTGAAAACTCAGTAGGGCCAAAGGAGTATCAATATGGTCTGAAAGAACTCAACAATAAGTCTGGCCAGCAGGCAATGGCAGCCGACTTCAGCAGAGGCACATTCTTCATTTATAGTTATCAATTGCTGCAATGCTTTGTCTTTGTCAACCCCTCATAGTTCTTCTTTACCATACACACGTGACAAACAATCTGTCACTTTGAAAATACACAAAGCCATTTTAGAAAGTGGTCAAATGCAACATATGTTATATTTGGGATTACACTTTCTCAGTAAAGTACATATTCTAGTACTTTTTGGGTTGAGTCCCATCCGGGATTCGAACCCACACCCTCAGAGTCAGGCACCTAATCACCAGCACACAAAGTTTTTCATAGCTTTCGGCCATGGGCAGCCGTGCCAATTTACACTTATCAGAGGGGTACACAAAGTCCACAGTCTAGACTACCAGTTGTCCGACTTCCATTTTTGTGGAAGCCGCGGTGGCTAGAGCGGTCTAGGCGTCTGACTTTGTGTGCTGGCGATTAGGTGCCTGACTCTGAGGGTGTGGGTTCGAATCCCGGATGGGACTCAACCCAAAAAGTACTAGAATCTGTACTTTACTGAAAGTGTAATCCCAAATATAACATATGTTAAATCTGTCACTTCAACCAATTTCAAATGTTCTGTCAATCCTGAATTTTTCCACCTTTAGTGACCTTAAATAAAAACAACAACTTCTACAGTTGTCACCAAATCAGTATTCCATTTCTTCTTAACACTTAGTCTGCTGAAAATCTGTGTAAGAAACATATGCTTCAACTATTATCAGTTGCCTTGCAATTATTAATATTTCATGAAAACCAATCTGTTACGATGGTAGGGTATATTTCACATCGTGACTGACGCGTCCCATCCCATGGTTCTCATCTACCAGGCCGCAGGACACATCAAGTTTACAAATGTAACATAAAAAGTTTGACCACTGGATTCCCTTTGAATAAAAATGTCAAAAATCCATTCCATATTCCCCAGGGGGTAGTTTCTTGGAGCATTCTTTCACAAAGTAGTTTTCAAAGTTTAAATATACATTTTTGCCTTGATGACAGCCGCGTTTAGCCGTCTTGTTTGGCAGCTGTGTTTGGTAGTCCTGTATGGCAGTCAGGCATTGAAGTCTACAAGTCTCTTAGCCTGAGACAGGCACCACAGACTAACATGTCATCATTTAACCATTCCATTTTTCCTTGTGGTGAAACTTACATATTGAGCAACTGGGGAGTACAGGAAGTAATCCTAAATAGATCATGTCTTATAGCAGCTGTCGTGTCACTGGAGGTATGACTGATACTGAAACGATTTAATATTCCAGTGGGAATCAACAAGTATTCAAATGATTTAGAGTTCCTCATGAATCAATAGGTATTGAAATTACTTGATATTCCAATGTGAATCAACAAGATTTGAAATGAGTCAGTGTTCCTCATGAATCAATGGGTATTGAAATTATTTGATATTCCAATGTGAATCAACAAGTATTGAAATGAATCAATGTTCCTTATGAGTCAAAGAGGTCTTGAAACGTTTTAACATTCCAAAGTGAATCGACAGGTATGGAAATGATTTAATGTTCTATGTGCACAGATATGTAATTGAAATTTGAAAGACCATTTTCGAAAACTGAAACTTTGAAATGATGACACACACACACACACACACACACACACACACACACACACACACACACACACACACACATCAGTCAACAATTTCAATCCAATAAAAAATTAGAGACTATCCCAAAACAACAATATCATTCCCCATCCTCCAAAGCAATGCTACATCCATTCAACATCCATTTATACTTCAGTTAGAGTATATAGAGTTTATACTCTACATCCAGTACCATGTCCTCATGATCACAAGCTGATATCATTCTCCAAGCATGTCTACATCAAAGATCCCTCCAGCAAGAACACAACAACTAGACCCTCCAAGCAGAGTCGGTATATGTGTTCATCCACCAGTGTATTTCTTTCTTTCATTTAACAACAGGACCAGTCAAAGGTTGGCATCAGCCACAAGTTTTCTTCGTAAGGGAAGAGTTTTTCTCTTCAACAAGGGTTGTTTTGTAAATTTGCTAAATATTACTCTGTCAATCACAACCAAACAGATGTTTTTTTAGTGGTTTCACCTATGTCATGTGAAACAACTTTTCAGACAAGGTCACAATCTGTGAGATATCGGAGCCAGTTTCTTACCATGGAACTTGCACTGCCAATTATCTTCAGAAGAATTCAGGAATTTTTCTTGGACAAAAACACTCTGCCTGTCGTTCAAAGTTTTCACCAACTGTCAACAACACCATGGAACAGCCAGTGTTTCCTTGGTTTTGCCAGCCAGCACTTATCTGTAGCATGAGCTCTGCCACTTACCTCCAAGAAATTTGTGTAATCTAAAGACAAAGGGCAACCCCAACCCAAACAAAACCATAGTGTCTCTGCATGTTCTCATATATTGTATCAGTGATGCAATATGTACTTTAGATCATGCTTCATTATGTATGTTTTTTTGTATCAATACATGTGTCAAATATGTACAATGTACAATTCTTGTACTCCTGTTCAGGTTCCTACTTTTAACCCCACATGAGTGAGTGAGTGAGTATGTTTTTTTCCTGCTATTAGCAATATTCCAGCAATATCATGGCGGGGGACACCAGAAATGGGCTTCACACATTGTACCCATGTGGGGAATTGAACCCGGGTCGTCAGCGTGAAGAACGAATGCTTTAACCACCACCCCACCCCAACAAGAAGCCGCCATGCTGTGATACCACTGTAGCACTGCTAAAAGTGGTGTTAATATCGACTCAGTCACTCACTGTCCTTTGATGGTATTCTGAACAATACAATTTTTGTGTGTTCTATTTGACTAATGAGATTATTCAGCTCTGACTAATGTGATTAAATAAAATATTAAAGATGATCAAAATTAGCATAAAGTATAAAATGACCTTTCATAGAAAATGAATATTCAATATTTTAACCATTAATGCCAAAAGGAATCCAAACAGAGCTTCATCTTCATTTCTTTCTCATCACCATTAGAAATCGAGTCAGCATATCCCCCAATCTCAGCAAGCACCTGCTCTCAACCTGAATTTCATAATTCCTTGGCATCAATTCATGAGAGGGAAATATCTGACAGGCTTTAACATCAAGCTGGTGGGATCTCGAATGGTGAAATGTACAAGCAATCAACGTGAAATAGCCTCCACCTTGAGTGGTGTAAATGTACCTGGGTCTCTGAACTGGGCATATTAGTGACCGACATCAGATGTCTACCAGACATAAATATGATTATTGCTACAATAAATACATCACAGGATCATATGGAATACGGCTTTGAGATTCCGCTGTTGTTCCTGTGGGGAACTGAGGGTCAGAACAGATGGGTACCAGTGGACATATTCACTGATACAGCAGTTATTTTGCTGTGAAATAAATGAAGTGAATGTCTCTTAAAGAATGAAAACATGAAAAGGAAGTACTTCATGAAGTGAAAGTCTATGTCTAAATCATTATTATTGTCTCATTGAGAACAGTAAGTACCCGTGAAGATCCGGGTTAGAAATGGTCTTCAGGAAGCAATGCTTGTCGCAAGAGGTAGCTAACAGGATTGGGTGATCAGGCTCACTGACTTGGTTGACACATGTCATCGTATTCCAATACGAATTTTTTGTCACTTTCAGGGCATTTGGGCAAATGCATGAGGTTGCTTGTACTAGTTTGTGTTATAGCGCAAGTCAGTGACATACAATGCCATACATTTAACATGGAGCTTCACTTCAGCTAGGCAAATTATCCATCCATTACACCACTGAGGCACCTCAATATCAGAGGACTAGAATAGTGAGGGTGTCAGTTAGCGAGTGTCCAAAACCCAGAGTCACATGCGGTTCTTATGTTTACCACTCTGGAGTAACCTTCAAGCAAGGTATGGGGAACACTTGCACTTTTTAAGGTAATAATTATCTGTTTAAATTAATATTTCTAGAATAATATAAATAACAGTCTGGCGTCCTTAGACTGTCCGCTGGGGCGGTGGGCTAGTCTAATGGTTAAAGCGTTGGCTCATCACACCGAAGACCCGGGTTCAAATCCCCACATGGGTACAATGTGTGAAGCCCATTTCTGGTGTCCCCCGCCGTGATGTTGCTGGAATATTGCTAAAAGCGGCGTAAAACCAAACTCAGTCAGTCAGTCAGTTAGACTGTCCGCTTATCTAGACTTGCCTCTTTAAGGATAGAATTAGTATACATCCATGGGCTTAGCATTCAGTACAGCCTTGGAGCAAGGCTAGGTACAGTGGGGCTACTGAGTCCAAGCTGTTCAAGGGTTACATACAGGGTAGGTACCTTAGTTACTGACCAACTCTACCTAGTGGAAACCCTCCCACAGCTGGTCAGTGTGTTCTAGAGTACAGGACACCCATACAACATGTATAAACCCTGCAGGGCTTGGAGGAATTAACTGACATCTAATATTCGCTTTGATGCTGATACAACTGAAAACAGATTCAGCCCACAAACAGTGGCTTGTATGTCTGCATCGCCATGGAGACTAGGCATTGCAAGACCTGAACATGCATTTGGGCCTACTTGGAAAAACATGCGAAATCCATTGGTGAAGGTTAAATATGAAGTGTGTATAGCATGTTTCCGCCCAACAGGTTTGTTTAGCAGGTGATTTTTTTCAAAGAGGTTCCCATCAGTGTATGCATTGTAAGGTGTTAGATATAGGTACAAGTACCCCTCAGTGGAATATCACAAGGGAACAGTTCACAGAGACAGAGTTTGCGAACACTAGAATATTAACTAAACAGTATTTAATAACAGTTTCTCACTTAACATTGTAGAACCATGAATTTAGTTTGTTCTTGCAAGCACAGTTAAATATAATAAACAGCAATAATAAAATTAATATAACACTAATATGCACTGAGAGACACAAAGAGCAATGTATGGGTTAGCTGACTCTGATATTTGGCATACAGTGCAGTATTTGAATGACAAACGTTCCTACCAATTTAATTTTCCTTAGCAATACATAAGTCACTGATTGAATAATGGGATGACATTGGGTTGTGGGCTGACATATCCTCTGCTTGTCACATTATAATGGACAGTCTAAAAATCTGTAAATTAAGCCTTGCCACAAAGGTATGGTCTATTCAAAGAAATTATTTGAGTTAGCGAGTTGGCTTGTACTTCATTTTTAGCAGCATATCATTTCAAAGTACATCAGTGATGGTCTTGACACACTGTAACCATGTTGGGAAACAAACCTGGACCTCTGACCCCACAAGTGAACACTTTAATCAACGCTAACCCATCCCAGAGTCCCTAAGAGTGAGTGTAGTTTTACCCGCTTTTAGCAATATTCCAGCAATATCACGGCAGGGAACACCAGAGTGAGTGAGTGACACCAGAAATGGGCTTCACTTTTAGCATTGTTCCAGCAATATCACAGTGGGGACACAGACCCAGGGGCTTCACACATGTACCCATGTGGGAAATCGAACTCTTTAACCACTAGGCTACCCACTAGGCTACCCCAACCCCACTTTGATTGGTTTTAGGTCCCTATGAAGATATAGATGCAATATAGTCCCATTGTTTATGTCTCTCATACACAGGAACTGGCTGGATGAACAACATGAGTAAATTGGATGAAAAACTGAATTAATGAAATTTTCACTCTGAAACAGCATGGTTACGCACATAATTCTGAATTGCAATGGCGTGAAAATGTTTCCACTTCATGACTCATTCTAATTAATTTCCCATGTTCAAGGAACTGGATGATGAAAACATGTGTATATTTCATAGTTATGATCATCGCCATGGTGACATACGCACCAGGATGTCGGTTTATCAAATCCTGTAAGTGTACTGTACTTGATGAACTCCCATCATTAGCTGATACCACTAATGACAAGCCAACACTGTAATGACTGAAACTGACTACAGAATTATAGGTTTTGTTTGATTATGGCATGTTGTGCAACAAAACACTGCTTCAGGCTAACACACATCCCTGATGAAGTGCAGTGATTCAATATGCCAAAAATGATTGAAAGCTTTTTGTGTTTCATATTGGTGACAGGAGTTTCAGGTGTGCAAAGCCACAAAGAATTGTTATTTCAATTTCATAGAGAAGCTTTTTAAATAATCTCTGTTTGAGTCTTCACATGTATACAACCAATGCCATTTTCTGTGTCGTTGGTGTCTCATCAAATAAAAGTGTCCTTACAATTTGAAAACAAATTTAAATAATCTTTTCATAAAATATAACATTCATGTCATTCCTATTATTAAAATTACTATTTCATCTAAATGTCCAGAAGCACCAGGTTGACATATTTTGCAATAAACAGTCTTCAGTCTTCAGCAAGCTTGTGTGATGTGACATTGACAGCTTGTTAAATACAATATTGACAAACTTTATGGAACAACTTTGTTTATTTCGTGAGTAAGACGTTTCAATATAGACTCTTGTACCGTTGATAAAATACATTTCATCTTCCTCATAACCTCCCTTAATATTTGCATACTACTAGTCTATTTTATATATAGTCAATCACTGAACCCATGAATCAAAAGAAGAGTCTGTAAAATTTCTGGAATAACACTCTTTGTTTCAGGTACTACCTGATACTAAACTGAGCCAGGGATTATGTCAGTTGACAGTCCTGGGAGGTTGAGTTCAAATCCCTTAATATCCCTTGTATCCAAGCTGAAAATGATGACACTTATTAATCTAACTGTCAGTTTAATGTTTGTCCCAATACACCAAGTTATTTCCAGAATTTCCCATGTGGCACAGACCTGGAAACGGAACGGTGGAACATACTCCCCCTGTGAACACTGGAATACAGACATAACCTTTAACACATGTAAACGACACTGAGACTCGGGACAAGAGCTAACAGCAGTCATCTGATACTGGCAGGACATTACAACCAAGTTCCACTTAATATTTACTATTTCAGTATTATGTAAATGTCAATGTTATCTGGGTCTTCAAAACAACAGGTTAATGCTTATACACAGCTATAGACGAAGCGTCCTCACATGGATGATGACATTTTCACAAAAGACAAACGTATAGTATATCTATGCATATAGACAAACATTGACGTTCTTTTCACAGCTGGATCTTGAAATACCAAGGTAATTGTCTGTGAATGTCAAACTTTCTGAATTATTGATTTCCACGTTTAACGCAGTAATTCACTTAGTCCAAAACTGAACAGAAAAGTCAATTCCTCATTTCTATTTACAAAAGTTGATGTTCAACTTCATGTGAACCTCAGGTTGTTGAAACCTCAGTAAATGTGACCTCCAGATGATATGTCCTTGAGTCAATTTGACCTCAAGACCCAGAGGACTATTTGACAAACCAATGTGACCTCCAGTTGACATAACCTCAAGTCAATGTGACTTCCAGTTGACATGACCTCAAGTCAATGTGACCTCCAGTTGGTATGACCTTAAGTCAATGTGACCTCCATTTGATATCTCAATTTAATGTGACCTCCAATAGGTAGGACCTCAAAAGTCAATGTGACCTCCAGTTGATATCTCAATTTAATGCAACCTCCAGTTGGTATGACCTCAAGTCAATGTGACTTCCAGTTGGTATGACATCAAGTCAATTTGACCTCCAGTTGGTATGATCTCAAGTCAATGTGACCTCCAGTTGATATCACCTGAAGTCAATGTGACCTCCAGTTGATATCACCTGAAGTCAATGTGACCTCCAGTTGGTATGACCTCAAGTCAATGTGACCTCCAGTTGATATGAGCCCATGTCAATGGGACCCAAGAACCTTCAGGTTGATGTGACCTCCAGCTGATGTGACAACTTTGGTGACTTTCTTAACCTCCAGCAAGTGTACCCACGCATTTGCTGGACAGTCAGGTGATAAATCCAACTAAAGAGAAGAAGAAGTACTCACCCTAAACTGCTCCAAGTATTCGCTACAAAGTTCCTCATTTTCTCGAACTTCCTCTTTGGCAGTCTCGTCCGCAAGCCGCACGAAGCTGTGTTCCATCCCTTGTAGCCAGGCGATGAACTCCTCCATGGACGTGTCGAACTGCTGCAGAGAGTTATGGTTGTCCTGCAGTGCCTTCCAGTTATTGGTCAGTCTGAAACACAATCCAGTCTCAAATCATTCACATAAAACTAAACCTCCAGTCATGATCATGAATCCATTAACAAATGGTCTTGAGGCACCATACATCCCCAGACAACCAAGCAACTATTTGTTTGTTTTTGACAGAAAATATAATAAGTCTAGTGCCAAGGTAAAACACATGTGAAGCCAATTTCCAGTCTTGATGTTGATGCTGCAACAAAGACTATGTATCTCAGAGAACTGGGTAATCAGCGGACTGCAATACCTCCTGAAACTCATCCAACTGATGTGGGCAACTGCACCAGTGATTTTGGTGTGACTAGCAAGTGCTCCAACCACATGTCAATCCCTGGCATCTTAGTTGCCTCAGATAACTGTATGAAAGAAATGGGATGAAACCTATACAAAACTTGTCTAGTTTCACAAACAAATAACACAAACTTTACCCAGAAAGTTAGTTTTCATAAGACAGTTGAGACAATGACAATATATTGAAATGTGTTGAAGTGGTTCTGGAAATAAACAAGTTCCAGGAAACAAGAGTTGAAACAGAAGCTGCAGAGGAACAATACCTCTAAAAGGAGGGCTTTCCTCCAAACTGTGCATTTCCCCATCTCTATGATTCAGGACATTAATTGCCTTGTGTACCACCTCGGTGGACTAGTAGACAGAGTGTCAGCTTGGAGACAAGGTGAGTGGTGCAAACCCTGACTGTATCAAGAAAATGATGGAACTTGTTACCTTGCTTAGCATTTGGCATTGTGGGATAAAATCAGAAATGGCTGATCAGGTGAGATGCGCTGCAGCAAGGTATTTCAGTGGGCTAGAACTGTTAAACCTTCAAGTGTTCGAACTAGTACAAGCAACCCGACTGACAACCCACTCACACCCACACCTGTACCATGTTGCTGTGCAGACAAACTTCTTCAATGTGATGTGAAGCCCAATTTCAACTCAGTGTCATTAATTGTTTGGCTGACACACATCACATCATTACAGAGTGAGTGAGTGAGTATGGTTTTACGCCGCTTTTAGCAATATTCCAGCAATATCACGGCGGGGGACACCAGAAATAGGCTTAACACACTGTACCCATGTGGGGAATCGAACCCGGGTCTTCAGCGTGAGGAGCGGACGCTTTAACCATTAGGCTACCCCACGGCCCCACATCATTACAGACAAAAAGGGGGAATTTATGGGAACTGTATAAATTTTGCAGCAGCCTAGTTTCCCTTGAACAACCATCCTGACTTAACCACCCTTTGTGATAATGTCCTCCTCCTCAGAGACAGCTGAAACATACTCCATATCTGAGTACCACTCGCTCAGGAAGAAACCTGGCATGACATGAATACCACAGGTCAATTTGAATCCATATCTATAATTTAATCAATATCCCGACATGAATAATTGATACAAATGAACTCCTGCACATGACAAGCTGAACCCTTGATAGTCCTCCATTACTGTTTACTCTGAAGCTCCTTCTAAGTCAGTTCCTGTATCTTGTTGGGACGGCTAGAGGTCAACCCTGGGTTTATAATTTGTTTCTCAGATTTCTTTACACCATACATGTTGGTATTTGGTTGATAGTGAGTGAGTGAATGAGTTTAGATTGCTGCTTTTAGCAATATTCCAGTAATATCACGGCGGGGGACACCAGAAATGGGCTTCACACATTGTACCCGGTCTTTGGTGTCATAAGCGACCACTTTAACCGTTAGGCTACTCAACTGCCCCATTTGGTTGATAGAAGTCATTCAACTTCTTCATTATTACAAAAACAATTCAAGTCAACCAACATTTGAAACAGCCAGAGTAATCTCCCTTTCTGCTATCAACTCAAACAATTAAATAGCAGCTGATGGACAAACATTGATGGACAAACTTATCTTCATATTAAATCAGTTGTCATCAAGGCTGTTCACTAATGAGTCAATGAATGAGAGTGGTTTAATAGTCTGTCTAATTTATGACACCAGACACACTTCGAAATGTGAATACACAATTATCATCGAACAGCATTGAGAAACCTGTGACTTTATGCCATGATATATGTCATATGAACAAATGTGGAAATTAATGAAAAATTCATAAATTGTCAAACATCTTTAGTTCTTATGAGCAGTGACATTTTATTACTAAATGTGACAAGCAAGTTTTTTGGCTGAGATGTAGGAAGGCTAAGCATACAATACGATTTGTTATTCGAATCAGTACTCAGAAATATTCCAGTCTTACGACAATAGCTTAAATATCAAGGACTCTTGACCTGACAATCCAGTGATTGATATTATGAGTGAGTGAGTAAGTGAGTGAGTTTGGTTTTACGCCTCTTTTAGCAATATTCCAGCAATATCACGGCGGGTGACACCAGAAATGAGCTTCACACATTTTGCCCATATGGGGAATCGAACCCGGGTATTCGATTTAACCACTAGGCTACGCCACCGCCCGATTGATATAATAAGCACTATTGGAACCTTCAGGGTACACTTACATGATGTCAACCAACCTACCAAGCATGCTCCTCATTCAGTAGGTTCTTCAACCAGCATTGGCCCTTGGAGACCTATTAATACCTGGTGCAACATCCCTTGGCTAGTTATGGCCAGTTCCTAATTCCCCCAGTGCCTAGTGTACCAGTACTTCAGCAGTCCTAATGTGATCGTTTCTCATTGTAAATCAATGTTTACCTATCAGCACTAAGAGCAACATGATGGCTGAAGCCCATTCTGGGTATTCATGTTTCCTTCCAATGATCTCGCGATCACTGAAACCATTCCCATCATGTATCTATAAAACAACCCAAATTTTGCTACTTTTTATAAACAATTATAAGTTTCTTTCGACACTTTTCTAACAAAATAATTACAGAGTTGACAATTATTAGGAAGCTATTTAATCAAATAGTATTTCTTTAAGATCTGAAAAAGGATAATGAATAAAGAGATGATTTGCTTCAGAATGTATTTCACAGTTTTCCCACACGATGCATGCCTTTCAAGCTGAACAAAATGAAACCTTTTTCTCTCTTGCATAGCTGTTGACAAATGTTTGCTGACAATCAGTGACTTTCAAACAGAACATTGCCATCCATCAGCATGGACTGATAATTACAAGAAATCAGCTTATAAAAGGAACTGTACAGAAAGCTCCTCTAACATGAACATCCATCACTGTCCAACTTGAAACTGATGAAAACTGCATAAATTGTCAAACATCTTCAGATCTTGTGAACAGTGATATGTTTTTACAAGGAACAAACACTGTCAAGGTTCTGGGAACACCATGTAGGTGCCTACAAAGATCATATACACAGCTCTGTGATGATTAATCCCTGTGTTATGCTATGATATCAGCTGCCATGCCTCCTGTGGTAGCTGACATTGTGATGACCTTTTTGTCTGTTGGTGCCCAGTCAGAACATGGTTTGGTCACTCAGATGTGTCCCAGACATCCCACATCACAAACAAAGAGATATTTGAGAGGCTGACATGACAAATTTCATCATCAAAGTGCAACTTGGTCTATGTTTTTGTCACATTTTATGAAAAGCTAAAGCAAAACTATTGAGATCTGGGCACTGTTCCCTCACAAAAAGTCTATCCATGCCTCTGCTCCCACATACCTACCCCACATCTCAACCCAACACAGTGTATCTTCTACCCAACATCAACTGACGTCTGTTGGTCACTAGATCACAGCACCTCCATCTTCCCTCCAACATAGTGTATCACTCCTCCACCACACATTCCCACCCCTCATCCAATTATGTCTGCTACTGGCAGCATCACCCTCCAACACAGTCCCTTTGTCTTCTATCCCACCTAACTACCGCACATCCATTGATGTTTGCAAGCGGATAACACCACTTCCCTCCCAATCAGTCCAGGTCTCCCCTGCCCCACTTAACTAAGTACCCAAAATCCATTGCCGTCTGCTAGTGGCCACACAACCTGCCTGCTACACAGTCCATCAATCTTCTACCCCACCTACTTACCCCACCTCCACAGCCATCCTACTCACCCCACATCCATCGCCGTCTGCTAGCTGACAGACCACCTGCCTGCTACACAGACTGTCTCTCTTCTACCCCACCTACTTACCCCACATCCATTGCCGTCTGCTAGCTGACAGACCACCTGCCTGCTACACAGACTGTCTCTCTTCTACCCACCCACTACTTACCCCACATCCATCTCCGTCTGCTAGCTGACAGACCACCTGCCTGCTACACAGACTGTCTCTCTTCTACCCCACCTACTTACCCCACATCCATTGCCTCTGCTAGCTGACAGACCACCTGCCTGCTACACAGACTGTCTCTCTTCTACCCCACCTACTTACCCCACATCCATCGCCATGCTCTGCTGGCTGACAGACCACCAGCCTGCTACACAGACTGTCTCTCTTCTACCCCACACCTACTTACCCACATCCATCGCCCGCCTGCTAGCTGACAGACCACCTGCCTGCTACACAGACTGTCTCTCTTCTACCCCACCTACTTACCCCACATCCATCGCCGTCTGCTAGCTGACAGACCACCTGCCTGCTACACAGTCTGTCACTCTTCTACCCCACCCACTAACCCCACATCCATTGGCGTCTGCTAGCTGACACACCACCTGCCTGCTACACAGTCCATCACTCTTCTACCCCACCTACTTACCCCACATCCATCGCCGTCTGCTAGCTGACAGACCACCTGCCTGCTACACAGTCCATCACTCTTCTACCCCCCACATCCATTGGCGTCTGCTAGCTGACACACCACCTGCCTGCTACACAGTCCATCAATCTTCTACCCCACCTACTTACCCCACATCCATTGCCTTCTGCTAGCTGACAGACCACCTGCCTGCTACACAGACTGTCACTCTTCTACCCCACCCACTAACCCCACATCCATTGCCGTCTGCTAGCTGACACACCACCTGCCTGCTACACAGTCCATCACTCTTCTATCCCACCTACTTACCCCACATCCATTGCCTTCTGCTAGCTGACAGACCACCTGCCTGCTACACAGACTGTCACTCTTCTACCCCACCCACTAACCCCACATCCATTGCCGTCTGCTAGCTGACACACCACCTGCCTGCTACACAGTCCATCACTACTTCTACCCCACCTACTTACCCCACATCCATTTCTGTCTGCTAGCTGACAGACCACCTGCCTGCTACACTGACTGTCTCTCTTCTACCCCCAACATCCATTAGCGTCTGCTAGCTGACATACCACCTGCTTGCTACACAGTCTGTCTCTCTTCTACCCCACCCACTAACCCTCCATCCACTGCTGTCTGCTAGCTGACACACCACCTGCTTGCTACACAGTCTGTCTCTCTTCTACCCCACCTACTTACCCCACATCCATTGCCTACTAGCTGACACACCACCTGCCTGCTATCTGTCTCTCTTCTATTCCACCTTTACCCCACATCCATTGCCGTCTGCTAGCTGACAGACCACCTGCATGCTACACAGTCCATCACTCTTCTATCCCACCTACTTACCCCACATCCATTGCAGTCTGCTAGCTGACACACCACCAGCCTGCTACTCAGTCTGTCTCTCTTCTATCCCACCTACTTACCCCACATCCATTGCCGTCTGCTAGCTGACAGACCACCTGCCTGCTACACAGACTGTCTCTCTTCTACCCCACCTACTTACCCCACATCCATTGCCGTCTGCTAGCTGACACACCACCTGCCTGCTACACAGTCTGTCACTCTTCTATCCCACCTACTTACCCCACATCCATTGCCGTCTGCTAGCTGACACACCACCTGCCTGCTACACAGTCTGTCTCTCTTCTATCCCACCTACTTACCCCACATCCATTGCCGTCTGCTAGCTGACACACCACCTGCATGCTACACAGTCCATCACTCTTCTATCCCACCTACTTACCCCACATCCATTGCAGTCTGCTAGCTGACACACCACCAGCCTGCTACTCAGTCTGTCTCTCTTCTATCCCACCTACTTACTCCTATTACATCCATTGCTGCCTCACAGCTGACAGACCACCTGCCTGCTACACAGACTGTCTCTCTTCTACCCCACCTACTTACCCTCCTACATCCATTGCCTTCTGCATAGCTGACACCACCACCTGCCTTGCTACACAGACTGTCACTCTTCTACCCCACCCCACTTCTACCCCACATCCATTGCCGCTTCCCCGCTAGCTAGCTGACAGACCACTGCCTGCTACACAGACTGTCTCTTTCTACCCCACCTACTTACCCCCACATCCATTGCCGCCTGCTAGCTGACACCCACCACCTGCTCCACAGTCCATCACTTCTACTCCCACCCACTTACTCCCACATCCATTGTCGTCTACTAGCTGACACACCACCTGCCTGCTACACAGTCTGTCACTCTCTTCTATCCCACCTACTTACCTTCACATCCATATTGCCGCCTGCTAGCTGACACACCACCTGCCTGCTACACACAACTGTCTCTCTTCTATCCCACCTACTTACTCCCCACACCATTGCCGTCTGCTATTGCTACTGTTACCTACTGACACACCACCTGCTGCTTAGCTACACAGTGCTGGACTGTCTCTCTTCTACCCACCTCACTTTCCTCCCCCATCCATTGCCTCCTGCTAGCTGACAGACCACCTGCCTGGCACACAGACTGTCTCTCTTTCCTACCCTCCCACCTACTAACCCACATCCATTTGCCGTTCTGCTAGCTGGGACACCACCTCTGCCTGCTAAGCACAGACTGTCACTTTTCTCTTCTACCCCACCCACTAACCCCATCCATTGCCGTCTGCTAGCTGACAGCGCACCACCTTCCTGCTACACAGACTGTCTCTTTCTACCTCTACATCCATTGGCGCCTGCTAGCTGACACACCACCTGCCTGCTACACAGCTCATTCTCTTCTGTCCTACCCCACCATCACCTGCCACATCCATTGCGTCAGCTGGCTGACACACCACCTGCCTGCTACACAGTCTGTCTCTTCTATCCCCATTGCTCCCCACACATCCATTACCGCTCTGCTGACACACCACCTGCTTGCTACACAGTCTGTCTCTCTCTTCACCCAACTACTTACCCTTCTACATCCATTGCCGCCTGCTAGCTGACACACCACCTGCATGCTACACAGTCCATCACTCTTCTATCCCACTCCACACTTACCCACATCCATTGCAGTCTGCTAGCCGACACACCACC